>NW_006160142.1:4992388-5015060 GCF_000334495.1 Tupaia belangeri chinensis | reverse complement strand
CCCCGGGGCCTGGCAGCCTCTGGGCTCCACAGGCTCCTGCAGCTTTCCTGGACTCGGGCCTCCTTGCTCCCTCCAGATGTGCATGATGGTGGGAACTGCGTGTTTCTGTCCCCTCGAGGAAGTGGCAGGTTGATTTCAGTGAGACGAAAGCTTCACCGGGGTTTGGGCAGAGGGCAGTCATGGTAGAGGGCAGAAAGAGTAGAGCTGACAAATAGTACTAGTTATGGGGAACATTTTTAGTTCTGTTTGGTTCACCGTTTGGACTTTGAGCTAATTAATTGGTGGCATTGTGTATGGGAGATGATGTATTTGGTATTCATTGCATAAAATCGATGACATAATGGGGCTAGCAGACTCTCCCAGGTGGCCGAGCTTGGTGTGAAATTCATGCTGGACACATGAGTGTATGCCAAAATACCGAGAGGAGACTGGAAGAGAAGGGATTGCGGCGTGGCCATCCCCTCTGGGGGATGTTTTCTCATTTTCTGTCTTTCTGGTGAGTACATGCACCCTATAGCAAAAATCTATTTTTTAAAAAGAAGTGTAATATATGTATATTTTCTTAACTTTGATGAGAATAATTGAATTAAAATATATTCTTTAAAGAACACATCATATATATATATATATATGTATAATTTTTTTTTAGAAAATTAACTACTAACATATAATCAAAAGCATTTAAAAAACCCTCTGGATATTTATTTTTATTTACTATAAATTACAAGCTTACTGTAGTTAGAAACAGGAATATGAAGGTTCAGCCATTTTGATGTGATAGGGTTTTAGAATGAGCTCAACTTTCCAAGTGCATGGTAAAAATCATTGAGATGCTTTTTATAGTGCCTTTCCATAACTTTCACTCTGCCTGAGGTGAGGGTGGGAAGGAGTGGCATGGAAGCCTACTTTTACTCTAACTCCAAAGCCAAAATGTAAAGTTCTAAGAATTTAAAATATTCATAAATCTGTTTTCCATAGCTGCCTTGTTTGGTATATTGCTCTCTGTCTGCATTGGGATTTAGAGATTTTATTTCGAATTTGAGAGATTAGAAAATTTAATTTAATTTAATTTAACTTAATTTAATTATGACCTTCAATACACTTACTGCGCTGGCAATCCTTTTGCATTCCAGTTCCATAGAAGGCTCTGGATCATTGTGATTCCTTTCATTGTTTTACTTGGAAGCTTAGAGGATAAGCATCTACATCATTTCCCTAAATTCTGCCACCCTCTGAATTTCCACAGATGAGTTTGAGAGTTCAGTCCCTATATTAGTCCATTGTGTAGCTAATAACTAAATATTTGAGTCAGAATGATTTATAAAGAACAGAGGTTTATTTAGTCACAGTTTTGGAGGTCCAGGGTCCAAGGTCTGTAGGACTCTGCAGAGTACTGAGGTGGTGAAGGGCATCACATGGAGAGAGAGAGAGAGAGAGAGAGAGAGAGAGAGAGAGCAAGCATGCATGTCTGTATGTGTGTATCTGCCTCATTTCCTGTCCTTATGTACTCACCAGGATTCAATCATGGTGGCCCTACAATAATCTTAATCCTGGCACCAACAGTTGATGTAATGTCTATGTTGCTGGACTCCCATGTAGTCGACTACTGTTCGAGTCCAGAACCCCAGTGGCTTAAACTCATGCCAGACACGCGTGTGTGCGTGCCTAAGATCCCGTGAGGAGAATGGAGGAAAAGGGATTGCGGTGTGGCCATTCCCCCTGGGGGGTGATTTCTCACTTTCTGTCTCTCTCTCTCTCTGTCTTTCTGGCGAGTACAAGTGCCCGATAGCAAAAACCTTTTCAAAAAAACTTAATTCTAATCATCTCCCAAATACCGCACTTCTTAATCCCATAGTTGGATTAAGTTTTCATCCTTTTACTCCTAAACAACCAGATTAGGAGACACATTCAAACCATAGCAATCTCATAGAAGATCCCTGCAAGTTGATAGTATGAAAGCTGTTTAATAAACATTGTTTTCTCTCTCTAATTTAGGGAGCTTCAACTGTAATTTGTTGTTTTTTACCCATCTTCAGTTAAGATCTTTACTGCTGGCTATAAAATGCCTAGGTAGTTCTCTATGAATCTTTAAAAAATTTTTTTCAGTTTACTTCTAGTTCAGTTCTTCTTCTTATGATCTATAATATTTCTATACTGTGCTCCTGAGTCACACTTCATGCCCTCTTTGTGTGCTATATGCTCTGGTTCCTAAAACAAGATTATGTTTTTGAGTCCTTTTACCCTGTTTTCTCTAGCTCCCACCTAGATATGATGATTCTCATTTATAGCCTCAATTTCTATATCTAGACCTGGGTGCTGTGAATGAGTGCTATATCCACCTGCTGGACCCTAGTTATTCTTTGACACATGACAGGCCCTTAGTATATATATAATTTTTTTTTTGAGAGGTTTTTGCTATAGAGCATGTGTGCTCACCCAAAAGAGACAGAGAGACAGAAGGTGAGAAATCATGCCGCGGGGGAATAACCACGCTGCAGTCCCTTCTCCTCCATTCTCCTTTTGGGATCTTGAGCACACATGCACACACACCTGGCGTGAGTTTAAGCCACCAGGTCCGGGACTTGAACTGTGGTTGACTACATGGGAGTCCAGCGACATAGCCATTATGCCAACTGCTGGTCCCTACAGGCTCTAAAGTATCTTTAAAATGAATGAGCCCTCTATGTTATTTGAACATTACCTTATTTTAATACTGCCCAGGTGTCGTTTTACTCTCATAATGGAGTTTCATATAGTGTACAATATTAAATTTAATTGAAAATGGAGCAAACTTCACAAACAAGCCTAAGCTGAGGATGACCAAATTAGTCCCATCCATTTTTTACAAACCAGGCTTTTCTTTTCAAAACAGTAGCCTAACTATGACATGATATTGTGGTACAGAAGGTCCGATATCCTGTAACTATGTTCATTTCATGAATTGGGTTGAGTTTGATACTCTAATTGTCATTACAATAGCTACAGTGTCAGGGGCTCAAAGGGAGGAAGCAGTTCTGAGTCTGACTGCCTGGGGTGAAGCTTGCTTCCACCACTTAGTACACTTAGTACCACTTAAATTAATCTCTCTAAGCATGTTTTAGTATTATAAACTGGGAATGGCAATAATAATAACAATAATTTGTATCTTAAATTTTTAAGAAAGATTAAATGAAATATTGCTTAGAAAACAGTTAATATAGTACCTGCCATATAGTAACTTTTAAATAAATATTATGATTTTAATAATTATATGTTTATAGCAAAAATTCAATTTTGGAATTCTAGCTAAGGTTAACATTCTTAGCTAATCTTATAAGACCTTACAGTTTGATTAGTTTTACATATGACAAAACACTAAGAAGATCTGTTTATGAACTGACAACCACACACCCCAAGGATAGTCCTTTATTAATAATGAGGGTTGGGCCGGCCCCTTACACAGTGACTAAGCCCTGTGCACAGAAGGCCAGAGCCCACATAGCTGACTGTGGTTTGAGTGCCAGAATGGCAACCTGAAAAACACACTGGCATGTGTACCCGCAGGCTCAAAATATGGATGGAATAGAGAAATGGAAGCAACAGGATGTGGTGTTAACATGCCCTCTTGTGGGTGCTTTCTCCCTTCTCTCTCTCTTTCTCTCTCTCTGGAAAGTGTATATGTTCTCGGGTGATTAAAAAACAAACAATGAGGCTAATTATCAGTTACAAGTTGAATGTGAAGCCTCATTGCCAAAACCAAGCATAGATGTTCTCACAGTGCATCACTAGAAAAGTAATGGAAATGCAAGTTACTGGGCTCCACTCCTGACCTACTGAATAAGAATTACGGGCATGAGCCATAAACAGCCTGTGTTTTAACAAGCCCTGCAGCTGTTCTGATGCAACTCCAGGTTAATCTAACCAAGGTTAGATGAAGGTCTGAACACTGCATTCACTTCCTGTCTCAGTGTTCTGGCTCCTGCACTTCCTGTTCTTCCTGCTGTCTTTGCTCATCAGATGCCTTTAGCTGGTTAGGGCTCAACATAGAATTAAATGATTATGCTAGATTTACAGGGGAAATTTTTTAAAACAAGTTTTCCTTATAGTAAGAAAAACCTAAGGGGAGAAAAAAATCAATAGCTAAACCAAGCAATCACATCTCCTGTGAATAATCACTGGAATGGTCTCGATTGTTTCATTTGATGATTTCCTTTTCTGTTCAACAGCAGCAACCAAGGCCTTGGGATCTTTATTTCCTTTCTTGGAAATAATCCTGAAGAAAGCAGGATTTGTTATTGTCTATGACTGCCTTGTGGATTGTTACTTTAAGGAGCTTCTTAATTTAATCTTAGTGTAATCCTTTTTTTCTGTTGGTGTTCCAATGCTATTTCAACACATGAATAGATTTAGAGTGACTGCTTAAAAGCATTTCAGGCTTCTTAAAATCATTTTGGATATAGCCTGGGCAGTTGCAAATGTAATTTCATTTATTCTGAGCAGATAATTTCTGGATAAACAGTAATTCAGTTGCTAAAAGCTATCTTTGTCATGTTTTCACATTTTCTAAGCATACAAAGTGAAGTATAAACATTATATGGAGTTGAGAATAGAAATATTGAATATTATGTAAATTTAGTGTATGAATTCTCAACAAATAGAATTTTCTTTCCATTTACTTATATGAGAATACTTAGGTATTTGAAAAGCTGAGGTTAGCTTTTGGGCAAAAGAACTGCATAAACACTGGTTCTGCTGCCTCCTTGGCCTGAAGTTGGGGTGAGTTGTTTCATAGACCAACCCTTTGATTCTCCAGTGTTTAAAATGAAGAGAATAAGGCCAACTTCAGAAGTTGCCAAGAAGTGAAGTCAGAAAATATAGGTAAAGTATCTTGCATAGAGGGAGAGCATTCCAAAAATATTATCAGTACTTTTTGGTTTATTACATGGTTTTTATTTGCATTTAGTTACATTTCTAATTGATAAGGCAGTTTATATACACATCTGTGGTTTCTTGTTTGAGTATTTCTATTTTTCTATGAGGTATATAAAATAGATACCATTGTTAGCTTTTTTAAAAAAAAACAGAGAAAATATTTTAATAACAAGTTTATTCCCCGGTCTAACACAAATTCCCAAAACTTTAGAATCATATCTATGAATGATTAATCTTGGAGGTCATCTAGTTAAAGATTCCTCTTTGACAAATAGGCAGTCTCGGCCCTGACAGTGGAAATAATGTATCCATGGCATCACAGCTAGTTGTTGGCATGCCTCCTGTTCCCCTAGAAACTGGTAACCTGTTAGATGGCAGAAGAAATGTATTGTCTCAAAGTCTGAAGCTCCTTAGCTTAGCATGTGAGGCCTTGCATGGCGAGCACTCTGCGTACCCCAGCTTCATCCTTTCCACTTCCCTCCTACACTTTACGATCCTGCAGCATGCATGATACTGAGACTTCTCATTTCTCTGCTGATGTTGTTGTCTTCGCTTGAAAAAACACATAACCATTCTCTTCCTTTTCAATTAATTTTTACTGAATTACAGAACAGGATACCTTGAAGCCTTCACGATTCTATCTTCATCTTTCACCCCTACATGCCCCCAAATCTGCTGGGCTTCCACTTTGTGCTTTTGTCATATCTCAGACCTTATTGCATTACAACGACATATTATATACCTAGCTCACTTGCTATATTGTAATATTCATGAATCCTGGGAACATGCCTTATTTAGTTCTCTATTTTCAGTACCTAGGACAGGGTCTGGCATGTTTTATTTGTTCAATAAATGATTGTGGGACTGAACTATTTGATTTCTGCGAATTGTCTTTTGGATTGTCTTTACTTACCATCATTGTGATCTTCTTTAGTCTAATACATTCAGACTCAAATGCACATGACTCAAGGTTTATAAAGTAACCATAAAAATGGGACTTAGGGTGTAGGGGCCCAAGTTCTCCAGCTTTGTTACTTAGAAGTTATGTGAACACAGAAATCTTGGCATGTATCAGTGCCTTGGTTTCTTTCTTTCTTAACCTTTTTTTGTTGTTGTTGTAAAAAACATGTAAAAATGCATAAAGCATAGATTTACCCTTTGCTTATTGATAAACTCCAAGTACCTCTCTTCCTCACTCCTCTTCTCCACTATGAAGACTGAGGAATACAACGTTTCCAGCACCCAGAAGCTACTGTTCTGTCCTTTTCTGATCACAGCATCTCTCTCCACACTAAAGTTGACCTGACTTCCTACCTTTATGACAATCTCACCTATACTTCCTTTATATTTTTACCAAGTATACATTCTTAAGGATGTCAGATCAGTTTTGCTTGTACATATAATTGATTTTTATTGTGGTAAAATGACTTTTAACTATTCAGACAATTATTTGATGGTGCTAGGTGTTGGTAACATTGTGTTACATTGGTAACACATCTGGACCCACATAAGAATAGTCCTGAGTTTGCATCCCAGGACCTTCCTAACACTCCCAATGGACACCTGTGTGCACGTGATCCAGGCCAGCTGAGAGAGGAGAAGAATCACAATGTGCACTTCCTATTGGAGGCACCTATCTCTCTGTGTCTCTCTCTTTTTGTCTCTGTCTCTCATGGAAGAAAGAAAAAAAACCTGTAAATGATTTCTTTTATGAGAGAGGGAAAAGGAGAGAAAGACAGGGATCCTCATTATATCACAATCTTCTCCCCCTACCCCCAGCTTTCCTGCTGGACGAGATCATGGAGGAGCATGCCCAACATGCTCAGGGCAGCCCAGTCCAAACCCAGGCCTTCCATGAAGTTGCAGTATCATACAGCCTTACCACCCGTGCCACAGTAGCTGAGCCAATTACAACTGTTTTTAAGTATACTGTTCCGTATATAAGTGCATTAAGTATATTCACGTTGTTGTGAAACAAGTCTCTAGAACATTTTTTATATGCAAATTTGAAAGACTATATACTCATTGAACAACTTTTATCTCTGTTTTCAGCCGCTCATAACCACCCTTCTATTTTCAGTTGCTATGGATTTGAATACTTTAGATACCCCACATAGGTGAATCAAGTGGTATTTGTCTTTTTGTGATAGCCTTTATTTCACTTAGCACAGTGTCCCCTGGGTTTATCCATGTTTTAGCATGTGACAGATTTCATTCCATTTTAGGGCTAATATAATATTCTAATCTACACACACACACACATGTATGTTTAGTTTTTACACTCTTCCAGTGATGAACATTTGGGTTACTTCCACATTTTGGCTATTGTGACTAGTGCTGCTGTGGGCATGGGTGTACAAATACCTCTTCTAAACACTGTTTTCAATTCTTTTGACTATATACCCAGATGTATGATTGTTGGATCATAGGATGGTCTATTCATAATTTTTAAAGAAATCTTCATACTGCTTTCCATAAAGACTGTACCATTTTACAGTTCTACCAACAGTGTACAAGGGTTCTAGCTTCTCCATGTCCTCACTGACACTTTTATCTTCTCTTTTGTTTCTTCTTTTGATACTTGTCGTCTCGATTGGTATGAGTTGATATCTCATTGTAGTTTTGATTTGCGTTTCTCTGAGGTTAGTGACACTGATTATCTTTTATGTCTTTGCTGACCCTTTATGTCTTTAATTTATCTTTATATATTGATCTTGTATTCAGCCACCCTACTAAATTCACATATTAATTCTAATATTCTGTGGAGGTTTTTGGGAACATACATGCATAGTTATGTAATTGTGAGTGATTATAGTTTTATTTCTTTTTTCTAGCTCCTTACAATTTTTTATAATTACATTTCTCTGGCTAGAAAGTAATCATGAACTTATTATTCTTATATTCGTAATATCTTTATCCTCTTCTAAGAAAATGCAGATATGTTAAAAATTTTTAAATCTCTTTATCTCCCATCTAAAATATATTCTTATTTTTTTTAAGTCACTGAATTCTATAAGATTGTACATCTTAGAGAACATGAATGATGTTCTCTTTTTCCTAGAAAGTCCCTGTCAGATGACTCTGAGTACTCTAGAGATCTAAGATTACCTCAGTTCAATTCCAATTTTGGGATTTTTTGGGGGCCAGGTAGATGAAACTGTGCTGTACTTCATGTGAGGGCTATTACACTTCCTCACAGAAACCTTCATTCTGAAATGAAACTCTTTGGGTCACAGTTTCAAATGAATGATGGCTTACCCACATTCCTAATATTTGCAGGTCTTAATTATGCATTTTGTACTCTTAGTTCTAGCTCAGCAGCCACTTCCTGAACCAAAGGACCATAGTGCTTGGATACCAGCTCAACTCCTTGGATTCCTGTCTTCTGTCTCTCCCTCTAGCATCTTGTCCCACTTTCTTGTTAGTGTTTTGATGTCCTGATGTTTCAAAATATTTTGTTCATCTTCAATAAGAGGGTGTGGCCAATTTATATAACTTGTCACTACTGTAAGTGCTAGTCTAGTCTTGAGACATGTAATGTTTTCATAAACATTTAAATTGGGGGAGGATAAAATTGATAAAAAAATATTTAGAACTTGCATTTTATTATAAAACATGTTTTTCCTGATTTTTCTCTTTGACAGAATAGCTGAATAAGGTGTTTACATAAATTAATTGAGAAAGGAATGTTCTCCTTCCATGCTTTTAGGTTAGTGGGGGAAGAAAGGTGAATTAAGAGAACACACAGTAAATATTATAACACACTTATTTTTAAAGGTTTTTGCTGTAGGTCACTTGTGCTTGCCAGATAAAGACAGAGACAGACAGTGAGAAGGTGAGAAATCATTCTGAAGGGAGGATGGCCAAGCTGGAATTCCTTGTCCTTCCCATTTTCCTCTTAGGAATTTGGGCATGCATGCATGTGAGCTTGGTGTGAGTTTCAAGCTGCTGGGTCAAATTGTGGTCAGCCATGTGTCAGTCCAGTGCCTTAACCACATGTTACCTGCTGGCCCTAAAACATATTTTTGATATGTTAGTTATTAGATTTTTATATGTTTTAATGTCTTTCCACTCGCCCTTCTTATTTTTTTACCTAGCCAAGGATTATATTATGATCTTTTTCTGATTTCCTTCCCTCTGTTTTGTGTGGGTTGATTTCATCTGTTAGTCTATTAGTCTTGTTGCGTGGCTATATGACTACCACAGAAAGTAAACCACAGAAACACATTATATCATGGTTCTGGAGTTAGAAGTCTGAGATTAGCTGTCAGCAGGGTTGATTTTTTTTCTCTGAGGGCTGTGTAGGAAAATCTGTTCAATGCTTATCTCTTAATTTCTGGCATTGCTGGCAATTTTTGGTATTCCTTGGCTTCTAGACGTATCACCTTGATCCCTGCTTTTATCTTAGTGTATTCTCTGTGTTCATGTCCTTACGAATTCAAATTTCTCATTTTTATAAGGACACAAGTCATATTGGATTAATGTCTCCCCCCCATCCCTCATCGGTTAAGATGACTGTATCTGCAAAGATCCTATTTTCAAACAAAGATCGCATTTTGATATCCTGAAGCTTAGGGCTTCAATATATTTTCTTAACTTGTAATTTTGAGTCAACATTCCTTATCAACATACATTTTATATTTCAACGAAATATATGTTGAGCTAGGAATTGCTCAAAAGTCTCTCTATTTTCACGAAGCATACATTCTCATGGGTGGGGACAGCTATAGGTGGAAGGGGATAGAGAATGTTGTGCTTTTGCTAAAAATCAAAGCAATTCCAGTCATTGTTCACTTAAAAAGAGACAACACTTTCAACCAAGTGGATACTGAACACAATAGAAATACTCTGTTTTAGTGAAGACATTATCCCAGCTTCCTTGTGCAGGCCATGCGAGGCTCCTCAAGCACTTCATGGCTACTGCTCAGGCAATGTTCAGCAGCTAACTACAGTAGTTTAGCTAAGAGAGATTATCTACCATAGATCAGTGCTAATTTATTGGTGAGATGATGTAGTCCTCAAACCTGTACATTTTAACTATTTTCTTGGTATGGTTTAGTTTTGTAGTTTCTGTAGGAGTAGGTATTACAGATCGAAATTGACCTGGCTGCTTATTTATTGGTCAGTTTGATGATCTTGCTAGCAATTATAGCCGGGTGAGATAATCTATTAGCTGGATTTCAGACAACAGAGAAAGTTAATATTGGTTGCTATTGTTTTCTTTTCTTTCTTTCTTTTTTTTTTTTTTTTTTTTTGAGGGGTTTTTGCTATAGGGCACATGTGCTCACCAGAAAGACAGAGAGAAACAGAGAAGCAGAAAGTGAGAAATCACCCCCAGGGGGGATGGCCATACTGCAATCCCTTCTAATCCATTTTCCTCTTGGGATCTTGGGCACGTATACAGGCACACAGGCCTGGTGTGAGTTTAAGCCACCGGGTCTGGGACTTGAACCACGGTTGACTACATGGGAGTACAACAACATAGCCATTGCGTCAACTGCTGGTCCCGGTTGCTATTGTTTTCAACCTTGACATATTTTATAAATAGACAGGAGAGATCATGGAGAAAACTAGGTGTGGGGAGGATTTGTGGTCACATGAGTCATTCAAAAAACATAAGCCCTAGGGCAGCTGATTCTACCCTCTCAATAGGTTTGTGAGGTCCAGAGTACTCTTATAATAATAGTAAGATGTTATTTACCCTTAAACTATACTAATACTTACAATGATGGTGCAAAATCAGTGGTAAAACTGCTGGTGCTTTAGCATAAATCAAGGCCATGGCATCAAACTTTATCATCACATGCATTATGTACTTAAAGGAAAAGTATCCTCAATGAAGGAGCAAAAAATATTAATTTATTAAATTTTTACCCATGAGTATATGTCTTTTTAATATTTGTGTTACAGATGTGTGAAGCATACCAGCGCATACCGAAGGACGATGGTTGTCCTTTGAAAAGCATCTGTGTGATTGGTTTACAAGATAAACTAGTCACTTATTTATGGAACATCATTTTTACTGGAAAAAAATTACAGACACATAAACTATGGTTATTCATACTTGTACATTTGGTAAATAGCCCTCTTTTTTATGCAGACAGATAAGCTATGCTTATTCAGACTTGTATATTTGATAAACAAACAATTTTGTAAAAATGAAGGAGGTGAGTCTGTTTCATATGCATTAAATAATTCATAACACTATAACCAGTAATATAATTGAAGATTTCAAGTGAATATTAGAATTTCGAAGAACCTGTGTTTGCTTCTGTGAGCTTGACAGTTTTTTCAGTAGTTGAAAACTTTTGATGACATCACTGGTTATATTAATGAACGAGATTTTACACATATGATGAAAGATACCAACATTTGGAAGATTTGTGGAACTCAGTGAACCAGTGTTTTCTAAACAACCAAAGCATATTATTACAAAAACATGGCAGCCTGATTTTAATAGAGTATGAAAAATTCATTGATGTGGTTCCAAATTTATATTTTAACTACACTTTAAGAAAGTACCACTTGTTGAGTTTAGGGATAATATAAAGAGGTAATAGCTACAGTTAGCTGGAAAGGTATTGAAATACCCTTCCTTTTTCTAACTTCTTATCTGTGTACGGAAAGGCTTTCTTTATATCCTTCAACCCAAAGAATGTAGTGCAATCGATTGAATGAGAATTTAGTAGTCTTCTATCAAGCCTACTATCAGGACAATTGCAGGGTCAACAAGTGGCATACTGGATAAGGTGTTGGATTTCCACATTGTTGGCTACAGTTCAAGTCCCAGACCTGGTGGCTTGAGAGTTACTCTAGGCATATGAGTCCAAAATCCAAAGAAGAGAATGACAAAGGGATTGTGGCATGGCCATTCTCCCAGGGCGTTTCTCACTTTTTCTCTGTCTGTCTTTCTTCAATGAGAACATGCTGGTTTTTGCGCCCTATGGCAAAAACCTTAAAAAAAAAGGGGGCGAATTGCAAATATAAGAAGTATTTGTAAAAATAAGATTTCAGATTTCATGGAGGTCATTTGGAAGTAAGACCCCGTTTCACAGAGGCTATTTTGAAATATGATTTTGTTCAATGGCAGAAAACATACTGAAGGGAAACAGAATTTAGATTTCCCAAGTGACTGAATAGATCAGCAGGGATTTTTTTTTTATGTTTTACAAACACAGAGGGACTCCTTTGCAACCTAAGAGGTTCTCAATTCTTACTGACTAGGTAGTACCGTTTCAAATGTTCAAGAAAATTTATCTGCTTCACCTTTCTATTTGGCGTTCAGATTTCGGAGTAACTGGTCAGAGATATAACTTTTTATTCTTTTTTCTACTGATTTTCTATTTAGCAGCCCTCTGAGAAAGGTTAATTATTATTTGTGTCTTGAAGAATTTTTAGATATACAAAAGAATTCCATGAATATTTCATGAATGTTAGAGAGGTTGACCATGCTATTACTCCTTGATAAAAGTGAGTCTGGTCCTAACCCACATCAAAAGTATCGATAAAATGATAGCTAGCACGTAGACAATGAACCTCACAATTCTATTCACAAAGTCACAGTTCCTTAGGGTCTATAGCTGGGCCATAATATTTTCTTTCTTTTTTTTTCTTTTTTTTCCTTTTTTGGAGAGGTTTTTGCTATAGGGCACGTGTGCTCGCCAGAAAGACAGAGAGAGACAGAGAGACAGAAAGCGAGAAATCACTCCCCAGCGGGGGCTGGCCACCCCGCAATCCCCTCTCCTCCATTCTCCTCTCGGGATCTTGGGCATGCACCCACATGCGCCCGGAGTGAGTTTAAGCCACTGGGTCCAGGACTCGAACCATGGTCGACTACATGGGAGTCCAGCGACATAGCCATTATGCTAACTTCTGGTCCCTGGGGCATTATTTAAGATCTCTCTCTCTCTCTCTCTCTTTCTTTTTAAGGAGAGATTTTGCTATAGGGTGTGTGTGCTTGCCAGAGAGACAGACAGAGACAGAGAGAAAGAGAAAGTGAGAAATCACTAACTACCCTTCCCCGCAAGGGGAGATGGCCACATGGCAATCCCTTCTCTTCTACTCTCCTCTTGGGATTTTGGGCATGCATGCACATGTGCCTGGTGTGAATTTCAAGCCTCTGGAACTACTGTTGACCATGTGAGGGTCCAGCCCCATACTATGCCATCTGCTGGCTCCCTTAAGATCTATCTTAACTTCTTTGTATGGCTATTTTTGACAATTGATATATTAAGCTATATACTTTGTAGCTCATACTAATACTTCTGTAGAAAGAAACTTGGAAAATATAATTAGTATGAGGGAAATATTGGTGAAACTAAGCATAGTGTATGTCTATTGTTCATAATTTTCATTTGTGCTATTTAAAACAGAAGCCATGGGGCAATACAGAAGCAATAAAATAGAAAGTTAACCATTTAGGCTTTATTGCTTAAGAAAGTTATTACTACTAATCTAATGAGTTGTTTATCATTACAATTTTTTTTTTTTTTTGGAGAGATTTTCACTGTAGTGCGCGTGCGCTCGCCAGACAGACAGAGAGAGACATAGAGACAGAAAGCGAGAAATCACCCCCCAGGGGGGATGGTCACGCCGCAATCCCTTCTCCTCCATTCTCCTGTCGGGATCTTGGGCACGCACGCACACGCGCCCGGCGTGAGTTTTAAGCCACCGGGTCCGGGACACGAACCGCGGTTGACTACGTGGGAATCCAGCGACATAGCCATTATGCTAACTGCTGGTTCCCTATCATTACAATTTTTAAAAATTTTTCTAAACATAGCATTCTTTTTGGGGGAGGTATAAAAACCCAGTTTATACATACTGTTTCTTTACTCAGAATGTCTTTATTTATTTATTTATTTTTTCTTCCCAGCTAACATTGGGTACTTTTTCAAAATAATAATGGTAGCATGTTATATGGTACTTACTGTAAGACATCTGTAAGCACTGTTACCTATTTTAATTCATTTAATCCTTACAACTACAGTATGAGACAAGTAAAATGGTGGCCCTCATTTTAAAGAAGAAATCGAGCCATAGAGAGGTTAAATGGCAAGCCGAAGATCACCTAGCTCTTAAATGGTGGAGCCATAATTTGAACTCAAGCTGTCCAGCTCTAGAGCCTACACTTTTTATTAGTTTATTTGTTTATTGGGGGAGAGAGAGAGAGAGAGAGACGCTTTCAACCAAGTCTCATGCCATAATTCTCTCCCAAGCCTTCGAAGCCAGCTAGGATCACAGGCACAGGTGTGCACACATGGTGTGCACAGGTTGACCCAAGAGACAGCCCCAGTCTTCTAGAAGGCTTTCATTCAGCCTTGTAGAGCATTGTGCTACTCTGACACCACAACTGGGCCCAGAATCTAACTCTTAGTCAGTAAATATGACTGTCACCTTTTCTTAAAAGCCTTAATATGTCTCTGGGTACAGAAATGCCTTTATCTCTGTTCCTTGTTCATATTTTAATTATAGTACTTATCATATGGCTGCCATGATTTGTTTCCACTTTTTTTTTTTTCTTACAGTAGACAGTGAAATTATAAAGAGCATTCCTTGGGTTTTATTCAACTTTGTTACCTCAGTAGATTATTTGGAAGGAGTGCTTGCTGAATAAATACACTGGCCAATTTGGACAAAAAACAAAAATAAACATTACGCATTAAATATGTCTCTTTTATTTTGAAATTGGCCTAAAGCTCTAGACATATTTCATGGATTAATGACTTTTTAACAAATGTCACTTATCTGGATTGGGTAGATTTACTAGCAGAACCAAAGGCAAATAGACACCTATCACAATTTATGTACAGAAGATTGAAGAACTGGAAGCAACCTTATGTCTGCTTTTTTTTTTTTTTTTTTTTTTTTTAATTTTTGATAGAGAAACTGAGCCAGTACAAAGAAGCAACTTGCTCAGTGTTAGAGACTTATAGCAAGGCAGGATAAAGAACCTGGTCCTTCTGATCCTCACAGTGAACTTTCCAGCAGGAAGTGTGAAATTTCTTTAAACTCTATAGTAGTAAATTCGATTAGTATTCTCAGTTTCTGTTCTAGAGATATGTTTGAGCTCTACAATGAATGCAGTATGTGCACTTTTAGAGAATAGTTCTGAAGGAGTGAATGTTTCTTTACAGGTCAAAACTGCTTTGTTAAATTTTTTTCCTTCTGTCAAACAAGTTCCGAATTTACAAACGAATTCCTTTTTGATTACACAGACGTGCTTCCATGCTATCTCATTAAAGATGAATATTTTCCCTTTAAATTTTAAATGTAACTGGAAGATGAACTGCCAAAAGCCTGAAATGCTGTTACAAAGCAGATTTCTTTAAATTCAGGGTAAAGTTGAAAATGCTACATTTAAAAAAAAAGGCTTTTATCCAAATTTCCATTCATACTTATTTTTATTAAAGCCTAATGGGGATACTCTTGGCAACTAAAATATTTCAATAAGAATGTATAAAGACTAGCAGAAAAACTAGGGGTGGTAAGGAAAAAAAAAACCTGTGAGAGCTTTCTGTCAATGCTAAAAAGAAAAGTATTGGAATGAATCGTAAATTTAATAAGGGCATAGATTAGAAGGTATTATTTGAAAGGCTACGGTTGTTTCCTATCATTGAATGCCATGGATAATGTAGTGGCTACAGTGGCTCAATGTAGCTTGATTGGAATTAGGGAAAATGTGATTTAAAAAGTTAAAATATTAAACTGATGTTAAAATATAGATGAGACTTTGCTCATGGTGCAACTGTTCACCCCATTACTTTAAATGATCCAAAAGACTTCATCTTAAAAATTGGTGGTTTTGATGTGACATAAGGATGTTTCTTTAAGCCCAGGTTGTCTGAAGAATGATTCAGGTTCTTTGGATAATTTAGTAAATATTAAAGAGGAGAATAAAATCAATTGCAATGTAAATCCTCAGTTTTTATGCACATATTCTTATGTTTCAGTTTCTGTGAGGTGTGACCTCTTCAACTATCTGCTTTCATCTCCTGAGTGTAAGGAGAGGTAAAAACACTTTCCTTTGCTCTTTGTTTGAAGAGACGGCCATTCCAAGGGGAAATACACTTGTTTAATTGGGGTATGGAGTAGATAAAACCATTTCTTTTTCACTTAAATTATTTAATCCTGAGGATTTTTTAAAGCCTCTTCCCCAATCCTCCCTGCCCCCTGTCTCTTTTTCTCTCTTTACTTTTCATTTCCCAAGGTAGATAGAATCAGAGGAATAAAACTTTGGGACAAAAACTGGTCCATATTTTAGTGGAGAGTCTGGTTTGGAAATTTTTACCCCAACCTATCTGGGTAAGTCGAGTATATTTTAGTGCAATCCTATTGCCTAAGGACAAGAATTAACATTTTCAAGAATGATTTCAGAAGATGCTGTTTGAAGAAAGCATTGAGATTTCTCTGTATATTCTGTGTAAAGGCATAGAGCTTCTTGTTGATTCAGATGGAAGCCCTATAGCAGGCAAAAATCAAGAACGGTTAGAGATATGCTTATAGAGACACACAGACAGTAAGCAAAAACAAACGAATCTCACTGATTATTAAATAACTCAATTAAATCTCATTTGTATGTATTGAGTGCTTTCTGTTCAAGCATTGAATTAGACACTTTCCCCCCACCCCCAGAGGTTTTTGCTACAGGGCGTGTGTGCTCGCCAGAGAGACAAAGAGACAGAAAGCGAGAAATCACCCCTCAGGGGGATGGCCACACCGCAATCCCTTCTCCTCCATTCTCCTTGGGAGTTTGGGCATGCACGCACATGCACCCAGCATGAGTTTAAGCCACTAGGTCTGGCACTTGAGCTGTGGTCAACTACATAGGAGCCCAGCGACATAGCCATTATGCTAACTGCTGGTCCCTGAATTAGACACGTTAACCCTAATTGGCCTGTGCTGAGTCATAGAAATATGAAAATCAAATAGAGAATGGCAATATAAGGGATATTCAAAAAGTTTATGAAAAATGTGTATTATGGAAAAGCTTTGCATAGATTTCAAAAATTAATGAAATAAACTCATTCTCTAATTCCATTTTTCCATGAACTATTTAGAGTCCCCTTTTATGGCTACTGTGAGAGAAAGATGGTGACAGAGAAAGAGAGTGAGAGAGACAGAGAAAAGAAAAAAAAGTGAGGATATTAGGAAGTTAGAAGTTAGAGATTAGAGTTTTAGTACCATTGCTCCGTCTACACACCTGTACCTGTACCTGTTTGTGAAGTGTTAGCCATAGTCTCCTTATTTTGTGGGATGCTTGTAAGAGTACTATATATATATGTGTGTGTGTATATATGTATATATATTCTTTAAGCCCAGGTTGTCTGAAGAATGATTCAGGTTCTTTGGATAATTTAGTAAATATTAAAGAGGAGAATAAAATCAATTGCAATGTAAATCCTCAGTTTTTATGCACATATTCTTATGTTTCAGTTTCTGTGAGGTGTGACCTCTTCAACTATCTGCTTTCATCTCCTGAGTGTAAGGAGAGGTAAAAACACTTTCCTTTGCTCTTTGTTTGAAGAGACGGCCATTCCAAGGGGAAATACACTTGTTTAATTGGGGTATGGAGTAGATAAAACCATTTCTTTTTCACTTAAATTATTTAATCCTGAGGATTTTTTAAAGCCTCTTCCCCAATCCTCCCTGCCCCCTGTCTCTTTTTCTCTCTTTACTTTTCATTTCCCAAGGTAGATAGAATCAGAGGAATAAAACTTTGGGACAAAAACTGGTCCATATTTTAGTGGAGAGTCTGGTTTGGAAATTTTTACCCCAACCTATCTGGGTAAGTCGAGTATATTTTAGTGCAATCCTATTGCCTAAGGACAAGAATTAACATTTTCAAGAATGATTTCAGAAGATGCTGTTTGAAGAAAGCATTGAGATTTCTCTGTATATTCTGTGTAAAGGCATAGAGCTTCTTGTTGATTCAGATGGAAGCCCTATAGCAGGCAAAAATCAAGAACGGTTAGAGATATGCTTATAGAGACACACAGACAGTAAGCAAAAACAAACGAATCTCACTGATTATTAAATAACTCAATTAAATCTCATTTGTATGTATTGAGTGCTTTCTGTTCAAGCATTGAATTAGACACTTTCCCCCCACCCCCAGAGGTTTTTGCTACAGGGCGTGTGTGCTCGCCAGAGAGACAAAGAGACAGAAAGCGAGAAATCACCCCTCAGGGGGATGGCCACACCGCAATCCCTTCTCCTCCATTCTCCTTGGGAGTTTGGGCATGCACGCACATGCACCCAGCATGAGTTTAAGCCACTAGGTCTGGCACTTGAGCTGTGGTCAACTACATAGGAGCCCAGCGACATAGCCATTATGCTAACTGCTGGTCCCTGAATTAGACACGTTAACCCTAATTGGCCTGTGCTGAGTCATAGAAATATGAAAATCAAATAGAGAATGGCAATATAAGGGATATTCAAAAAGTTTATGAAAAATGTGTATTATGGAAAAGCTTTGCATAGATTTCAAAAATTAATGAAATAAACTCATTCTCTAATTCCATTTTTCCATGAACTATTTAGAGTCCCCTTTTATGGCTACTGTGAGAGAAAGATGGTGACAGAGAAAGAGAGTGAGAGAGACAGAGAAAAGAAAAAAAAGTGAGGATATTAGGAAGTTAGAAGTTAGAGATTAGAGTTTTAGTACCATTGCCCCGTCTACACACCTGTACCTGTACCTGTTTGTGAAGTGTTAGCCATAGTCTCCTTATTTTGTGGGATGCTTGTAAGAGTACTATATATATATGTGTGTGTGTATATATGTTACTATAGGGCACATGTGCTCACTGGAGAAACAGAGACAGGGGATGAGAAGTCACCCCCCAGAGGAGATGGCCATGCCGCAATACCTTCTCCTCCATTCTTCCTTCAGAATTTTGGGCATGCATGCACATGTGCCCCATGTGAGTTTTAAACCACTTAGTCCAGGACTTGAAGCACGGATGACTACATGGGAGTCCAGCTACGTAACCATTATGCCATCCACTGGTCACAGATAATTGTTTAAAAATAATTATTTATTTAATTTTTATTTATTTATTCACGTTTTAAAATTTGACCAGACACACACACACATGAGAGAGAGAGAGAGAGAGAGAGAGAGAAAGCAAATTACTAGGTCGAGGACTAAAACCATGGTCAGCTATTCAGCTATGTGGGAGTATCCAGCATCTTAACCATCATGCCCCCTGCTGGTCCCTAAGGTCCCAGGTAATACTTATTATTTCTTAGTTATATTATTTCCTTTACCTTACAGTCATCTGAAGAACATAAAGATAGATCTCATTCCAATGAACCCTTTGTATAACTAGAGATTTCCAATGGCCAGATAGTGATCACTATAATATTATTTCAGAGAAACCTTATTTTTTAAAATAGGATTTGAGCTTTAAAAGCAATAGTAAACAGCACTGAAGATCAAGTAAGTTTCACTAAATCCAATTCTGAAGTGGAGAGATGGACATGACTCCTAAGCTTTATCTGCACTGATCTGTTTCAGGACACAGTTAATGTGCTTGAGATTCAGCAGCTTTAGCTCCTCTCATGTCAAGTCAATGTTTCCGACCACCCTTGTTGTTTAGTCAAAGCTCTGGATTAAAGTCATTTCTGTAATATAGTCAGCTAAAACAATAAGTTAAGAAGGCTGTTACAAGTTAAGTAGGATGTTAGAAGTAACCCAATGTGCTTTTTAAAAATTTTTAAGAAGAATGATTTATTTAATTTTATTTAATATTATTATTATTTTAAAATTTGATACACGTACTCACCAGAGAGAGACAGAGAGAGAAAGAGACAGAGAGAAAGCAAGAAAGTGAGAAATCAAGCCTTCAGATGTGGGACTCGAACTGCTGTAGACCATGTGGGAGTCCAGCACCCAAACCATCATGCCAACTGCTGCCTCCCCCCAGTGTGATTTTTTATTAAAAAAAAAAGCTAGATTTAAAACAATTGATCTGATATAAAATAGGATCTATTTCCATGTGTGAATTTCTTTAGAGTTTTTTTTTTAATTTTAATCTTTATAGTTAAATAATGTAAAATTAACCAGAAAAAGAACATTTTTTTTCAGAGAGTTTTTCTATAGGGCATGAGCGATTGCTGGAGACAGAGAGCTAGAAAAGGAGAAACCATTCCCAAGGGGTGTAGAATTTGAGAAAAGAAAATATGCTCAAGAGATTTCTGTATATATTCTCTTATCACTAAAAGAAGCCCTTTGTCCTAGGGCAACACTAAGTCAAAATATCCAGGCAAGTGGATTATTTAAAAGACCAAAGACAAAGTTATGAGTGGAAAAGGAAAAGCAGCATACTCCTAGGTGAAATGAAGGTCAATGTTAGTCTTTGCAATTAGTCATCTCCTAATCATTCATTGATTTCTCTTGAGTAAAATTCCAAGATAAAAGCAAAACAGACAAAAAATAAGTGCTCAGAATGAGTTACATAAATCCTAGATGCAGGAATTTAAGAACACTTGAAAGGGACAGCCCATAGTGTGATTGTTAAGGTGGCTGGATTCTTCATAGCTGACTTTTAGGTTCAAGTCCCAGATCTGGTGGCTTGAAAAAGACCTGATGGCTTGTGCATTTGTGTCCAAGATCCTGGGAAGAGAATGAAACAGAAGGGATTGTGGCGTGGCTATCTCCCTTGGGGAGTGCTTTCTCATTTTCCCTCTTTTTCTCTCTTTCTCTCTCTCTTTCATCAGTGCACACACCCTCTAGCAAATTAAAATATAAAAATAAAAAAAACTAAAAACTAAAAGAAAAAAGACTAGACATGAAGACTGGAAAGGGGAAATTCGGATTGTTATAATTAACTCAAATAGATTGTAGTGCAGGCATATTCCTTTATGGAATTCTGTTCATTCTTTTCATGAACTGAAGTAGTACAACTGAAGCACGTGAGTCCCATAGAGTAAATTTGGAAAAGGAATCCAGAACACAGTAGCCTGGAAAAATTGGTGATCTTAAGGAAGATCAGGTTTTCCATCTACTTTTACATGTAATTTCCTCCTGAAGGTCAAATTACTTCACCTATAAAATGGAAATAAAAACATTTTACTTTCCTTAATGTAGGAGTCTGGGTCAAATGATGTCTTCAAGATAAGTTTCATCTCTATTATCTATTCCCTGTTTAAATCTGAGTAAAGGACCATTTTTGTTATGCTAAAATTAAATAAAATGCTTATATTACACCCTTTTTCCTTGACCATCATCTGAGTAGAACTCAAGTTAGTAGTAATTCTTTCTTTTTTTTTTTTTTGGAGGGGGTTTTTTTTTTTTTCTTTTGTTATAGGACGCATGCGCTCGCCAGACAGAGAGACAGACAGAAAGTGAGAAATCAACCCCCAGGGGGGATGTGCATGCCTCAATCCCTTCTCCTCCATTCTCCTCTCAGGATCTTGGGCATGCACGCACATGCGCCTGGCATGAGTTTAAGCCACCATATCCGGGACTCGAACCATGGTCAGCTACATGGGAGTCCAGTGACATAGCTATTATGCTAACTGCTGGTCCCAAGTTAGTAGTAATTCTAACCAGGATAAAACTGCTAAAAGTTTTCTGAGAAGTTGGAGTCATTTGACCTCTGTGGCTGATGCAAGACTTTTCTCTAATTATGTGCTTATGTTATAAGGAATATAATTATATAAGTCATCAATTCCCAGACATTTGTGCCTAAGGCATATAGTTGACTTTGCTTTAAAATGCCAGTTATTTGTTTGGTAGGTCCAATCCCTTGATAGACCTTGAACTGTTTGAAACTTCAGAAAATCACGGTGAAGAATTACTATTTTTGTTAGTTGTTTGCCCACTTAACTATAACAGGGTGTACTTTGTTCTTTGCCAAATGAATTATGCAGAGTGTTGAAAAGTCATGTCCAAACTCAACAGTGAAAGAAAATTGTATATATATTTTTTATCCTAGTTGATGAACTCTATTATTTTGCCTAGTGCATTTTTTACTATAGTATTTTCCTCAGGTAATCTAGTGTTTCAGTGTCATCTCCCTACTGGTAATAACAGATATTTTTGAATGGAGGCAGGAGTTTCATCTTCATTTCCTCATCAAATGATGCATTCTGCTTCATTTTAGTCTTTCCTTGGTTCAAGAGCTTCCTGTCTAGTAAATAAAATAAATCATTTAAAGAAAAGTGACAAATTCAAAGGTATAACCATTTCCTTAGATGAATTTACACATAGGGGAATTAACTTAGAAAGACTTGACCCTTTATATTTAAAAATTTCAATCTAAAATGTAGGAAGCAGTAGATAGCAACACTTAACTTATGTATTTTTAAAAAGATAAAAATAAATTAATTATGACTTACAGTTTTTACTGATAAATAGGGCTTAAAAATATTTCCATGTAGACATCAGTTTATTTCTTAAAATAAAAATACAGTCATATACATTGCACTGATACTTGTTTCTATCAGGTACTGTTGTCAGAAATTTTTTTCAAGTTAGTGCATATAAATGAATGTATAATAATGTAGCTACTCACTTGTTAAGGGATAGATGAGTTGTTTCTGATTTTTACTGCAACAAAATGATAAATGACAATTTTTTTACATTCATCTTTTTTACCAGGTTGAGTAACATTTTAGTATATATGACTACATGTAGAAATAAAGAGTCTAAGAAGTAAAAAATTTAAATTATGGTAGATAATTCCAAAAAAGGAATTATTCTGAAAAAGGTGTTACTAATTTACAAGCCCATTCATAGTTGCATGAACATGCCCAT
>NW_006160142.1:4943476-4992378 GCF_000334495.1 Tupaia belangeri chinensis | reverse complement strand
CACTAAAACTGATTTTTTTTCTTTTTAAAAAATTTTATTTCAATTTCTTTTATACATTCAATCATGTTATTTAGCTTGCAAAGTGAATATTTCAACCTGTGTACATTTCTCACCAGTTCAGTTGACAATACTATAAAAATTATTTTCAACAGATAATAACTCATTTCTTTGTCCCATAAATGCTTTGCCTCTTTTTCTCTTTAATGCCCTTCCTCAGACTCTACTTTCACCCACTCTCTTCCCACACTATATCTGGTATTCACAATCATTTACTATGTTTCTATATCCTTCAGTCATTCAGTTTCACCCCTATATATTAAGTGGAGACATACAATGTCTCTCCTTCATAGCCTGGCTTGCTTCACTCAGCAGTAAATCTTTGATATTCATCCACTTTCTGTCAAAAGCCAGGGTCTTGTTTTTTATGGCTGATAGTATTCCGTAGAGTATAAGTGCCCCAGTTTTTCAATTCATTCATTTATTTGTGGGCATTTGGGTTGGTTCCATGTCTTAGCAATTGTGAATAGTGCCACAATAAACATCGATGTGCAAGCACTTTTCTGACTAAGAATTCTTCTGTCCTTTGGGTAGATACCATAGAGTGGAGTTGCTGGATCATATGGTAGTTCTATTTGTAGATCTTTGAGGAATCTCCAAATTATTTTCCACAGTGGCTGAATCAATTTACTTTCCCACCAGCAATGTAGGAGAGTTCCCCTTTCACCCACACTACCCACCAGCACTCACCATGTTTTGTTTTATTAATCTTAGTCATTCTGACTGGGATTAGGTGGTATCTCATTGTAGTTTTGATCTTCATCTCCTTTACAATGAGGGACGTTGAGCATTTTTTTCATATGCCTTTTTGCTATTCCTATGTCATCCTTAGAGAGTAGTTTTTTTCTACTAATTCTCCCATCTTTTAACAAAGTTGGTGGTCTTCTTTCGGGACAGCTGCATGAGTTCCTTGTGTATTCTGGTTATCAGTCCCTTATTTGATGTATAGTTTACAAAAATATTTTCCCATTGAAAATACTGAATTTCATTAGCGTTTTAATTTTTGTTGACCTTCTAGGACAGAAATAATAACTTACTGTTATTTTAATTTGCCTTTCCATGATTGCTGATAAATTTTGAGGATCTATCTCTTTTTTACTTTTTTGTGTATTCCCTTTTCATAATCTGTATCCATTGTTACTCAGTTCTGCTTTTTGTTTTAGGGAAGTTCTTAAACAGTTTTTTTTATCAGTCTGCCACTTGTTTATGATTTTATAAATAATATTGAATGTATAAAAGAAATTGAAATAAAATTTTTTAAAAAGAAAAAAAAATCAGTTTTAGTGAGGATGTAGGGAAATGGGCATGTTCATGCAACTATGAATGGGCTTGTAAATTAGTAACACCTTTTTCAGAATAATTCCTTTTTTAAAATTTAGTTTTGTAATTTCTTAATTATATTTAATTATATTGATACACCGTTATGGAATACGATATGATTTTTCAAAGCATGCGTACAATGTGTGATAATCAAGTTGAGGATATTACCATATTTATAATCTTCAACAAAGAGCATTATGCTATGTTGTATACCTTTGCTTTTGTTTTACTATTTTTTTTGACACACACACACATACATGAGATTGGCATGACCCCCTTTGTCTTTTAAATCTCAAATAGTCAACTCTACCTTTTTCTGGACTTTGTTTTGGTTTATAGCATCAGAAGTGTAGGAGTATGTGTCTTTTTCAAATGTGATTATTATATCTGTTTTGCTCTGTTCCACAGGTTGATTCTAAAAACTAAAATCCAGTGAGCAGATTTTACAGTATTGTGACTATGTAAGTGTTTTCATTTCAAAACTGAATACTATGGGGCCAGTGGGTGGCATAGTGGTTGAGGCACTGGACTCCCACCTAGTCGACTATGATTTGAATCCCAGACTCGATGGCTTGAAACTCATGCTGAGCATGTGTATGAATCCCAAGAGGAGAATGGGGAAGAGATTGCTGTGTAGCCATCCCCCCAGGGATAATTTCTTGCCTTCTCTCTCTTTCTAGTGAGTATACAAATTTAGAGCAAAAATCTCTCTTTAAAATAAAAACAAAAACAAAAATAAAAAGCAAATCCTAAGTACTATGCTTGGGTCTTTAGAAAAAGAAATTGAGGACAAATGAATTCTCTCTCTTTTTAAAAAATATTTTGACACCTGTTCAAAAAATCATACCATGGTTTAGTATGCTTTATATATACCACATTGACTTTTTGTACAGCTTTTTTTTGGGGGGGGCATTTTTAATTGGTTCCTTTTTGACAATACTTCTCTGGTTTTTAGTGTAGAAAGGATAGTTAGTAATCAAAATTAAAAGAATTTTAACTTTGAGATACTAGACTTTAATTTATTTTTGAGAGATTTTTGCTATAGGCCCATGCTCATGCTGTAGAGACAATGAGAGACTGAGAGACAAAAAATGAGAAATCACTCCTCAGACAGATGATCACACTGCAATACTCCTTCATTCTTCTCTCAGGATTTTGAGCATGCATGCACGCACACACGCCCGGTGTGAATTTCAAGCCACTATGTCCAGGATTCAAACCATAGTCGATTACATGGGAGTCCAGTGTTTCAACCACTAAGCAATCTGCTGGCCTCTTGACTTTAATTTTTACATGCTTATCAATTGGACTCAGTTGGTGGGTGTGCATGAAGTATTGATTTATTAGTCACTGAAGATTTCTGATTTCAGGTGCATATGGAATGAGCATGGTTAAAAGTAGGGCAGGGTCTGTGATTCTTCTTGGCCTAATATCAAGGACTTCTCTTTACGAAGGAATCTTTTACATGTAAGTACATTTTGTAGAAGTCCTCCTAAAGTCTCGAGTTTAGTTAGAAACCCAGTAACTTGTATTCCTATGAAAGGTGAGGTCTACATTTTTGGGTGGGATCTCACAGAAGCTGTTTTTTCCTTGATAGGGCATAAGGAAAAGGCACTGCGAAGTGTGCATCCTTCCCAAGTGTCGTAGAGAAACGAGGAGGTTCTTGAAAAAAAAAAAGAAAATATTCCATTTCCAAGAAGGTTTATTACCAATGCAGTAATGTAACTATTATTTGACACAGAATAACGTACAGTAAGGCCTTTCAGAATCAGGCAATGGCACTGTTAGAGTTATTGTAATATAACTGGGAGATTGCTTAGGTTTTCTCAATGCAGTATTCTTGTTTTAAATGATAGATTGCATATTTAGAATAAGGGCAGGTGGGAAGAGAAATGTGAATGATAGTTTTATAGCATAACTTTTATAAAAAAGTATTTTTAAAAGTTCTTCCTCCAAAGACAAAATGGGCTAACATGTTGATTGGGCTCATTTGCTCTAATTTCTTTCTCTGGCTTGCAGTTGTGGAGTATTCTGCTAACATTTGTACCTTTCATGAATTGGAGATTCTCACCAATTTTATAGTGCAAAGATCAGTGGGAGATCTCATTAACATTCCTCTCTCTCTCTCTCTCTCAGAGAGGTTTTTGCTATAGGGTGCATGCCCTTGCCAGAAAGACAGAGAGAGAGAGAGAGAAAGTGAGAAATCATCCCTGAGGGAGGATGGCCATGCTGCAATCCCTTCTCCATTCTCCTCTCGGGATCTTGGCAACGCACGTACATGCACCTGGCATGAGTTTAAGCCACTGGGTTCGGGACTCAAACCGCGGTCGACTACATGGGAGTCCAGCAACATAGCCATTACGCCAACTCCTGGTCCACATTTCTATCTTGCTTAAAACAAAAAAAGAGAGGAGATGGTTACTGAACTTGAGCTGTGAAATATTGCTTTCAGGTACTGAAATTGAAGATATTCTGCTGACTTCACCATCCAGATTCATTTCTAGAGTGGTAGGGCAATCTCTTTATCCTTTTCTCCATCTCTCTGTCTCTTTCTCTCTGTGTCTTTCAATTTATAAAAAATAAGTAAATAAATAAATAAATAAAATATTTATTTTCTGGGCTCTCAAGCCCCTCCTTTATCTTGCTAATTTGTGCCTTTCTTCCTCCCACTTAGGAGAGGCACAATCAGGCCCTTCTGAGATGACTACTGAACTTGAGCGTGAAATACTGCTTTCGTGCAGTGCGTGCACACAGCGCAGTTTTCATTTTTTGCTTTTTAAAATTAAAATATAAATGTTTTATTGTCTCTTTTCTTTCTTTTTTCTTTCTTTCTTTCTTCTTCTTGTGTTTTATTTTCCTTTTTCTTTTACCTTCATCCCTTGGCTGCTCAGCCTCCACACACTGAGTGTTTAGACAGGTCTAAGTGAACAGTTTCCAAACATCTGAATACTATTAGGGTCAGACTATATCAGCTGAACTTGCTATTGAAAGGAAAAATATGGAAGACTTGTTGCTGAATGAAGCGGGTCAGGCTATGAAACAGAGACATTGTATATCTCCACTAAACATATACTGACTGTCTATGGTAGAGACTGAAAGACTAGAGAACATAAAAGCATTAGAAATTGCAATAGACACTAGAAACAAATTGGAAGGAGAGTGTGGGAGGGAAAGTGCGCAGGAAAGGAAATTTAGAGAAAAAAATGGAGAAGATATTTATAGGATGCAGATATGTTTTATTATCTGTTGATGAGGACGTGTATAATATTCTCAACTGGACTAAAATGTGTATCATGCTGGGTAAAGTCTCTTTACAATCTAAATGATGTATAGCATTTGAATGTATAAATAATGATGATAATAATAATAATAATAATAAAATAAATAAAAAATATAAAATGGTGGGACCAGAAGGTGGCTTGGAGGTTAAGGTGGCCAGATACCACATGGCTGACTATGTAATTTGAGTCCTAGGCCAGTTTGCTTAAAAATCATGCCAGGTCTGTGTGCTTCTGTGCCCTAAATCCCAACCATTACAAGCATTTTAACACAACAGAATTTAAAAAATAATAAAGAAAGTAGATTATTTAAGATATTCTGTGAATCAATAAAATGTGGGGGGAAAAAAGGAATGGAAAGCAACTGTAGACACTAGAGACAGTATAGGGGGAGGGTGGGAAATGGCACAGGGTGAGAAATAGGGGGTACACACACACACACACACACACTACATGTATGTATATGAAACAAGAAATGGAAAATTATTTGTTGACAATAGCATGTATTATTAAGCCACTATACAGTGTATTCTGGATGAGAAATCACATTTTGTATGCTGTGATGATGCTCAGTGAATGAATATAAAATAAATAAAATAAACAAACAAACCAAAAGGAGAAACAAGCAAAAAACAAACAAAAAGCAAGCCCTGAATTGAAATGTATTCTCTTTGGGATGGGTTAGGAATCCTTTGCCATGTGTCAGTGCCAGAAATCTGTATATGAAACCTCAGCATTAACGTCTACTAACAATAAAGCATGACTTCTCAGTTTAATACATGGTATGTTATAACTCAGCGTGATTGTTACCATCCTTTGTCAAGTAAATCTGCAAGCCATGCTGAGGGCTGGTATACTTAAATAATATTTTATGAAACTGGAGTGGTTGTCAGGTTGTCATGATTGTCTAAGTTAATGTGCTTATTAAGTCCTGGAAAAGCCACCAATAACCATGTGGCTTTGTCTTTTGAAGTAACTCCAAATTACTAATCTAGAGGAGGGTGGATAGGGGGCATAAGCACTTTACTTAATACATAGCTCGTTTCAGCATGTCCTTTGAGTTTAAATACTTGGGGTTGAAATTACATAGCAGCAGGAAGAAAATATTTTTTTGTAAAAAGTAAGTGGTTGAAACATGAAACTAGCTTTTATGAGAGAAAATATATATTCTCTCATAGAGACTACTGCTGATCACTGTTAAGAACAACCTGAATAATGGAGTGGGATGTCAAATTTTTATGAGTTGGCATTTGGAAGCTTTTGATTTAGAGGTGTCAATAGAAAGGTGGTTAAATGCCATGTTAGGAAAAACAGAGCATCTAATCTTATACTATACAAGGTTATTATTATGAAAAAGAAAACGACAAACTATAGAACAAATTATGTTTACTTTTAGACATCCTATGAAGAAAAAAAAGTAAGTAAGCATGGGAATATTGAATTAGAAAAACTGAAAACCAATATGTAAAGAACCAACCAATTGTACTATATGATGGTACTTCAAAAAGTTTGTGGAAAATGGAATTAAAGACTGAATTTATTTTGGTAAAAAAAACCAAACCTTTAAATCCTTGCATAATTTATTCATATCATTTCCATGATCCTTTTGAATGCCTTTGTATTTCTACTTGCCATTTCCATACATGATAGTTACACCTTCAAAAATACTCAGAATAACCTTAGGCTTAACATTGTATCAGAATTCATGTAGCCACAAATTATTATAGCTGTTTACAATAGTATGGAAAATGTGATAATGGTCATTCAGGTTTTTTGAATCTAAAAGGTGAAATTTCAGCTTAAGATGTAGTATTTCATTATGTAAAATAAAAATAATAGATACTTTCAAGGGACTGTGTAGTAAGGTATGCCCGGGGCAAAGCTGTCATCCAGAGACTCCCAACTTTTCTCTGTTAGAAAATGACCTTCAGATCAAAGAAGGCAGCTATCATGGCTACTTATTTTAAGTTTTTGTTTGTCTGTCATAGGACGCATGCACTCACATAGAGAGTGAGAGGGAAAGTGAGACATCTGTCCCCCCCTCCCCACCCTGGACAGGGTGGCCATGCTGCAGTCCCTTTTCTTCCATTCTCCTCCTGGGATTTTAGTCACACATAGTCATGTACCTGGGTGATTTTTAAGCTTTCACGACTAGGACTTGAACCATGGTTGGCCATGTGGGAGTCCAGTGCCCTAACCAAGATGCAACCTGCTGGTCCCATGGCAATATCTTGTATTGTACTATGAAAAAGTAGTTTTGGGTCAGAATGTAGAGAGTTTTACTGTTCTGCCTGCTTGATGAACCTAGGTGAGACAAGTTAATTTGTACATAAGTTTCTTTGAAAGGAAATGAATGACACTAAACCCCTAACCTATGGCAGTCTCAAAAAGAAATAAGATTATGAACAAACAGATCTTTCAAGTACTCATGTATTTTTATTTTTAGTTTTCATGTGTCTAATCATGGTGGGACATGCTCCATAGGCTGGTTGCACATGGGAGGGCAAGGTTGAATTCACAGTCCTACCTGGAGACCAAATGCAATGGCGTGAGCCTGTAATCTGTGATCAGGGAGGATGAGATGGAGAATGGTGAGTTTGTGCCTCACCTTGGCAACACAGTGAGATTCCATCTAACAGCCAGGCAGGGTGGCATACCCCTATAATTCCAGCTGGGAGGCTGAGGCAGGAAGATGGGACACAGCCAGAACTCATCTTAAAAATAAAAGGGTTGTACCAAAGCAGATGGTGCAATGGTTATGTCACTGGATTGCCATATGGTTGACTGCAGTTCAAGTCCTGGACCTGGTGGCTTGAAACTCACACAGGGTGTGTGTGTATGCCCAAAAATCCTGGAGGAGAATGGAGAAGGGAGTACAGTGTGGCTACCCCCTGAGAGGATAGTGAATTCTCGCTTTCTCTCTCTCTCTCCAGCAAGTATACATGCCCTATAACAACAATCTCTCTTAAAAAAAAGAAAAATATTTAAAAACAAAAATAGAAGGCTTGGAGACAGCAGATGGCATGGTGGTTATGTTGCTAGACTCCCACATGGCTGACTATGGTTTGAGTCTTGGATTTGGTGGCTTGAAAATCATGTGTGTGTGTGTGTGTGTGTGTGTGTGTGCCTAAGATCCCAGGAGAGAATGGAAGAGAAGGGATTGTGGTGTGGCCATCCCTCCTGGGGGGTGATTTCTCACTTTCCATCTCACTGTCTCTGTCTCTCTCTTTCTCTCTCTCTGGTGAGCTCCTGTGACCTAAGACAGAAACCTCTAAAAAAAAGTCTTGTAATTACATTGAGGACATAAAATATTAAAATATGGTTACAAAAGGAAGATTGTGTGTATAGCTCATGGAAGTATGTCACATCATTTGGTGGCTTCTGGGCTTGAATGTTTTCTCTTAGATGTATGTTTGAGTTTAATTTTATTCACTTCTGTGAATGAAAACTAGGTAAGTTAGTTGAGTAGAAATTAGGTAAGTTAGTTAACTTATTTGAACTGTAGTTCACCTGTAACATGGGGACCACATGTCTTTCTTACAAATATGGATGTGAATGCATTTGGTAAACTGCACAACATTACACAAAAGTAAGATATTGTTAACTTTGATGTTTTTTCCTATCTCTAAGATTTTTGATTGAGTTTCCATTTTTCATTCTCAATGCTCAGCTTTAGTCCCTTTCTGAAACAAGTATTTTAGTTTTTCTAGATCAGACTTTGATAATTTGTTCTACTGTGTAGTGGTTAAAACACTGGACTCTCACATGGTCTACTGCAGTTCAAGTCCCAGACCTGGTGACTTGAACCTCACATCAGGTGCATGTGTGTACGTGCCCAAAACCCCAAGAGGAGAATGAAGGAGAAGAGGTTGCAGCATGGCCATCTCTTCTCAGCGGGGGTGGGGGGGATGATTTCTCTCTCTCTCTCTGTCTCTCTTTGTTTCTCCAGTGAGTGCACATGCCCTCCAGCAAAAAAAGTCTCTAAAAAAAAAAGTTGTGCATATACAACCAGTTGTCAAACTCTTCTGGGTAGGGTCCGTATTTGTACGTCCCTGTTTTCTGGCTTGTTTTCACCCAACAAATATATATTACTTGACAATTCCAAAAAGTGTATTGAATTATTAGATAGCTCAAAAATAACAAAATTATTTTAATGTATGATCCAAAACTTTATAAGAGCTCATACTTAGTTTGCAACAGTTTCAAAAAATTAGTTACTAATATCTTTGTGGATATGTACGACTTGATCACACATGCTGAAGTATGTCTATCTTGAGGTTAATTTTTCTGAAGCAGCATTATAGGTTAAAAGCTATGTATATTTTTTGTGGCTTTTGCTACATTTTACTAATCTGCATATTCGAATTTGCATTGATTACATCTAATTACATGTTGAACACTTTTAACCCCAATTCATTAATAGTAAAACTGAATCAAAGGAGGGTACTAGTCAGCTCAGGACCATATCACAGGCAGCCATAGGGTAGACGCATTGATTCCCTGACCAATAGCTGTCTCCTTCTTTTTTTCCTTCCTGGCTGAGTTGATTTGGCTGATTCTACCTCCCAGAACAGAGACTGGACATGGAGGATACTTGCTTTCCCAACCTCCTAAAAAACCAAGGCATGAGTGTGGGATACAATGCCCAATCCCAATAATTCTGCCCGTAGACTTCTGGAAAAGGATATCCTGGTGTTGTTTCTTATGGTCATATCTGTAGGGTTCTATACCTGTCGTGACTGTCCTGTGCAGTTGTGAGGCACATAATCTGTGTGGTCATACCCAGAGGCTTTGAACTTCCCTCCCTGATAGAGATGACTCACCTCCTGGACTTTGGATGATGTTGTTCATTGGGTTGACTCCCTGAGCAGTGACAGTAATCTTGTGATCATGATGTGATGACTTTGCAGAGGAAAGTATCACTGAGGATGATAAAGTGCAGAGACAGAGAACCCATGGGTCCTTAATTATGTCATGGTGCCACCAACTTAGCCAATTCTGAACCAACCTCTCTCCAGATTTTTGTCATGTGACAAAAGATACCTAACCATAGAGACCTGTATAGTTATATATTTAGTTATTTTTCACTATAAGCACTCTGACTCAGTAAACAATTTGTTTTTGGACTTTCTTTCTAGCTATGTAATATTTGTCCTATATATAATTATAGCATGACATTGTTTAGTACCAGCCACTGGCATACCTTGAAACTCTTTTCATTTGGAATTGACTTCATGCATTTGAATAAGAGGGTGGTAACACTGGCAGAACTTGAAAGAATCGCAGTGTAAATTTTGTCTTGTGAAATATATGTTCTAGTTTATTTTTACCCAAAACAGCTTTGGTCCAAATGCCACTTTGCAAGATCCATTTTTCTTCCCAAAGCACACACCATGCCATGAGAGCTTGTGGCAAAGATACATTTGGCATTTAAAAATCTTCTTTGCAACTCCCACATGAAGTTGTTCCTGCTCTGTGAGGTCAAAGCTTCTCTCACTTATTCTTCCATTTGGGTAATGTCTTCATTAATCAGAGCAGCTCAGACTGTGCGTGATGAAGGTCAAAACCAAACTGATTTTATTTTTCTTTCTCCCACATTATTTTTTAAACAAAATTGGATTTAATAATTTTATATGAAGTTTAATGTATTCTAATTTAGTTTTTGGCTTTGTAGAAATAAACAGGGACTCAACAGTTACAGACTCTGAAGTCAACTGCAACTATACAGTACAACTCAAATAGCCAGTCATCACCTTCTAATTGTGGTGAAATTCTTATGTTTAGATTTATGGAATAATGACAAAGTTAATTTTGTGTTTTTTTTTTTTTTTAGTTATCTAGTTTTTGGAATCAGTAATTAAAATCTTTGTCCATTTAATCATTTAGTTATTTAAAAAAAATTTATTCTTCATTGTATTGGGTTGAGTTACACTAAATAGGCAGGAGCCATTAGGTCTTCAACAATAGTCTTTTATTGAAAAGTAATCATTCATTATTTATTAGCTATTTTATGAATATTTGTTGACTGAATTTATGCAAATGACCCTGTCCACGTGTACTTCGAATTTCTGTAGCATGTTATGCAAAGTCACAACAATAAAATAAATTATTTATCATGTCTAGTCATATACGTGCTGTCGTCTTAAGTCTGGAAATAGTATAAAGAGAGAGATCATCTTCTGAATTGATGGAATATGGACCTTGTTGAACTCACTTTCCCACCAAGAAAAAGTAAATACTGGCAATAGTAATACCAATTATTTCAGTATGGAAATTAACCAAGTAAGAACACAGAACAAACCAAAAATCACCTACACAAGAGAAACTATTGTATTTAGGTAAGACAACAAGGTCTTTGATGTTTTAACTTCAGGCTATTTTTATACCTTCTGTTTTCCTAGCTCATTGGCATGGTAGTTGTCAGTTGTCATGTAACCAAGTGACTATTTTTTTTTTTTTTTTGAGCTCCATTAAATGTTCTATCCCAAGAGCAGAGCAAATGTTTTGTCCAGAGATACAGCTCTCTGGAAAATATTAATTTCCAAGATATTTTTGCTATTTGATTTGACTCAGAGTTCAGCTCAGTAAATTCCCAAACTCCAAAGCATTACTGAAAACAGTAGTAGGTCTGGCCCTATGGTCTAGTGGGTAAGGGAGTCAGATCCCATATGGCCAACCATGATTCAAATTATGGCCCTGGTGTTTTAAAAAAACATGCCGCTAGGTGCATGTGTGTGTGTGTGTGTGCGCACCAAATCCCAAAAAGATTGAGAAATAAAGGCAAACGGATTGTGGTGTGACCATGCCTTTTTTTTAAAATTTTTTAAATTTTTTTAATTTATTTTTATTTTTATTTTATTTTATTTTTTTTTGGGAGAGATTTTCACTGTAGGGCGCGTGCGCTCGCCAGACAGACAGAGAGAGACATAGAGACAGAAAGCGAGAAATCACCCCCCCAGGGGAGATGGTCACGCCGCAATCCCTTCTCCTCCATTCTCCTCTCGGGATCTTGGGCACGCACGCACACGCGCCCGGCGTGAGTTTTAAGCCACCGGGTCCGGGACACGAACCGCGGTCGACTACGTGGGAATCCAGCGACATAGCCATTACGCTAACTGCTGGTTCCCGTGACCATGCCTTTTTGGGAGATACTTTTTCTCTCTTCTTTTTTCTCTCTCTGGCAAGTGCATATGCACTCTGACGATTGAAACAAACAAACAAATGACTACAAAACAATAATAATCTGGAAATATCACTGCTACCTAAGCTGTTCTTCCAGTTGGGATGAAAAAGAGCGTGAGTGGGGATTTTATACCATAACTGAGTAGGATTTATCACTTGAATGCAAGGTTGGTTTAGAATAAATTAAAGAAAGGACAAAAACGTTCTTTTTCTATCTATCATTTGATGAAATACAATATCCTTTCATGATAAAAAGACCTTCAATAAACTAGGTATAAAAGTTAACATTCTCAATATGATCAAGGACATCTGGGAATACTCATAGTTACCATCATATCTAATGTTGAAAGCCTGTGTGTTTCTCTCTTGAAATCAGGAACAAAACAAGTATCATTGCTCCAGCTTCTTCTATTTAACATTGTATTGCAGGTTCTAGTGAGGACAAATTGGCAACAAAGGATATAAAAATATCAGTATTGGAAAGGAAAGAGAAAAACTATTTATATTTACAAATAACATGATCTCATATGTAGAAAATCTAGGAAACCCACTAGTATATTTTGAACTAATTAATAAATTCAGTGAGATTGCAGAATATAAGATTTCTCTTCTACCTTCACTTTCAGATTTTAAGATTTTTTTTGGACTAATATATTTCCAGGTTTTGATTTCTTTTTAATGTCTGGGTGGAGATGATAAAAAGAAAAAAGTTATGGGACCAGCAGTTAGTGTAATGGCTATGTCACTGGACTCCCATGTAGTCGACCATGGTTCGCATCCTGGACCCAGTGGCTTAAAAGTCACGCCGGGCGTGTGTGCATGCATGCCCAAGATCCAGAGAGGAGAATGGAGGAGAAGGGATTGCTGCGTGGCCATCCACCCTGGGGGGTGATTTCTCGCTTTCTATCTCTGTCTGTCTGGCGAGTGCATGCGCCCTATAGCAAAAACCTCTCAAAAAAAGAAGAAAGTTATCTATTTATTCAAGAATTATTTATGCATCATCTCCCAGACATTGACTTTGACTCATTTCTTAGAATTTATCTTTCAATGTTTGTTTAGTAGGTAGGTTTTTACAAACAAGATTTGCATAATTTCTTGAATTCTTTGCCCACTATAAATTAAGGTAGCATATTAGGTAGCATGGTAGCATGCTAGACTCCCACATGACTGACTGTGGTTCAAGTCCTAGACTTGGTGTATTAGAAATCATGCCAGGTGTGTTGGCATGTATGCCTAAAATCCTGAGAGAAGAATAAAGAAGAGATTGCAGTATGGCTAGCCTCCCTTGGGAGTGATCTCTCACTTTCCCTTTCTCTATCTCTCTCTGGTGAATACATATGCCCTGTGATCAAAAACAAAAACAACACACACACACACACACACACACACACACATACACACACACACAACTACCCCAACCAACTTAAAAAAAATCAAGTTAGCATAAATCCAGGCAATACAAGCATGGAAAGGCCCCTTTTCAGCATCATGTCTTCTATATTTTCATTGTATTTCCTCATGGAGCTGGTTTATTTCTACTCAATACTAGATGGTAGCCATTTGTTGCCCTGAATTTTTCAGAAGATCTTATTCAATTAAATTTTCTATTTTAGCAGCTCTTGTTCTCTCTCTTCTCTCTCTCTTCCTGTGAAGTTTTGAAATTTCAAGTTTATCCAGTAAGACTAACGCCTACAAGGCAAATACCAACTTTAGTTATGCTTCCTATTTTTCTAGGTTCTTCAAAGCATTCCTTATGTTCTTGTCAGCTTAATGAATGAAGTTAAAAATAATGTATTTATTTTTTTGAAAAACCATATTGTACACTAAATGATTAAATGTGAAATGAAATAAATAAAATTGTAAAAACCTATTTTTGTCTGGTGTATACATTTTTTTTCATCAGAGGAGTCTGGGTATCTGAAAGAGAATACTCTACCTATAGATTTACCAACACCATTGTGAAATAGGTTTGTATTGGACTGTTCCCATTTATTGATATATTTATAAATAGTCCTTATGAGAGGGTGATGATTAACTCTGTTACCTTAACTGGGACATTTCTGAGAGTGAAAGAAGGCACAATCAATGATTATGTAGAGATCATAGATATAATATGGGACTATCCTAGGCAATCAGGTCATAACTTATGGGTAAAGCTCAAATCATGAAATCATAGGTGAACTGATTTCTTTCCTTACCTGTTTAATTTGGTACAGAATTTGTTAATTTGATTATCTTGAAGAGATGGAAGATATTTCAGTAGAGATGATATAATACAACTAATCTAGAGTTATACTTGATTCTGGTTTTGCCATTTACTACCTACTCATCCTTTGGTGAATTATTTAACTTGTCTATGGTTTTATTTATGTATATCATGCATATAATATGGGGGTAATAAGCTATCACAGTGTTATAGTGGATTATATAACATGCAATAGAATATTTGACACAGTTTCAGTATTAGGGTAGGTGTTTTTACTGCAAACACAAATTCTTTATAATTAGGGATGACTTAGGGATTCAACATTCAATATTATACTTTTAGAACTTAAAGACAATGCAAGCAAAAGCTCAGGAACTAGGAAAGGAAGATAAAACTCTAAACAGAGTTTAAGGTGAGGATTGTGATCAGCACCGTTAGTTAAGGTATATGTGTGGAAATCATTATTTTTAGTTATTCCTTCCTAATTCCTGTTATAAAAACTGCCCATTTGTGGGCCAGCAGGTAGTGTGATGGTAAAGGTGCTGGACTTCCCATGGCCGACTGCACTTGGGGTCCCAGACTTGATGGCTTGCTTTCTCATTTCCCCTTTCTCTCTCTGGTCAAGTTAAATAATAAAAATGGTAAATAAAATTAAGTACATCATTCTTTGAAAAATAACAAAAACACTGCACAATTATAAGTCATTTTTATCTGTAGATCATTGTTCTGTAAGACATTGCTGAGTCCCAAAGGAGTATTGTAGTTTTCAAGCAGAAGAAATTTACAGTTTGAAAAATGGTGCCCTCATCAGTCTTTTGATATAATTTATTAAAGTTACATTTGTGTTCTCTGGATCCTGTTTATTGTTTTTCCTAGACTTAGATGAAGCAAGTGCTTTGAGAAACTTGTAGAACATATTCTGGAACCTTAAGTTTTTTTAAATAAGTCTTTATCTGTTTTCTTCAGAATAGTTTAAAAGCATATGGAGTCTAGAAAGAGGTGACACCAAGCCTTTCAGTATGCCCCGAAGCAGTAATTTGATGCATTAAATCAGATTCTGTAATAAAATTTGCAATGGAAATATCCAAAAGGGTTTATACACCTGTTGTTGTTTGGTTATTTTTTTCTTTTTTGGAAAGAAATATGTGTTGTATAGCACTAGCATAGAAATAATAATAGGAGTTTTAAAATAAACTTTATTCACTAAAGTGAGGATTAGTGTATTTACATATTGTAATATTTGCAGCCTTGTAAATTCCCATATGTAATCTTAAGATGATATAATTAAAGGGTAGACATAATTTTGTATTTCCTGCTGCTGACAGTATAATTTTTAATTGCTATGTGGCCATTTCTTTCCTATGACAGGAGTGGTTATCATTAACAATGTTTCATTTTGGGGCCAACTCCTTTGCCTAGTAGTTAAGGAAACTGGTTCCCATGTGGCCAACCATCATTCAAATCCTGGCCCTAGTCACTTGAAAAACATGCTGGGCATGTATGTCCCAAATCCTGATGGGTTGGAGAATGGAGAAGGGATTGCAGTGTAACCACAGTCCACTGGGGAATGCTTATTTTCTCTCTCTCTCTCTTTCTCTTTGGCAAGTGTACATGCCCGCTGGCAATTAAAGCAAAAAGTATCTCATTCTTATCACCAGAGATATCATGTACCATTTCAGGGTCCAACCAGACTTTCAGCAACCACCCAAAGTTGAAACAATGACTTGAGGCTAATCCTCCCATAAATCTCTGTAAAACAATGCTACGGAGTCTCTCTCATACATGTGAATGACAAACGAGTCTCATTTCCATCTTCAGCTATACTCTTTGTCCCTTTGTTTGGAGACATTTACATTCATTTTCTCCAAGACAAGTAATCTGACTGGAATGCCAAGGAGATGCATGCCTTGATCTCCTTGGCTGAACCAGGGTCATACAACCATCCATTTGTTAAGAGGGTAGTAGTTTAGGTCAGATGGAGAAAGAGATTGCAACATTTCCATTCCTCTAGGGTTAGGAAGAATAACCTGATAGATTCATGATAGAATTCAAATTATTTGACTTAAATTTATTAGGACCTAGTATGTTTTGATCAAGATTAATAATAATCTTGGTGCTCTCTCAGTTTAGATCAGTGGATTTTATTAATTGACTTTTGAAATGAGCAGTGTGTTCCAGGTTAGTGAAAAGTTTGAAACAGTCCCCTTTGGAAAACTTTCTGGGACACATACTCGTCAATAATAGCATATTAGGGGACAGCAGGTGGTATGGTGGTTAAGTACTCTGGACTCCCACATGGCCAACCACGATTCGAGTCCCAGACCTGGCGGCTTGCTTTGTCTCTCTCTCTCATTCTGTCCATCTCTGGTCAAATATACATAAATAAATAAATAAATAAAGTGAGATAAAGTAATTCTTTGAAAAATAATAGCATATTAATAAAGCTATAGAATGCTTTTAATGATAAATTGGGCAGAATAACATTCTGGGCAATAATCAGATTTGGAAATACAATATTTGTTCTGGACTAGTTAAGTCGGGTCCAACCTGTGTTCCAGTATATTTGGGAGCTTGAGTTATTTGCAATTAGGACTTGGATGGGGCACATGAGGAGAGAGATAAAACTAAATACCAGAGAAAGATCATACTACAGGAAAATAACATTTAAATACAGTCAAGTACATTAATCATTTAACCCACAATATGAACTCAGTGTCGTTTGGTCATCCCATACATAGCATGTCTGCACTACTAGGCAGTTTTTCACATTTGAGTTGTCTGCCTTTTACTCAATTGTAAATACCACCTTAATCCCCTAGGACCAGTGTAGTAATGAAAAGATATCAATCATTTACCAAAGGTGAAGTTCACCATGTACCTCTTTCAAATGTTGGCTTTCCAAGGAGAGATAAAATTCCCATCTAAGTAAGTTGTAGAGGAGCTTTGTCAAGTGTTTTGCTGTCACTCTCATTATGTTCACTGCTTGATGAAAAGAAAATATCTGCCTACTGGGTTATATAGGCTGGTACAGGAATTCCTTCGCAGCCGGATGTAATGTCCAGGTTTCTCTCATGTGAAATTTACGGTCATGTGAATTGTCAAGAACATTTGGTATGATCTGATTCAGAAAGAATCATACAAGACTTTTCATACTTGTTCCTTGATTGAGACTTAGCATCTAGGTTAGAGTTGGAAACTTGGAAGGGTGTGACTTTCTGCAAAGGCAGCTTTGGCCTGTATAAATAGAAAGACTAAGCAGTATTTATAAGAGCTTGACAATATATAGTGCTATTATTATCAGGTAACTGTAATGTAAAGTTGTTGAGGTGGACATAAGAAGCCTCTTGGGCCTGAATTAACTGTGTTACAAGTACAATTCAGTTCCAGTTTGGGGTGGCTCTTTAAGTCATTAAATTTGTGAAATCAAATTTTCAGACAAAGTTATATTTGTATTATCAAAAATTTTATTTTTTTCATTAAAAACTATTTTCTCCCTTAACTGCTCCTGCAATATGAGGATAATATGGATAGTGTAGGAATTTTAATAATTAGAGTTGACTCATTTGACTCACATAGCTTACCTACGAGTTGGTTAAGTATAATATTGGGTCACTGGAAAAATCATGATGCATTTTTGCATAGAAAAACATGTCAGGACTTTTCCAACTACCCAGTAGAATAGAAGTATTGTCACTGAAATGAAATAAACTTCTGTGAGGACAGGCTTCCAGAAATGCAGAAATAAAATATAGTATCACTAGAAAACGGTCCTATCAATTTGCCTTGGAATATTAAAATAAATCCATTTGTAAAATTCTCAAGGGCCTAGATTTATAATAATTCTTCTTTCCATTTTTCTAAATCATGAACTTGACAGACCAAGCTTATGAAATGATAGTCTAGCAATTTTCATAGAACTGGAGGGCATATGAACAAGATGTGGAAGAATAATTTTAAAAGAAATTAGGGTATCATTTGGGGCTTGCCACAAATAGTCAGCATTTAAAATGCACTGCTTTCTTACAGCTGTGGTCAAGTGGTTGAGGTGGTAACTAGAAATCCACTGGAATCTCCCTACTCATAGTCTAATCCTGCCGACTATGATTATGGATGTAGGTGATACAGTTTTATTTATTTATTTTTTTAATAAAAAGTTCTCTGTTTGTGGTTTGGTATTAACTTTCCTCTGATGGAGCATCTTCTTGCTGGCAAGAAAAAAATAAAAAAAGTAAAAAAAAACACTGGTAGATTCTAGGCCAGGCCTCTGGGAGAAACATACAGAAGAGCATGTAAGGCTGCTAAAGCAGATGCTACAACTTTTATTAGTAGGAAACAAGGGAATTAGAGAACAGCTGACTAGGCTTTTGGTTCCAGAATAACAATAATTTAGTTTGATCTCTCTGGAGATCAGAAAGTGAAATCCATGACTATTTGTTGCATAACTGTCTTGCCTTCACTACAAACCAGCAATCAGACATTATTATTCTTATCAAGAAAACTCTCCAAGTTTTTCTTCCCACAAATCTTAGTTGCAAATGTAATTTTCATAAAAATGATTTTACTTGTATTGGTGAAATACAATTCATATTTGGAACCCAAGCTTAAAGGTATATTTAAATGGAACAAGGAGCCATAGGACATGCTCTGATTGATGTTTTACTAGGATCGCTTTGCTGCATTACCGTAAGGGGCCAATGCCTGATGCAAGGAGGCCACTTAAGAGGCAACCCAAATGCCCACGAACAGTTGAAGGGATTAAAAAGTGTGGCACATATGCACTACACAATACTACTCAACCACAAAAAATAATAAGACCCTGACATATAATAGAAAGTGAATATGGAAGATTTCTACTAAGTGAAGCAAGCCAGACTGTGAGAGGGAGGTATTGTATGTCGCCATTCAATCTATACTGAATGTCTGCACTCTATGGCAGAAACTGAAAGACTGGGTGGTATAAAGGGATGGAGAACAACTGTGGAGATTAGAGACAGTGTGGGAGGAAGATAGGAAATGGGAGAGGTGGGAGGTAATCAAGGGGTAACAGAAAGAAGCAAAACATTTAAAGGACAGAAAAATGGAAAATTATCTATTGATTATATATATGATAATATCTTTGATTGAACCAATATACAGTGTATTCAGGATGAAAAAAAATCATTTGATAGGTTGTAATGATACACAGTAATTGAATGTAAAAAATAATCATAAATAAAATAAAATTAAATTAAATTTAGGAAAAAGAGGCTATTGAAATATAGGTGAGCAGGGTTGTTGGTTTGATCTAGATGGTAGTAATGGACATGAGAAGAGGCCTGATTCTATAGACTACTGCTGGAGAGGATTTGTCATTATAACAGGGATAGTGCTGCTCAGGGAAATGAAGTCACATTGGACATGTTAAAATTGACATCCAAGTGTATTTAAAATAGGTTGTTGAATATATTGGTATGGGAGAAGTTTGTATTATGGGTATACATTTGGTATTGTTGGTACATATCTGGAGTGTGGGTGAAATCAGTAGTGGAGAAAGTACACAGAGGGCAAGGAAGAGCTCTGGGGGTACTTTCTTGATCTTAAATGTATAGTTTTAGTATTTTGCCATTGAATGTTGTTTTTTGTTCTTGTAGATATTCATTAGGGTAAGAAAGTTCCCACTAGAAAACAAACCTAGTTTTTGTTTCGTTTTGCTTTTTAGTCATCCACTAATGTTGATCTTTTTTATTAAATAGTTTTTTTCTGTATTTATTGAGATAATTAAATGATTTTTTTTAACCTGTTACTGATTTTTTTTTTTCCCCTGTTAAACCAACCTTACATTTCTTGGGATAAAACTAACTTGGTAAGGTTATATTATCCTCATACTAATGCTGGATCAGTTTTGCAAATAGTTGGCTTAGAATTTTCCACCTATGTTTATGATTTAAATGGGCCTATTATTTATTTAGTTTTTGTATTGTTCTTACTGAATTTTGGCATGGAAATTATTTTAGTCTGGTAAAATAAGTAGGGGAGGATTTCTTCTTTTTCTTTTCTCTCAAAGTATTCATCTAAACTTAGATTTTTTTTATATCTTCAATGCTGGTTCAATTTTCTGGTAAATGCTAAGCCTGAAGTTGTCTTTATTAGAACATTTTAGACTACTGATACAATTTCTTTCATTCTTATATTTTAAGACTCTTTAGATTTTTCTATTCCTAATTAAGTTTGGTAAGTGATATTTTTATGGGAATTAGTCTTCATTTAAATTTTCTGTGTAGTTGTTAAAATTATTCTCTTACCTTTTATATGTCTGTACAATTTGTAGTATGTGTCCTTCTTCATTATTGATACTTATTTTTCTTTTAGCTTGATTGATCTTGCCAGGTGTTTGGCAATCTTATTACTCCTTTCACAGAGCTTTCATCTGTATTTCTTTTTTCTACTAAGTTGTTGGAAAAGTCATGACACATTTTTGTGTAGAAAAACAGAAATAATATGTCATGCCTTTTTAGACAACCCAATATAATAGTTTTGTTTTCTATTTCATTACATTTCACTTATATCTCGTAATCATCTTCTAGTTGTTTGAGGTGTATTGTACTATTTTCAAAACATTTTAAGGATACTTAGCTCATTGACGTATATCTTTTTGTCTAACCAATACATGTATTTAAGACACTATTTTCTGCTTGAGTACCATTTTATAAATATCCATAACATTTATTAGGTAGCTTATGTTCTATTTATTTCAGAATATTTCCTTTTGGCTTTTTTTTTTTTTAAAGTATATTTGTTTATTTATTTAGTCAGGGACCTCTGACATGGTCCTTATGCCATGGTCTACCTTCGGTCTGAGCTGACCTGAATCATGGGCATGAATGTGTTTCTGGTGTGTCCGGAGAGGTGTTGGAATGTGGACTCAGGACCTTTTCCACGTAGGTTCAGTAGTGTTACTGTTGCACCACTGTCTAAACTCTCTGTTCATCTATTTTTTTAAAAACAACTTGTAAGCACCAGGATTTCTGATTATATTTTTGTTATTTCAAATTGATGTGCTGTGGCTAAAATTTTTTTGAGATTTCTTTTTATTATTGTGCGGTCAATTTCTGTGAATATTCAAGGTGGATCAAAAAATATGTTTGAAATATTTGGGATGGAATGTTTAATATTTGTCCATTAGCTAAATTTTAACAATATTTAAATATATTCTCACTGATATTTTGTCAGTCTGTTCTATTCATTTCCAAAGAAATTTGTTGTAATTTTCTTTTAAAATTTTTGTTAGAGGGTTTAGGCACTCACCAGAGAAAGACTGAAAAAGAGAGGAAAAGTAAGAAAACACTCTGTTCTTTCACCTCTCCCTCCTTTGGGGATTTTGGGCACACATGTATGCTTGCCTGGCATGTTTTTCAACCTACCTGGTCCAGGACTTGAACTGTGCACTCAACCATGTGTGATCCAGCTGCCTTAACCATCAGCCCACCAGATAGCCCTATAATTTTCTATATTATATTGTCTATTTGTTATGTTAGTTTTATAGAAGGTTTTTGGTCTATTTTGAAAGAAATGCTTTTTTCTGTTTTATAATTGTTATCTACGTTCAACTGGTGTACATCTGTATGGCGTACAATACGATTTTTCAAAGAATGCACGCAGTATATGATAATGCAAACAAGGATATTACCAGATACATAATTTTCAATAGAGAATCTTCCATTCTCATATCTGTTAGACACTTTTTTCCTGAGCCTCTCTCACCCACCTCCTCTCCCTTCTCATGCAGTCTGTGGTATCTATACTTGTCTTCTCTACTTTTGTCTTCAAATCTTTCCATTTCTGCTGTAGAGTGCAGACATTCAGTATATATAATAAACTTTCTAACTCTACTGTGGTCAAAGACGACAACTATAATTTTTAAAGAAATTACTTATTTCCTTTAGGTTTTTAAATAAATTTGCTTAATAGTTATTCAAAGTAGATTTTGTTAATAAAATAATTGTGTTTGATGATTCCCCTCTTACAACAATTTTTAATCTTCTATTACTGTCTCTTAATTTTATAAATTTTCTGGTCATTTGTTGGTTCTTTTAAATAGTTTTCTTCTTCGTTAATATTTGCTTTTCATTTTCTTGTTCTAAGTTGAGAATTTAATTTATACATTTAAAAAAAGCTTATTTATTCACTTCCAGAGAGACAGAGAGCGAGAGTAAGAGAGAGAGAGAGAGAGAGAGAGAAGAGAGACCTTCAACATGGTCTTCATGCTACGATCCTTCCTCCAGTCCTGCAGCCAGCCAGGTGTTAGGTGTACCCATGGTGTATCTTGTATGTTCAGGTAGATTCATGTGAACCTGGACCCTTCCTACCTGGTCTCCAGTGTCATGCAGGAGTGCCCCTATTGCACTACTTCAGCTGGGCTAATTTATACACTTTCACTTTTTTTATTTTACCTACTTACTTATCTAAACCTATGAATTTTTTATCTGATTATTTCTTTGTTTCCTATAGACTAGACTAGAGAAATTCAGCAACTGAAATTTCAATTTTCCTTTTGACCCAAACATCATTAAATAAAGAGTTTTTGAATTTTCAGAGGGAAGAGCTTCTTCTTTTTTTAAAACTGTTAATTTTAAATTTATTGCCATATCACCAGATGTAATTATTTGTTTTATTTATATGGCATGTAATTTATTGAGGTTAATATTTATGCATGCTTGAAAAGAGGATGCATTTTTTGTTATTAGGTGCAAAGCTTCATAAATATTCATAAATCTTTGTTCTTGGTAATGTTTTTTTCCTCTTGACCTTTTTATAAATGAGTTGTGTGTTACAGTCTCTATGTATCAGTCTATTTCTGTCTTCTTGCATCTACTTTGGCTTTTACTTTATGAAGACAGTTGTTTACTGGGTATGTGTGTATATATATATATATATTTTTTTTTTCATTAATGTTTGTCTTTATTGTGAACTGAGGCCTTTAACATTATTAAGTGTCCTTTTGTGTCTCATTTATTGCTTTTGTGCCAGAATTCGACTTCACTTAATATTAAAATCACAGCCTCTATATTCTTATTTTTTCTATTTTCTAAGTATATTTTTATTCATCATTTATTTAATTAAGTTTTTAATCTTCTATTGCTGTCTTTTAATTTTATAAATTTTGGTCTTGCTATCATGATCCTTCTGACTCAGCCTCCCAGCTGGGATTTACAGGTGTGTAATACACGCCTGCCTCTTTTCAGACAGGGTTTTGATGAGTTTCTTGTGCCAACTTCATGCTTGCAAGCCTCCCAAAGTAGCTAGGATTGCAGGTGCATGCCATTGCACCTGGTCTTTAGGTTGGGCCAGGAATCAAACCTAATCCTCCCATGTGGTCCCAGCCTGTGGAACACGGCATTTTAGCAGCATGCTTCACTGCACCTGGGCCCTCTAGTCTTCATTTTAAGCTTTGCAAAATTATTTTGTATGGGATATTTTTTATGTAAAGCATAATACTGAATTTTCCTTTGTTAGATAATTCTAATTTTTTTCATTAGATAAGCGAGTAAAGCTAATTGACATTATTGACATGATTGCAATTTTAAGCCTGAAATACACCATAGTAGTCTGTGTGATAGTTAATTTGTTTAAAAAATATTTGCTTATTCTTTATTTTGTCCTATCTTTAGTGTTTAGGAAGGTATGTAGTTTTTATACACTGCTTTTTCTTATGTTAATATTTTCACATTGCTTTTAGAGTCCTTTTTCTTCTTTAGAAGTCTACTAATTCATTTGCCTCCTTAAATAATTTCCTTGTATTTCCTCCTATCACTCAATGGGCAATTAATTAGCTCATTCTACTTTTCTTTTTTATTCATAGGTTGTATTATTTCTCTTCTGTATATATATCATTTACATGGTGTTATTTCTACCTATATTTTTCACACCTTTATTTTGGTATTATTGTTACACTTAACTGTTGTAAATTTCTTCATTCATTGTTTTATGGAAGTGTTCCCAATAATACTGTGGTTGGATGAAGCTTGTTCCATAGATGGTTCAGAAATAGAGAATTGTGGCTATGATAGTCTTTCAGTTATTATATATTTAATGAGTGGCCTATAAGTTTGACAGTTGAAGGACCACTTGGTTTGCACCCTTATCTCACTTCTTTTTCCCTTAATTTCTTAAAAATGTTGCTACTTTGTTCTCTGCTATATATATATATATCATGATTTTTAAAAAATTTGTTGGTGACAAGATTATTTTACTGAGGGACCTGCAGTTAGCATAATGGCTATGTCGCTGAACTCCCATGTAGTCAACTGCGGTTCAAGTCCTGGACCCGGTGGCTTAACCTCACACCAGGTGCGTGTGTGTGTGTGTGTGTGTGCGTGTCCAAGATCCCAAGAGGAGAATGGAGGAGAAGGGATTGCGGTGTGGCCATCACCCCTGGGGGGTGATTTCTTGCTTTCTATCTCTCTGTCTCTCTCTGTCTTTCTGGTGAGTGCATGAGCCCTATAGCAAAAACCTCTTAAAAAAAAAAAAGAAGATTATTTTACTGAGAAGTTCAGAGGATTTAAAATTTAAAGTCTAGTAGTTCCTTTATAATATGTCTTAGAGTTGACTATACTTGTTCATTTTTTCAGGTATATTATGAGTTCTTTTACTATATTGGTTCAAGTATTTTATTTCTGGAAAAATTTCTTAGGCTATAGGTTTAAATATAAATTCTCTTCTATTACTTTGTTTTTCTTCCTTGTGAGATTTAACTTACACCTATGTTGGACTATCTTGTCTTTCTCCTATATTTATCTTTTTGTCAGGTACAGTTTTTGCTTCTATCTTTATGACATTTTTAAGTTCCAAGGTTCCTTTCATCTTTTATCCCTGTATCTCTTACTGTACCTTTAACTCTTCTCTTTTTACAATTATGCAATGTAGTTATTTTTGAGCTAATTTTGCCCTTTTTTTCCAACTTTTTTTCTGGTGTTTGATATGCTTTTAATTTTAATTTTTTTGTTTATTTCTGGTCTGAGTTTTTGAATTTGGGATTTGTAATTCTTTTACACATATGCAATTGTTGGTTTGTTGACATTTACTTCACAATGGAGAAAGTTTTCTTCTGTTTGGTGGTGGGGTGTGCATGTGCATGTGTTAAAGGGTTAAAAACAGTCCTGGATTATTATTTTTTTCTTCAAACCCAGAAATGTCTTGAAATACAACCTTAAGCTAACTTCTTGCAGCATTATTACCTTGTACTGAGTGACTGTAGATATTAAATCTTAGAAGTATTAAGACCAGGGGACCAGCAGATGGTGTAATGGTTATGTTGCTGGACTCCCCCATAGTTGATCACGGTTTGAGTCTCAGACCCTGTGGCTTAAAACTCATGCCAGGCACGTGTGAATGTGTGCTCAAAATCCCAAGAAGAGAATGGAGGAGAGGGGACTGAGGTGCAGCCATCCTCCCTACCAGGGGGGGATTTTTCGCTTTCTGTCTCTCTGTCTCTCCAGCAAGCACACATGCCCTAGAGCAAAAATCTCTCTCTAAAATGAAATAAAGAGATTATTAAGACCTGGTTATCACCACTGCTTAATGTGTTTCAACTGCTTTATGGACTATACCCTCCCCACTCCCCATGGGCAGGACTGAAGAATGATGCAAAACCTTGCTAGGTTATATGACTAAGGCTATATGAAAAATACAATACTTGTTTGGAATAGTTAGGAGTTTTTCTTCATGGAACTGGTCCACGCATGTCAGCCTAATCTCTTGCAGCCACTTCTGCCCATCTAGGGGTAGAGTCAGAGTCTAAAAGCTGTACCTGTGTTGTTGAAGGCTTCTTGATTGAAAATGCCACTGTTTTCCATGCTACACTTACTGCAGTGTACTCTTTTCAAAGGGTAAGTAAACGTGGTGCTAAATTTAGCACATTTTGTCCTGTAAATTTTATTTTCAACCTTAATCTAAGATCACTATTGATATCATTTCTGGGATATTTTATTACCTCAAAAGTTTATTTTCTACTCTTTGTTTTATCTAGCCTTGCTTGGATGGTAGATGTCTTCTGATTACTATGCTATTATGCAGGATGTTGTCTTTTCCAGGAATGGAAGGCCAGATATTTCATTGGTAGTTTTTTTTTTTTTTTTCCCTCCTGTCATAGGGCATGTGCACTTACCAGGGACAGACAGAGACAGAGATAGAGTAAGAGGGAAAGTGAAAAACCACCCTCCAGGGGCACTGTGTGCCCAGCATGATTTTCAAACCCCAGATCTGGGACTAAAACTACGGAGTTGGTGGTATGGGGTCCAGAGCCTTACCCTCCATGCCTTCTGTTGACACTCGCTGGTAGGGTTGTGAGGTTTGGATGGCTCAGATTCTCCTTGTTTTAGCCTGTTTCATTGTTAATCACAGGAAATTCCTGAAACTGGTGGTTTACTAAATTAAAAGGTTTATTCATCTAATGGTTTGGATGTCTAAATCTAGTGGTCCTCTTTGGCAGTGTTCTTCTGTGTCATAGTATGGTAGTGAGCAGGAGATTATAGTCTCTCTGCATGGGCTAGTCTGGACTTTCTCAAAAATAGTGCCTAAATTTTAAGAATAGGTATCTCAAAAGCAATTGATAGGTAGAAGCCAAATAATTTTTTATTACCTAGCTTTGGAAGTTATACAACTTCATTTATGATACATTGATTGAGGCAGTCAAAATCCCACCCAGTTTTGAGGGCAGAAGAAACAAACTACACCTCCTAACAGTAGTAGCAAATTCTATAAAAGCATGTTGAATTGGAAATATTATGGCCATTTTTGGAAAGAACAGGAGAGAAAGACCATCTGGAATTCATAGAACAAAGACAAGAGTCAGAACCAGGAAAGTAACCAACTGCCACTTCAAAGGAATGAGAACTTACGGAGTTAGTATCTTACTGAAAATGGATAGGAGGACACCATGGAAAATCTTAAGGAAAAGGTGAAGGAAAAGGGAGATTCTGGAAAAAAATGTTTAAACATTCAGTGTTTTCTAGATGTTCATTTTTGGGGAAATTGCATGACTGTGCTAGATAACATTGTGTTCTTAATCCTTCCAAAAGGAATTAGCCAGATTGGATAGAATTACAAAATTGGTTTAGGATCTAGACTAATATTTTTCAAATGTTGTCATTCAAAGACTATATAGAGGTTATAATATGTAGCAAAATGATTTTTTTTTGAGAGGTTTTTGCAATAGGGTGTGTGCGTTCACCAGAAAGACAGAGACAGAGAGATAGAAAGCAAGAAATCACCCCCCAGGGGGGATGGTCACACTGCAATACCTTCTCCTCAATTCTCCTCTCAGGATCTTGGGCACGCATGCACACGCTCCAAGCATGAGGTTAAGCCACTGGGTCCGGGACTCGAACTGTGGTCGACTGCGTGGAATTTCAGCGACATAGCCATTATGCTAACTGCTGGTCCTGCCAAATGATTTTTAATATACAGACAAACCACTAATTTTATTTTTATCTTTTAAAAATTTTGCCTGAGGGCACATGTGCTCACCAGAGACAGAGAGAGAAGAGAGGGAAAATGAGAAAGCAACCCCATCCTCTATGAGGAAGGGTCATGCCACAATCTTTTCTACTCATCTTTCATCTTTCCCTTCTTTTGAGATTTTGAGCATGCACACACATGTGCCCAGTGTTTCTCAAGCCACAGGTCTGGGACTTGAACCACATGGTTGACCATATGGAATCCAGCTGCTTTAACCACTATGCTATAGTTGCTCCAAACTACCAATTTTAAAAACTGACTTTATAGCAATGAATAGACATGCATAGTATTTACAGAATTGGAATTTTTTTTTGCTTTATTTAATCAGTGGGGTCATACAATTTTAGTTTTTAAATAATGTGTATATTATTAAACTATAGCTACTTTAAGCCATAGATCACATCTCACATCCACTGACTTTTTTTTCCCTCTCTTATTCTTTTTACATGCCTACATCTGAAAATTTCAATACTATGGACCATTGAACAAAAAGCAACTATCCTATGGCTGTCAGAATGTTTAACTTTTTGGATGAAATATGAATCAAAAATTATAGGGAGATCTTTTAGCTGACTTCAGCTTTTGTTCAGAAGCATGGATACTTGAATGAGCATGTGATCCATGGAAGCAGAAAGACTGAATATTTTTTAGTAAAAAGTGGTAATGATATTCAGTCTTTGGTTTCATTTGGCTTTTCAAAATTTGTATTCAATTGAAATATTTGGTTGTACTTAAAAATATATTTAATAGTGAATTGTTACCTACTTTCCCAATGAGTGAAGAAAAGCAAGTGTTTGGAAAGAATAAAATTATCTTAAATTGAGGTTTTTAATCACAGTTTTATCTTTTTGAGCAAACCTGCTATCTTATCCTCATATTTAAAAGAAAAATTGCAATGTTTTAGGTTCAGGCAACTAAATATTCTGAACATATTATTGAGCTTGTTGTTTAATCAAGTCACAGAAAATAATAGAACTATTCTTTACTTATCAATATCATGAGGGTATATTTTTAACTTTTCTTTAATTAAAAAAAATTCACTTCACAGTCAGCGTAATTCAGTGTTGAACAACAGTGGTGTATTCATGCTCTTTTCCTCCTAGTTCAGTGCAGTATCTTGAGCTCAGTGTCTTCAATTTAGCCATGTTTTTATCAGTGCTGCTCTCTTTAACACTCAGCTAAGAACAGTTGCTGGTAAGATTTATGGCAGTAGCTATGGCAGTACTGGCAAGAGCTTTAGTAACGGAGAACACTCATTCCCATATCTTGTGGCTCCATGTGAAAAAATCTTAGCCTTTCCTATTACACTGTGCTTATTCTCACTCCTGTTGGGAAGGAGAGGACCTCGTGATTTGTGAGTGTGGAGGAAGAAAGCCAGCATGTCTAGTGCAGACATCTTCCCTTCTCCTTGCTATCTAGTTGTCTACAGAGAGGCTTCTGCCTTAAAGTAATGGCTGGCTGTCTAGCTCTGACATAAGAGGGATAGTAAGTCTAAGTCAGGGAGGCAGTTCTATCAAAAACTGACAATTCCAGCTTAGCTTTTTCAGTCGTAACTTTGGTCATTTGCTTCGAGTCTCTGATCCAGATGGTGAAGGAGAATGTTGTTCCAGCCTTGGCTTTTAATGGAGAATCCTCAGATGCTTGTGTTCTCACACATTTTCAAGCATGGTTCCTCAGCCTCATGGTGATTCTTTATAAGCCCTGAATTTTCCTTCAAATAAATTCCCATTTTGCTAGCTATAGATAGAGTCAGTTACAGTTGCTTTATACCAAGAACCAGAACCAATATAATCTTTTAGTCCTTGTTTGGGACAAACTTCACTGGTTTGCCAGAAAGGTCATCATGCTTTGCTTTAAAATGGCTAAAATGATTGCGTGTTATTCTTTGACATTTTATTACAGACAGTGCACAGGGAATGAATCACCAGTCCAGGAAAACCCAATTTTCAGATAATTACATTGTACTTTGTATTCCCACTCTGCTGTTTTGACTATTTATGCTAAACTCTCACATCTCAAGATTCACATGGATGAGCAGGTGCAAATTCACTTTCGGCAGTCTTTCCAGAGTCAGGTTCAGCTATGTTTATGACATTCTCCTTTTTACATTACAGTTTTCAGACTTATCTTTGTTCACTCATGTATAATATCGGAGCCATTGTTTCATTTTTGGGAATTGGTGGCATAATGACAGGTTATAGTACCAACAAAAGTATAAATTTGACAGCTGTAAACAGTTACTCAGAATTGTAAATACATTGGGTCAGTCTGACTGCAAGTTGTCAGCAAATTCTAGCAGAAATAAACTGACCAATGCTGTCTGCAAAGCACTTAGTCTAACTTTACAGATTTAATAATTAGTAAGACTCTCACAGGAGTTCTGTGGAATCATAATTAATCTTAGTATTTTGGTTACATATTGTTGTACAACAAACTACCTCAAAACTCAGTGGCTTGAAACAACAGTGCTGAGTTTTGTGGGTTGGAATTTGGGGACAGCTGGGCTGGTTGATTTATCTGCTTCACATGGCATTGACTGGTGTTAGTATTCAGTGATGAAGGCTGGGCCAAGCTGGATGTTCCAAGAGTATTTTGCTCACCTGCCTGTTGATTTAGTGAGAATGACTGGAAGACTGGGATCAACTGGGGCCACTCTCACTTCAATAATCTTAAGGTCCCCCTCTCGTGGTAGGTAAAATAAGGTAGGTGGATTTTTTTTTTTTTTTTAGAGAGAGATTTTTGCTATAGGGCGCGTGCGCTTGCCAGACAGACAGAGAGAGACATAGAGACAGAAAGCGAGAAATCACCCCCCAGGGGGGATGGTCACGCCGCAATCCCTTCTCCTCCATTCTCCTCTCGGGATCTTGGGCACGCACGCACACGCGCCCGGCGTGAGTTTTAAGTCACTGGGTCCGGGACGCAAACCGCGGTTGACTACGTGGGAGTCCGGCGATATAGCCATTCCGCTAACTGCTGGTTCCCAAGGTAGATGGATTTTTAACGCAATAGTTTTAGGATTCAGGAGTGATTGTCTCAAGGTAGAAGATTCAGGGCTTTTAATAACAGAGTCTTGGAGGTCCCAGAAAATCACTTTTAAATTCTATTGGTCAAGTAAATCACTAAGACCACATGTTTGCTTCTTAGAAGAGCGGAATTGATTAAGATACATTTCAGACACTGAAATTTTTAAAATGAATGTTAACATCATTCCATTGTTTTGGTCTCTGAAATTAATTTCCTGTGTACTGCTTGTAATCTCCATGAACCATCACTTTGAGAAGAGAGTTGTTTGGAAAATAAGGTTGATCCTTAAAAATGCCTAAAATTTCTGAGTACAATTGTTAATTAAAAACATATAAAATGATATCTAGCCCTACTAGAAAAGCAGTATAACATATGACTTAATGTGGTCTTTGGAGTTAAAAGTCAGGTGCTAAAAGGTACTTATTAGCTATATCGTTTAGGAAAATGTGTCAACTTTTTTTTTTTTACTTTTTACTTTCTCATTTCTTTCTTTTCTACCTGGAGATAATAATCTCTACCACTTTATGGAGGTGGGGGAGAGGGCAAGGGAAAGGAAGGAAAAGGGGAAAAGGGAATAGAGAAGTGGGAAAGGGAAAAGGAAAAAGTAAATTTGCTAGTTTGAAAGTAAAAAAGGGAAATCGTTCATTTTACAATGTACGAGTGGACTTCGTATTTATGAACACAAGTAAGGAAAAATGCTGAGAAACAAGCCATGTTGGGAGGAGTGTAGATAGTATCCTGTGTGAGATAAACGGAGAGACAGTAAAATTTGGAGCATACATTCATGTACCCAAAAGGCTGATGAGTGTAAAGTATCTTTTCCTAGAAGTTTCTTTCTGACCCCAAATGAGGCTAACAACTACACCTCCTTCATGTGTAGTCAGGAGCATCATCTTTTCTGGAACACCATCTCAAAGACGGAAGTACAGGCTCCTTCTTTTGTTTCTGTTGTATTTGTGTCCTATCATGATATCTATCAGTCTGTGTAATAGTCGCATGCTTTATTCACCAAGTCTGTAAGTTCTTTGAAGTAAGGGCACACATCTTAAGTAGTCTGTTCCCTAGAGCATGATTGAATGCCTGACATACATAAGAGCTTAACAGAGGCTTACTGGGACCAGCAGATTGCATAATGGTTACGTCACTGGACCCCCACATAGTTGACTGCAGGCCAAGTCTTGGACCTGGTGGCTTAAAATTCATGCTGGGCATGTGTGCATGTGTGCCCGAAATTCAAGAGGAGAATGGAGGAAAAGGGAGTGCAGCGTGGTCATCCCTCTTGGCGCGGCAGGGATGGGGGGATGTGATTTCTTGCTTTCTGTCTCTCTGTCCCTCTGTGAGCACACATGCCCTGTAGTAAAAATCTCTCTCTAAAGTAACAAAAAGAAAAACAGAGGCTTACTGCAGAAAAATATTCTTAGTCTCCTTTCTTTTACGAGTCTATTTCCTTGCCATTTTTAAGGGATAGTAGGAGATGAAAAGTTATAATTTTCTAGGAGGTTTGCTTATTATATATACACAACTATGAAAGAAATAACTACTGATAATTATCATATTTGGAATGTTTCAAAATTAATTTTAAAAATTAAATTGTATATATTTATCATGTATGACATGCAGTTTAGTGGAGTAGCTACATCAAGCTAATTTACATATACATTACCTTACATTTTTTTGTTTTTGTTTTTGGTGGAAACACAAAATCTGCTCTAGTGATTTTCAGGAATGTACTACATTGTTATTAATGATAATTACCATGTTGTATGATAGCCCTCTTGAATTTATTCCTCTAAGTAAGATTTTGTATCCTTTGATCAATATCACCCCATTCTTCCCACTCCCTACTGCCAAAGTCACAGAAAATCATTATTCTTCTCTCTTCTATGAGTTCAATTTTCTAGATTTCATATGTAAGTAATATCATGTATTATTTGTCTTTTTAGGCCTGGCTTATTTTACTTAACATTATGTCCTTTAGGTTTATCCATGTTATTGCAAATATAGAATTTCATTCTTTAATTTTTTAAAAAGACTGAATAGTATTTCATTGTGTTTGTATAGCACATTGTCTTTATCTGTTTATCCACTGATAGACACTTGGTTGATTCTATACTTGGTTATTGTGAATAATGCTGTAATGAATGTGGGGAGGCAGATAGTTCTTTGACATACTGATTTAATTTTCTTTTGATATATATATATATATATATATATATAATGAGAAAGCAAGCCACCAAGTCCAGGACTTGAATTGCAGTCAGCCATGTGGAGTTCAGCGCTCCAACCACCATGCCACCTTTCAGCCCTCACAGTTCTATTTTTAATTTTCTGAGGAACCTCCATACTGTTTTCCATAATGACTGTACTGATTTACATTGCCGCCAGGAATATAGAAGGGTTTTTCTCCAAATCATCACCAACTCTCATTATCTTTGTTTTCCTTTAATTTGCTAGAGGGCACATGCATGCACTTACTAGAGAGAGTTCGGGAAGGAGGACACAGAGAGAGAAATCACTAATCATGGGAGATGGCCACATCATAATCCCTTCTCCTCCATTTCTCCTTTTGGGATTTTGGATACCCACACACATGTGCCTGGTGTGTTTTCAAGCCACCAGTTCTGGGACCCGATCCATGCTGCTAGCCATGTGGGATCCAGCCACCTTCACCATGCCATCAGCTGGCTACCTCTGACATCTTTTGTAATAGTCACCCTAACAATTATTATATGATACTCGTGGTTTTAATTTGCATTTCTCTGATAATTAGTGATGGACATTTTTTCATTCTTTTTCTTGTTTTGTTTTTAATTGCCAGAGGGTGCATATACTCACCAGAGTAAAATAGAGAGACATTGGGGTGGGTGACAAAGGGAGAAATTCCCGTCAGTGGAGTATGTTCACACCTCAATTCCTTGTTCTCCATTTTTACATTCTTTTGAGTTTTGTAGCATGCACATACATTTGCCTGGCTGATTTTTATTGCTGAGACTGGGATTTAAACCATGATTGGCCATATGGGATCCAGCTCCCTTAACCATCACCAGGCTGGCCTGAACATTTTTATATACCTATTGCTTATGGCATGTCTTCTTTTGAGAAATGTCAATTCTTTGGCCATTTAAAACTTGGGTTAGTATTTTGGCTATTGAGTTGTTTGATTTCTTTATATATTTAATATTAATCCCTTATCAGATATATGTTTTGCAAATATATGTGGTAGGTTGTCTTTTCACTCTGTTACTTCCTTTGCTGTGCAGATACTTTTTAGCTTGGTATAATACTTTCATTTGTCTATTTTCACTTTTGTTGCCTGTGCTTTGGGGGTTATATCCAAAAAATATCATTGCCTAGACCAATGTCATGAAGCTTTCTACCTATGTTTTCTTTTAGTAATTTTATAGTTTCAGGTGTTAAATTTAACTCTTCAATCCATTTTGAATAGATTTTTGTATATAGTGTAAGATAAGGATCTAATTTCCTTCTTCTGTGTGTAAATATTCAATTTTCCACCATCATTTCTTGAAAAAATTGTCCTTTCCATATTGTTAGATTTTTGGTGCCTTTGTTGAAAATCAGTTGATCATAAATGTATGGCTCTATTTCTGTGCTCTCTGTGCTATTGATGTATATGTCTTTTTATGCCATTGCCATGCTTTTTTTTTTTTTTTTAGATTTTTGCTATAGGGCATGTGTACTCATCAGAGAGAGAGAGAGAGAGAGAGAGAGAGAGAGAGAGAAAGTAAGTTAGAAATCAGCCCCTGGGGGGGGGTTTGCCATGCTATAATCCTTCTCTTCCATTCTCCTGTAGGGATGTAGGATTTTGGGCACACATGCACACATGTCTGACATGGTTTTCAAGCCTCTGGTACTTGGACTGCAGTCAACCATGTGGGAGTCCAGTGCCTTAACCAACATTCCTCCTGCTGGCCCAATGCTGTGTTTTATATGTATGTATATATGTATATACATATACATATATATATATATATATATATATATATATTACACACACACACGCCACACACACATATATATATTTGCTATAGGGTGTGCACTCACTGGAGAGAGAAAGAGAGAGGGAAAGGGGGAGAGAGAGAGTGCATCGTCCATGAGGAATGATCAGGCCACAATTCCTTAACCTCCATTCTCCTCTTAAGATTTTGGGCATGGATGCAAATGTGCCTGATATAGGTTTTTTTTGTTTGTTTGTTTGTTTTTTTTTTAAGTTGCCAGGACTGGGACTCGAACTGTGTAGTCATTCATATGAGATCCAGCTGCCTTAATCACCACACTACCAGCTCTCCCCCCCCATACTATTTTGATTACTATAACTTTGTAGTGTACTTCAAGGACAAGCAGTGTGAGGTTTCAAGTTTTGTTGTTTTTGCCAAGGATTATTTTGGGTATTCAGATCTTTTGTGGTTGAGGATAATTTTTTTTTCTATTTCTGTGAAAATGTATTTGGAATTTTGATAGAGATTGCATTGAATCTGTGGATCACTTTGGGTATTATGAGCATTTAAAAAAATAGCTATTCCTATCTATTTTGTATTGTATTCTACAACTTTACTGAATTAATTTATCACACTATTAGTAGTTCTAATAAATTTTCCCCCCACCAAAGGCTTTAGGGTTTTAGTTTTATATTTTGGTTAATAAGACACTTTCCATACATTGTTTTCTTTAATTCTCACAATAACACATAATATTGTTTCTTTTTCTTCTGAATGAATTGGAAGAATTAAGAATTCAGTCTTTTTATAGTGTACTCTTGTCTTTTGTTTTTGTTCATGGCTATATTCTTTACTGGTCCAGAGAGAGACAGAGAGAAGGTTACAGGGGACCTTACCACTTAAGAATGGAGTCTGGAGGGTGACATCTCAACAGAAAAATCTTCATTACTCTTAGTCCCTGAAAGCACTAGTTCTCAGCTCCAACAGAAGTTTACTGGTTCATTTCTTATAGTGTTCGTATATAAAAAGTAAAAGATCACTTCTCCTTTGCTTGTTTTCAATTGTATTAATTAAAGTTCTTAATTAATGCACATAACTCAAATCAACACTACCATTATCTTAAAACAAAAAATGTACACTATTCTTACTTGTGAATCTCATGAAATCCAAATAATACTTGAATAAGACATTTCCAGAAACCAAGACAACTCTGGGTTTTTACTCCAGAGTCCTCATATTTCAATGATGTTTGTGAATAATTCTTAGTGATCGTAGTTCAAAATTCCAAAATCTGAGGAGTTTGAATAAAATTTTTCTAGATTGCATTATGTATCTGCCCTTTGTCCAAACTACTATGGGCAGAGGAAGGTCATAGAGTAGAAAATGTCTAGTGAGAGGCCCCTCTTTTTAAAGTCGTAATAATTTCCAGAGAAATAGCGTTAGTCAGACAACCCAAGATATGCACCAAAACTAGTAAGAAGACTAATCTATTGACCAAAAATTTTAGTAATACTCTCAGCTTGTTGTCTTTTCAGTAATCATACTTCAATTTTGCTAACTAATGGCCTAACAAAGTCAAATATCTGCAGCAAAAATTTAAGAACTTACAAGTAAAGAATCATTAAGTTCAACTAACCAACAAACAAAAATTATTTGAGCAAGATTAAAACCAAGATATGGAAGCTAAATGAAGAGAATGGTCCAGAAAATTGCAAGTGATGAAATTTTCTGCCTAAGGACTATCAGCAATTAAGTAAGTTGGTACGAAATTGTTCTTTTTATTTAATAGCATGGAGGTCATCCATGACCTGGGCAAGAGTAGCTTCCACCAAGGATGGAATTGGAAGTTCCAGCGGATGTAAACAGGACAAAGAGTAAATTTGATTTGATGATAAAAAGGCATTGTGTGGAGACATAGGTTAAAAAAATGGCAGAAAATCTGTGTAGAGAAACCCAGTAGAAGGGCTGTAGGATTCAGGAAGTGCTTTTTCCTATGTGGATGGGAAGGGAGTGAAAAGAATTCAATAAAAAGGCAAAAACTGAAAATATAGAAGAGTCATAGTTTAATAAATAAAGCGATGGGGATGGGATGTACAGCATACCTGAATGAATCAGCCTTTCCTTGCTGGCAAGGAATGCCTTTCACTGAAATAAGACAGAAAGGGAGGTAGGTACTGATAGAGAGATGCTAAGTTACAGGAATACCTGTCTATGATGGGTTGAATTGTATTTTTCCAAAAATTTTAAAATCTCAATCCCCAGTACCTGCAAAATCAATTTTATTTGAAAATAGAGTCTTTGGAAGTAATCAAGTTAAGGTGAAGGTGTTCCCTAATTTAGTATGACTGTGTTCTTATAAAAATGAGGACATTTTGACACCAAGACATACACACAAAGAGAATATATTATAAAAATGAGCAGAGATCAGAGTGTTGACTCTACATGATAAAGAAAGCCAAATATTGCTGGCAAATCACCAGAATGTGGGGCAGTGTCAGGTTGTTTGTCACAGCACTCAGAAGGAACAAACCCTTCTAACATCTTGATCTAGAACTTCTAGCCTCTGTAACTATGAGACAATAAATTTCTGTAGTTAAGACGCCCAGTTTATAGTACTTTGTTATGGCAGTCCTAGGAAGCTAACACTGTCTGGTAGTTTTCCATTTTCTCTGAAAATATGAGGCAAGAGCATCTTCATACCTCTGAAAGTAGAGAGCATGGGAGTAGGGTGGATTTGGGGCTTTAAAGAGAGAAGACAGGGAATGATAGAAACTTACCTGATTTTTTAAATCAAAATCTTAATAAGGGTTTTCAGTAATTCAAATTAACCTTTTTCCTAAGAATTGATAAGATTGTGCTATTTTAAATTAATATTTCTGTGCTATTATACTTGATATAAAAATTCAAATGATACAGAGAAGTAAACTCAAGGTAGTAAAAACCACCCAAATGTCACAGTCTTGTGGTAACTACTGCTGTTATTTTGATGAACACAAAATTCTCCCAAACTCCACATTCTTTATGGTCATTTTTTTTTTCTTTTTTAAGTCAGCAATATATCATGGGCTTATTTCTATGACAATACACATTGGGAGAGTCTTTAAAAAGTTCATGGAGGGGCCTGCAAGTGGCCCGATTCTCACATGGTTGGCCATGGTTCAAATCCTGGACCCAGTAGCTTGAAAATCACACTGGATACATGTGCATGCATGCCCAAATTCCTGAGGGGAGAATGGAGGAGATGGGATCATGGTGTGGCTTTTCCCTTTGGGGGTAATTTCTTCTTTTCCCTTTTTCTCTGTCTCCCTCCAGCAAGTGCACATGTGTTATGGCAAAACCTACTTCATGGAAAATGTACATTATAGGCCCATCCATGGTGGTCATGGTGATAGGGTTCTGGCATATATATGAAGACTCCAGTTCAGATCCTGGTCTCCATGAACATGCTAGGAGCTCCTCACACCTTGTCCTGACTGGCTGCAGGACTAGGGAAAAGATTGCAGCAGGAAGACCCCGACCTCGTTGAGGGTGCTCTCTCCTCTCTCTCCCTGAAAATAGACAAATAAACTTTAAAAGTCACTTAAAAGAAAACGTATGGGGACAGCAGGCAGCATGGCAGATAAGGCTGCAAGATTCCTGCATGGCCGACGGTGGGTCAAGTCCTGGAACCATTAGCTTGAAAATGACAACAAATAAATCGATAAACAAATAAATAAATGTTACAAAATGTACATTATAGAGATAGTATGCATTGATTTCACATTTTTTTGTACCCAAATAAACTCGAACTTTAATTTCATTTTCCATAAGATTTTGAAGTTCCCTTGTGTAGAACATTTTAAATGAAGTGTAGTATTTCATTAACATGTTAGTTGTTTCCAATTTTTTTGGTAGCATATGCATGTAGGGCTACTTATAAATTCTGCTTTCTAAAATTTACATTTTACTCTTACGTGGTTACTCTTTATAGTGAAATATCTCAAGTGGCATTGATGGATAAGGTTGCTTTTGAAATGATTAAATTGAGTCAGAAAGATCTTTCATGTACCAGCAAGAGTGTAAGTATGATTTCAACTCATAGCCGAGGTCTCAAGTTTTTTGTCTAGACTATCAAATAGTTTTTCTTAGTACATGTCTCACTAGAAAAGTTCCAGTCATAGTAGCAAATTTATATAGTCTACTGAGGCCACAGCTTTGACAGAGCCTGGAATCTTATTTACTGTAATCACCTACTAGAAGAGAAAAAGTAAATCTCTTGGTAGAATAGTTTCCTCTAACATTTTATATTTATATTTTGAAAGGCGATAGAAATCCAGAAAGGTTTCTTATGAGCCTCTTTAAAACCGACTGTATGTGGAGCCACTGTGTGGCTGCCTTTTGATCATTTTAATGGCAACCTCCATGCAGAAACATAGATCTTATCACCAGTGTTTGCTGTTGGGGGAGTAAAATTTTGTGAAGCAATAACATTTATATGGAGAAAGGTTAAGAGCCTATAAACAGAATAATTGATATGCATAGAACTGATGGGCAAGTCTTCTGTCGTAATCTGGATTGTGATAGTATTAAATAGAACATCTTGCATTTCAGTCACCCAGCTAATCAAAAATATTTTAAAAACTTAATCTAAGTACTTTTACTCCTTTAAACTAAATGATCTGGGTACCCAGCCATTATAATAGATGCCCAATACGTATTTGTTACCTTACATGTAATTTATAAAAATGACTTATTTCATCTCCACTGAAGCCTATCAAAGATTGACAAATAGTATGAAATTTGAATGTTACTAAAAGAAGTTTAAAAGCTTGTAGTAAACCTTAAGACAAAGGTGAAATATTAAAGAATACAAGGCTCCAGAACTCTCAATCAATGTTCTAAAATAAAATACCAAAGGAAAAGAAAAATAAACCTTTTGTCAGAAACATGAAAATAGTTGTATAATTCAATGTTCTATTTCTTCAAGGAAAATAAAAACAAAGAAAGATGATAAGTGCTACCTTGTTAAGAAATCTGCTATATTCAGATTATCCAAGCTCCACCTTCTGCACACAGTCAGTTTTTACAAACTGTTTTTGTGTTCCTCAAACTATCTAAAATATGACAGTCCTGATGTATGATGAAATTTTCCCTCCCCTGAAACTTTTACATCTTTGCCCTACACTGCAACTTTTACATCTTTGCTTTTTTTTTTTAATGTTAGGAATACAATGAGATTTAATATTGAGGATCTTCCTGTCACTGTACTCACCGTTTGATGTGTATTTTCTCACTTAATTCATTGATATAAACTTTCACTAAGTAGATACACATTCTATGGTATTTATTGAATATCTTAAAAAAATTTTTTTTTTGGAGAGGTTTTTACTATAGGGCACGTGCACTCTCCAGAGAGAGACAGAAAGCTATAAATCCCCCCCAGGGGGAATGTCCATGCCACAATCCCTTCTCCTTCATTCTCCTCTTGGGATCTTGGGCATGCATTGCACACTCACCCAGCGTGAGTTTAATCTGCCGGATCCAGGACTCGAACCCTCATCAACTATCTGGGAGTCCAGCGACATAGCCATTATGTCAACTGCTGGTCCCAGTTACTGAATATCTTTAAACTGTAAATCCCTTTATGTGAACTGAGTATGATGTGGTCTTTAAAAAGTTCATGGAAAATGCATATTATTAAAACTATGCATACACTTCAATGTTTTTTGCACCAAAATAAATTCATACTTTAATTTCATTATAAATCTCCTCATATTATCCACTCACATGAACTTGCAAAGGTAAGATAATCTTTGTGAAGGAGGAGGAAGTAGAATAGGAAATGAGGAAGATAATTGTAGACCATGACTTTTGAATGCCTTACTGTTTATGGCCTAGTGAGGTATTCCTCAATAGAACACCCTGATGAGTAATGAAGGTGGCTTTGGTACACTGCGATCAGAGTGCCTGAGGGGAGCAATGCAACATCGGGAGCTGAAAGATGCAGATGGAAGGCGAGAGGATATTTGAAAGAAGTACTGTTCCAGACTTTTCCTAGGGACCTGTGACAGAATCAGAAAAAGATACCATTTATCTCTTCCTCTTCCTTATGGTTCCAAGTGAATTTTATGTACACACACACATATATATACACACACATATATATATACACACACACACATACATTCACACTATATCTGCATACACACATTTTACTCAAATGGTGTGTAAGTGTTTAAGAGCTCCAGTTTATGCCAATTTGATTAAGATTTTCTGACTTTACCATGGAGCAAAAGTGAATACACATTTAGTAGAAACCATACATCAAATTTTAAATTTTGATATTTTCCTGAGTTAGCAGTATGTGATATGATACCTATACAACCATTCTATTTTTTACTTTAAGTACAGTATTCAATAAATGACATGAGGTATTCAATGCTTTATTATAAACACGTTTTGTGTTAGATGATTTTACTGAACTGTAGGAAAATGTAAGTGTTCTGAGCACATTTAAATTAGGCTAAGTTAAGTTGTGGCGTTCAGTATGGTAGGTATATTAAATGCATTTTCAACTACAATGGTTTGCTGGGCTATAATCCTAAGATAATCCACTTATTTCCAAACCTGAGAGTTAAGAGTCCAGAGAATGTCTGTGATAGAAAATTAGCAGTTGAAAAATGAAAGAAGTTTTAAGGGATATAGAGGTAGGGAATGAAATAAAAAATGAAACTGAAAACCTTCACTGGATTTCATTTTACTAGATAATGATAATATGTTTGCAATTAATTTAGTTTTATTAAATACAATATCCTCTTCTTTTTGCTTCTACTTCTCTATCCAAAGTTCATTGCTTTTTTGATTTGACAATTCGTAGCTGACTGTGCCTGTCATTTGTACTCAGTGAAACTCCTAGAAACATAACTTAGCATTGTCTCTCTGTCAACTGTAGGATTGCAACTTTGAGACCTGAGACTCCGTTCTTTCCTTTCAGTGTTTTTGTCTCTTCTAAAGCTTCATTACACAAACGTCACATTTGATCTGCCAGACGTTTACTTCCTTCTTTTCCCAACCTCAATAGCCCCATTTCTTCCAATTATCATTTATAAATAGCCATAGATACTAAAAAAAAAAAAAAAAAAACAATGAAAAAAGGAAACCAGAGATTGCTGAAGAACATGTATAAAATCTTATTGGCACATAAATATTCATCAACACCATTTATTAAATTCAGTGAAAATTTTAACTATTGATTGATAACATGTAATTTTTAAAAAATATATTTTACATTCATTCACCGTATATCATTACAACATATAAAATGAATTCTCTCATCCAGAATACACTATTTCTATTTTGTGTATCTTAACTGTTTTACTTCTTTCTTTTCTCCCCTTGATTCCATTCCTTTCACTCTCTGGAATTTCCCACTCTCCTCCCACACTGCCTCTGATGTTTGCATTTACTCTCTGTGCCTTTATATTGGCTGATATTTTAGATTCTGCCATAGAGTGAGGACATTTGGTATATACTGAGTGGGGATATACAATGCCTCTTTTTCATAGTCTGTCTTGCCTCACTTAAGAGTAAAAAATAATGAGATCCTAGCATTTGATAGAAAGTGGATAAATACATGTAATGTTATTGTCCTAATACATTCATTATTATCCCCTCACCATAAACACACACACACACACACACACACACACACACACACACACACTTGAAGAATGCTGTCCTTTGTGTAAGACATGTCAGTGGAGAAGGCAGAGTATGTGAGGAGCTCCCTCTGCAATGAGTCTGGAGGTGAAGCTGAGAGAAAAAGCTACAGATGTGTTTCTTTGGAGATTGATTTGAGCACCCCTGAGACTCAACATCCCAAACAAAAGAATTCCCCAAAATAGCAGAAAGTGGGGGCAAAGAGAAAAACTATTAAAATATTGTCCTTCCCACCAGATTTTTCTTTTTTATTTTTAAGAGAGATTTCTGCTATAGGGTACATGCACTTGCCAGAGATAGAGAGAGAGAGAGGTAGAAAGTGAGAAATAATTCCGCAAAGGTAATGGCCACACTAAAGTCCCTTCTCCTTCATTCTCCTCTTGGGATTTTGGGCACACACACACACACACACACTTGCCTGGCGTGAGTTTTAAACTGCTGGGTCCAGGATTCAAACCATGTTCGACTATGTGGGAGTCCAGTGATATAACCATTATGCCATCTGCTGGTCCCAGTATGTGACTTTTTAGCTTATTGAAATGTTTGTAAAAGTTGTTTTTTTTTTATGTTCTTTGAGTTCGGGATAACGGAAGAACTCGTTTCTGTCATTTGCAGATCTGAAGTATTCTTCACTGGGCCGATAGGTGGTGTGTAGTTGAAGTGGCTGGATCCCACATGGCCAACTGTGCCATTGATCCCCAGACCCAATAGCCTAAAAAACACAGTTAGCATATGAGTGTGAATAACCCAAATCCGAAAATGAGAAATAGAAGAGGGATTGTGGTGTGACTTTGTCACTTTCTCACCCTCTCTGGTGAGCACACATTCCCTCTAATAAATTTAGAAACAAAAACAAGGTATTTTTCATTAAGGTTCCAGGAGACCTTTGATACATGTTTCTAAGATGTTTATATATTTTAAAAACAATGCGTATACTTCATTTTTAATTTCAAGAATGTTTAGTTAAAGAAGATGTTATATAAAGTGTATCTAAGAAAAATTAACTTAAAAATATTTCACCATCATACAAATGCCTGTGCATGTTTGCTAGAAAATATTATAATGTGCTCTCAGGTGTTTATACTTACTTCAGTGTCTAAGTTTTAAATGAAAGGAGTAATAAAATTAAAAGCTATTCTGTACATTGACAAACAGAAAGATGCAAAGATAGGGTACCAAAGAAATGAGAATAATGAATGACAGAATAAGACCTAATAAATCAGGCTTATTTGTATTTTTATCTATTTTTTTAAGCTACATGGGTTATAAAATTATTCTTTTCTTCTTTTATTCATGATATGCAGTTGCATATGCACAGCAGAGAGAGACAGAGAATGAGAATGATAGCTCGAGAAAGAAGAGAAAGATGAAAATTCCTACAGGGCCCGCAGGGTCTGGTCATGCCAGATGCCCTTGCTGTAGTCCTCTAGCCTGTCAGATCAGGGGCCCTCCCACATGTGCCTGGTGTATCTCTGACCAGGGCCAGAATTTGACTATGGCTGCCACATGAGATCCAGCTGTTCTTGAGTAGTGTGTTACTGCTGCACTGTACAGTCAGTCCATGGATTTTTCTTTAATGTGCAGATATGTCTCATGGATGGAAAGCGATTTGACATCCTCAGCTCCCACACACAAAATGCCAGAGTGCCCCTGATCATAGTGACAATCTCAAACTTCATCAGATGTATTCTTCCCTTTGTATTTATTTATATGAGATTTTTGCTATAGGTTGCGTGCACTTGTCGGAGTAACAGAGAGACAGAAACCAAGAAATCACCGTGCCGGGGTGGGGGGTGGGGGGAGCGGATGGCCACACTGCAATCCCTCCTCCATTCTCCTCTTTGGATTTTGGGCACACATTCACACACACCTGGCATGAGTTTTAAACTGTGTCCAGTGCTTGAATTGAGGTTGATTATCTGGAGTTCAGCCAGGTAACCGCTACGCCATCTACTGTCCCTTCTTCCCTTTTTATAACAAGTATTACATGATGTCCTCATTGTTCTCCTGGGACAAAAGTCACAGGTCATATACAACTTCTTACACATATGAATTGTTAAAATTCATTCTAGTATCTGTGTCCAAGATCTAACATAAAGGTGGTACAACAGGAAAATGATTTATAATAATACATTATACATTTCTGTATATAAATGCTTGACCATGGCTATCTGGAATCCATCATGACTTAATCTGATATTTATTCCTGCCATGAATAAACATAGTAGAATTTAAGAAGTCACTTTTAGGGGTAGTACAAGTAAATGAAAATGTAAAGATATGGACCTACATTCAAATAAAAACCTGAATTAAGGTAGGTCATAACGAAGTATACTTATTTACATATGATGAGAGAACAAAATGATCTTAATTAAAATGAAAATAACAAGCCAAGACAAATTACAGATTGTCAAAGTAGAAAATGTCAATACTAGTCTTGCCAATGAGCTATACAAAGTAAACAAACGTGTCTGGCAGGACTTTAGGAAGTTCTACAGAACAGGAGCTAATTCTTTCTCATGGGGGACCATCCCACACATTGCAACACATATGTCATCCTCAGATCCACACACCAAGTACTGATAGAAACCCCAGTACTATGACAACCTACAACACTTCCACAAATTTTTCAAAAAGCCCTGTGAGAACCACTGACCTATTTAATGTCTATCATCCTCAGGTTCAATGTAAATACCTCTCTAAGGATGGTTTCTGTAGACTGGATTAAATTCCACCCTGCTCCCATCACTCTCCCAGTTCAGCTCCCTTGACATTCAGCTTTCTCATCAGCAATATTTAACTGGATTGTAATTGACTTTTCAATGTCTTATTTCTGATTAGAATGGAAGCTTCATGAGAAAAAGGACTGACTGTCTTGTTTACAGTTGCTATATCCAATGCCTGGCACATTACACATGTTTGATAAATTTCTTTAAATTAATTAAAGTCAGATGCATTCCTTCTTTTCTTCTTTCTCTCTCTTTTTTTTTTTTTTTTTTCTCAATGGGGCGCGTGTGCTTGCCAGAAAGACAGAGAGAGACTGACAGAAAGTGAGAAATCACTCCCCAAGGGGGATAGCCATGCTGCAATCCCTTCTCCTCCATTCTCCTGTTGGGATCTTGGGCACACACGCACATGCACCTGGCATGAATTTAAGCCATTGGGTCTGGAACTCGAACCACAGTCTACTGCATGGGAGTCCAGCGACAGCCATTATGCCAACTGCTGGTCCTTCTTCTTATTCTTTTTAAAGCAAAGTTTAGACTACCTGAGGGCCAGATTATAGCAAAAGAGTAAATATGCAGCATTCTTCAAGGCTAAGCCACATGGGTAGGTTCTGAGTTTACTTCAGAGACCTCCCTGAGTATACTGGGTATGCTTTTAGGAGTGCTGTATCTCTCTTTCACTCTCTCTGTCTCTGGCTATTTTAGTTGCTCACTGGAGAAAATAAATGAACTTAAAAAATCTAGATTACCTAATTAAAATAAGTAATTATTTCAAATAATGCCCAAACAGAAACATAAAAAATATAATTTATCAGTTGTAAGATAGTGAAATAGAACATTTCGATGCTTGGTAACTTGAAAAAAAATGTAAGTATAAAGAGACCATAAGATTAGCTAGTTACTAAAATATTCACAAGTTTTGAGGAGATTTGTTTTCATTCACTTTATAAAAATTAAAAATTCATGAAAACATTGTCAAGCAGAGAGATAATTATAATTTATTTTAAATTATTTAGAGCCAAAGAGAACAAGATTAGTCTTTTTAAAATTCCAAAAATTCTAAAGAAATTACCAGCAAGATACTTTACAAAAAGAATTTTAAAATGGTTCATATAAATTGAAAGTTATCAGTTTAAATCTGCAAGTATGGACTTCCCATGTAGCCACTGGTTATCTGATATGAATGAGTGTTAACAGCTTGTTTCGGATACATCATTATTAATTAAACCCATATATCAATATTATTGTAACTGAAATACATATTTTATTCAGATTTCCTAGATTTTAACCTAATATCTCTTTTTCGTTCCAGAATTCCATTCAAAATGCCACATTATATTTAGTTACTATGCCTCATTAGGCTCCTTTAGACTGGGACAATTTCTCAGACTTTTCTTTTCTTTCTTTCTTCTTTTTTTTTTTTTTTTTTTTTTTTTTTTTAAGAATTGCTATAGGGGCCGTGTGCTCACCAGAGACAGTGAGACAGAGGTGGAGGGTGGCGAGAAAGCAGGCTGCCTGGTCTGGCACTTCAATCACAGTCTGCCATGTGGGAGTCCAGCACCTTAACCTCCCTGCCAACTGCTGGCCCCAACTTTCTTTGTTTTTAATCACTTTAACATTTTGAGCATTACCAAAAAATATCTTATAGAATGCCTTTTTAAAAAGATTTTTGCCATAGGACGTGTGCACTTGCTGGAGAGGGACAGAAACATACAGTGAGAGGAAAAGTGAGAAATCAACCCCACCCTGCCTTGAGAGGACATGGTTATGTGGCAGTCTCTTCTCTTCCATTCTCTTGAGATTTTGGGCACACACACACACACACACACAAACACACACACACCACCCCCTTTTCAAGTTGCCAAGTCCAGGACTGGAACCATGGTCAGCCATGTGGCTGTCCAGCACCTTAACTACCATGCCACCTACTGGCCCTATGGTCCCATGTACAATACCTTTTCATCTGATTTGTCTGATGTTTTTCTCATGATTAAAGTGAGATTATGGGCTTGGGGAAGGAAGACTGAAGAGATAAATTACCGTTTACATCATGTTATATCAAGAGTACAATCTGTGAACATAATTTATGACACTTGGTGTTGTTTCTGATCACTTGGTTGAGCTAGCATTGTCATCTCTCTCCACTGTTAAGTTATCACTTCCCCCTGCTCTTTCCTTACTTCACTCTTAGCAAGAAAGTCAAGATGCACAGCCCACTCTTATGAGGCGGGGAGTTATGCTTCACATCTTGAAGGACAGAGTTATCCATATAAATTGCTTGGAATTCTTCAGCATACAAAATTTGTCAATTCTCCTCAGTTTATTTATTATTTAACCTTTATTTATAGCACTTTGGACCTATGGATATTTATTTTATACTTTGAGATATAATCCAATATTACTTTATTTTGTTGCCCAGTGTTTCAGCTTTGGCCATTGGGAGCTCTTTCAGTTGGTTCCTGTGACTTTTTAACATGCTTCTTTCAGTGTGGTTTATTTCTTGTTTGTTTGGTTCATTCCTTCTCTCTTTCTTTCTTTCTTTTCTTTCTCTCTCTCTCTTTCTTTCCTTTCTTTTCTTTTCTCTCTTTCTCTTTCTGAGTTTTTTGCCATAGGGTGTGTGTGCTTGCCAGAAAGACAGAGAGACTGAGAAACAGAAAGCGAGAAACCACCCCCCAGCGGGGATGGCCAGCTGCAATTTCTTCTCCTCCATTCTCCTCTTGAGATCTTGGGCACACATGCACACATGCCCGGGATGAGTTTAAGCCACCAGGTTCAGGACTCAAACTGTGGTTGACTACATGGGAATCCAGTGACATAGCTATTATGCCAACTGCTGGTCTTCGCCCCCCCCCCTTTTTTTTGAGCGTTTCTCACTTTCTGGTACCATATGTTGCCCCAGGCTTATCTTATGTATTCCTTTTCCTCTCCTAAAATCTGCCATTTTTCCAAGAAGCCCTAGATCCTTTTATTAGAGAATGGTATTAGAAACCAACATCTGAGCACTGGGTGTGCTCATTACTGTTGGGATGCTATTGCTTCTAGAGCCTTTTTGATGACAAAGCAAGGAAATATATGTGTGCATACTAAATCACACATATATACATATCTATAAATATGTACACATATGTATTTATATTAAGCACAGTAAATTCATTTTAATGTCTCTAACTCAAATTCATTACTACCCATTTGATTATAGTTTCCCCATAACTTGTCTTTCACCTTCCACTCCAATAGTGAGACACCATCCACTAGCCATAGATGTTAAGTGTTCAATTTCAGTATATATGTATAGTCATTTAACAATTTTTAAATTGTAACTGAAATGTATATTCATAGAGCTAATATAATCTAATAAAATTATACTGGTGGCTTCCACAGTAAATGTGCAAATTGCATCCTGATGCATCAAGCCACCAATTACTCTTCCCAGCTTAAGGTATAAGCTTCAAATACTTGAAAAGGAATTAGAAAATACGATGTTTCCATTGACATCAGTCATTTACCCTCCTATCATTCCTCCTATCATTTCAAATTTTTAAAAAGAAATCTTCAGAGAAAATGAATCTTTGGCACTATTGTAGGCTCATTGCCATTGTATAAAGCTAATCTCTTTAAAAATAGCAACAGTCTTTTACTGAGCACCTATTATTGGCCAGATGCTATTCAAATGCTTTATATTTATTATGTACAATCTCCTCACCAAACCTATTAGGTAAATAATATCATTCTTATTTTAGATATGAGGGCAATGAAGCACAGAGAAATTAAATAATTTATTCAAAATTGAACAGCCAGTAAAAGAATAATAAAGCTCTCACATTTCAAAGGCTATACTCTTTCCACTATGCCTGGTGGAGCATTGCAAAGTGTCCTGGGAAATCAATGTCCATGCATGCATACCAACTTGATTTGTATAAGCAAAGAGACAAATTTAGAATGAAAAAAAAAATAGCACATG
>NW_006160142.1:4918224-4943450 GCF_000334495.1 Tupaia belangeri chinensis | reverse complement strand
TGTGGGGAATAAGATCCCCTGAAGGAAAGTAATTCTAACAAATGACTTTGGTAAAAATCAATGACCATATCAATATTCATTTAGATCACCTCTGAATCAAAGTGAAAGTAAATCTGGCAACACAATATAATGATTCCACTAAAGGTAGGGACTTTGTAATTCACTAACCTTTTTCTTAGCGTTACTTTCTGAAAAACTACAAGGTGATATGAATAGAGGAGGGGATGATGTCAACATTTCACGATAGTATAAGTATTCCAAATAGGTTCCTTATTTATTTTTTTAAAATGACTTATTTATGGTGCTAATTTAAATTTTCTTGCCTTTTTTTTTTTTCCTTAATCTCTTGACAAATGGCTTGTGTTTTGTTTGGACCAAAACAAAATATAAAGTACTTAAATAAATTGAAATTGTCTCTCTTCATACATTTACTCTGAATGACCTCATTGTGCTGAAAATTGGGGAGAAGGAAGAAAAAAAATGTGTGCTATAAAGTAATTCAAAAGGTTTTTGTTGGGACCATCAGTTGGCATAATGGCTATGTTGCTGGACTCCCACATAGTCCACTGCGGTTCGTGTCCCGGACCCGTTGGCTTAAAATCACGCCAGGCGTGTGTGCGTGCGTGCCCAAGATCCCGAGAGGAGAATGGAGGAGAAGGGATTGTGGCGTGGCCATCCCCCCTGGGGGGTGATTTCTCACTTTCTGTCTCTCTGGCTCTCTCTGTCTGTCTGGCGAGTGTATGCGCCCTATAGCAAAAACCTCTCCAAAAAAAAAAAAAAAAAGTTTTTTGTAATATGATCTATATTTGGTATAAAGGTTTTATTTTCTTATGCACATTTTAGAATTTCTGAGTATCTGCTACAAAAAGAGTGTAGATGTAAACTTAGACCCAATTTATGAAAAAAATGTCAATCGAGGGGTATTTGTATTCTTACATTGTACACTATGTCGGAAGGTTGTTTCTTTTGGTCACAGCTCTACTTTTTTATTTCTTTAGAGGATATTACAACATCTCTGGATAACTTGCATTTTCTTACAAGATTCTTTTATGGATCTTAGGATGCTTTAAATGTATTATTAATAAGTACCATAATTCAATATTTATGTGTCTGCCACATTATACAAATCAGAGTTCAGATTCTTTTGTATTTTCAGCTTTGTGGAAACTCGTTTAATTTTTCCACTTCACTTATCCCTTCTCAATTGCCCACTTCAAATTTGGCTATTCTATTAAGCTTCATTCAATTTTCTATTATAAATTTCACTTTTCTTTCAAAATCCTTCCTCCAAAGCCCATCATTTCTCATGCTATTGCTCTTTCTACAGACATTCATCAATATTTGAAAGCTTCAGTATTCTGAAGTTTAGGCATCTGAGCTCTCCAACTTAGGTATCATATCTGGTTTAGTTCTAGTTATAATTGTGTTTGATCTTTCTGATTCTTCAGCTTGTCTAGATAAGGAGAAATTTTGTATTAGCTTCATAAAAACTACTTTTTTTTTCTTGTTAATAAAGATAACTCCAAGTCATATAATCACTTGACATACCTTATTTTTATCCTTTGGTGTTGATGATAATGATGAGAAAAATAATTTTTGTTTTATATTGTATGAGAAAAGCAATCTTTTTTTTTCTGGAAGGTTTTTATATAGTTACTAGTATATCTTCATTACAATAGTAACAATAGAAAACAGAGAAAAGGAAAAAGTACCAGTTTCCTTTCCAAATAATTAGTATTTATTAAGATCCTGGAATGTAATCTTCCAAAATTTAGGGAGATATTTAAATTTTTTTTTCTCTAAAAAATGAGATAATATTGTAAAGAGCACTCTTCTTTAATTAAAAAATCGGTTGCTATTTGAATTTCTAACATAGAATATTCCCTATATTTCTCTCTCTTTTTTTTTTTTAAAGAGAGGTTTTATGCTACAGGGTGTGTGCACTTGCTGGAGAGACAGAGACAGACAGAGGGTGAGAAAACACCTCCCAGGGAGATGGCCATGCCACATAGTCCCTTCTCCTTTATTCTCCTTTTGAGATTTTGGGCACTCATGCACATGCGCCTGGCGTGAGTTTCAAGCTGCCAGGTTTCAGACCTGAACATCAGTCAACCATGTGGGAGTCCAGGAATGTAACCATATTGCAATGTGCTGGTCCCTAATGTTCCCTACAATTCTAAGGTGGAGATAACATCACATCGGTCAATTATAAACTTATTTAGAGACCGAGTCTATGTTGTTAACATAAAGTTAGCACCTGTGACAGCTCTATGTGTTTCCAGGTGTCTTAGAAGAAGTCTCACAATCCACCGGGGTCTTTGGTGTTGATTCTAGAGTGAAATGGAATACCTAGAAAAGATGAGCTATGTGGGAAGATGGGCTATGTGCCCATAGATCTGGTTGTGCAGGCTTGAGAGAAATGCCTTGAGGCTGATGGGTAAGAAAGCTTATATTAATAAAAATATCACTTGAGAATTACTGGAACAATGTATTGAGTTAAAACAATTATTTTGTCTCACTTTATGTAAAAGAACATGCTTACTAAACTCCTCTAGTCAATGGAAACAGTCCTATGCATTCCTCTTATTAATATTGGAATTCCTTAGTTGTGAAGAACACTTTGTTCTCAAATATTTTGTATTGCAGTCTAAGTTTTTTTTTTTTTTTTTTTTGGAGAGGTTTTCATTATAGGGCGCGTGTGCTCACCAGACAGACAGAGAGAGACATAGAGACAGAAAGCGAGAAATCACCCCCCAGGGGGGATGGTCACGCCGCAATCCCTTCTCCTCCATTCTCCCCTCGGGATCTTGGGCACGCATGCACACGCGCCCGGCGTGAGTTTTAAGCCACCGGGTCCGGGACGTGAACCGCGGATGACTACGTGGGAGTCCAGCGACATAGCCATTACGCTAACTGCTGGTTCCCAGCCTAAGTTTTTTTAATCATTTGCTCAGATTTTACTGATTAAGGAAATTGTATAATTTCATAAGAGATGAAGGTTCTATCTCTTTCCACTAAAGTTGGATTATATGGAGAGCAGAGAAAAAGAACATAATCAAGCATATCTCATGTCTTAAATCTTTATTCTCTGTGAAGATAAATAACTATATGTATTTTTGTTTTTATAGTTGTACAGTCTGATGCTTATTAAAATATGTCATTTGAATTAATTCATGGTTATGTTACTTATTACTTTTAAGTGCAGTGTGAGAAAAATCTTCCTACTCACAGATTTAACCATTTGTTGTTTTTTCTTTTTTCTTTTCTTTCTTTTTTGACTAAACCAGAATAGGACTAACATGGATTAAAATACTACTTTTAAAATTTCAGCTCTACATAGTTGTGGTTGAATATTCCATGATAACTTCATGGTTATAACCCTAGGATGACAACTAACTGAAATGGACTTAATTTCCATTTGGCATTTACCTCCTAATCATTTAACAGTTCATCAGTAATATTTTTTGACATTATTAATATTAGTAGCATAGTTTCTCAGAGACAATACATATACAGCTCAATGTAGGTTAGCTACTGGGATCTTTTAGCTAAAGTGTTTCTGTAATATTTGTAAATTGAGAAAATATCCTAAGAGATTAAGCATAATATTAGAAAGTATCAATAAACAACAATGAATCAAATTAATAGCAAAGTTAGAATATTGTTTAGACAACATTATTTTGGTAAAAATATTATTTTTTATGTTTTCATATTTTAGAGTCAGGAGATATTACCTGATTTGTTTTAATATTTGTAATGAAAAAAAATCTAACTTTATCATTAATAAATGATAAATAAGATGTACTACTGTCAAGATTAAAGGAGTTTCAGTTTTTCAGAGACTTCCAATACTGGGGTCTGTAGGATCTCAAATAGGCACAGCTTTCTTGTCTGTTCTTTTTTTCTTTCTTTTTTTTTTTTTGGAGAGAGATTTTCACTGTAGGGCGCGTGCGCTCGCCAGACAGACAGAGAGAGACATAGAGACAGAAAGCGAGAAATCACCCCCCAGGGGGGATGGTCACGCCGCAATCCCTTCTCCTCCATTCTCCTCTCGGGATCTTGGGCATGCACGCACACGCGCCCGGCGTGAGTTTTAAGCCACCGGGTCCAGGACACGAACCGCGGTAGACTACGTGGGAGTCCAGCGACATAGCCATTACGCTAACTGCTGGTTCCCTCTTGTCTGTTCTTTAAAGCTATTGAATTTACACTCTTTTCTGAGCTTCTGCCCTAAGTACTTCCTGAGTATTTTGTTGTCAAATTCCAGGCTTTTTTTTTTTTTTTTCCCAAGCCTTTCCTTAAATAAAGTAGATCTGGATTCTTCAGGTTCAGTGGCTGTTTTAAAGTCTTAAAAGATGTCTAGAGAAAGAGAACTCCTCAAGGTCAACATTGGGTCAAGAATGCTTCTTATGCTTTCACAAGTTTTAAATGTGAGACAGTGTGGGAAGAAATGGAAATGGCAGAGGGTCACAGGTAGGGAATCAAGGCAGGGAGGAATAAGCAAATATATAATGCTGGGACCAGCTCGGCATGAACACCTTTCTCTGAGTGGGGAAGGCTGTGGATTAGAAATAGATGCAATAACAAACACACAAAGACACACAAGAATAGAAAAGCGAGGATCAGGTGGGCACAGCTTCTCTGATGGAGAAGTTGCAACCAGAACCAGCCTCAGGTTTATTCTTTTAAAGGGCAGAAAATGGGGGCAGGGGGAAATAGGATGCAAAAGGAGTGGGAGAAAAGGAAGTGGAATGCAGAGAGAATAAGGGAGAAGAAATAGGAATGCAAAGCCAGTTGTTTTTGGATGTAAACCATCTGAAGATGTGAAAATGACTGGCACCATATAATTTCTCTGATCTTTTTTGGGGAACAATCTGATAAATGCATGTGACTTCCTTTAGCCTTTAGCGGATACTGGGCAATATGGGGGTATTGGGTATCAACAACAGGAAGACAACCACTGACAACAGGCAGATACTGCTTTTGTATGTAGATGTTTCTCAATAGCCCTGCTGGAGTAGCTTATGGAGCACATTTCTGCATGTGTCTACAGGCCACATGTTTTAGTCACATGTTTTCAGATTGGCTGCTCTCCACAATATAAGAAACAAGAAATGGAAAATTATTTGTTGACTATAACAGGTATGGTGTGATTGAGCCAACATACAGTGTATTCTGGATGGAAAATCTCATTTTGTATACTGTAATGATGTACAGTGGATGAATGTAAATAAATAAATAAAAAATAATAAAAAATGTGTAGACAATATAGGTAAGACATATTTGAGAGTATATCATTAGTAGGTGTTGTTTACTGGGCACATTTTATGTTTATTTCTAGAACTAAAGTTTTGAGGTTTTTATGGAAGAAGAGACAGATGCTCGTAGTGGTTAAATGTGTTGTTTATGGTTTCACAGAGAGAGTAGCAGGAAAGGAATCTAAGCCCATTCGAACTGAGTCCAAAGCCTGTGTGTATTTCCATGCTACTTCCCATTTGTGAAACGAGGAGGTATGCAAACAGGAAGAGTAAAATGCCCAGGAGGTAATGATGCATATTATCACTACAGAACAGGCTTCCTCTTTGGAGGCTGGGTTGGCTGTGAATGTACTTGCACCATCAAAGGTATTGCCAAATAAAAGCATGGGTTTGTATTTATGTGTGATGAAGATCCTTGGAAACCAACACATGTGCCAGCCTGGGCTTGGTTCATGAGCTGTTGCTTACCCCATTCTGAGGAAGGGCCAGACATCATAATGCAACAGATTGACACCCAGATTGCATTACATTCTAGAAAACGTGACCTAATTTGTTGTGAATTTTGTGTAGAAATACTTCTCAACTTCTTTCTGTGAAGTGACTTTAGATTTAACAAATAATACAGACACCAGTCCTTTGAAAATGCCACCATGAGGAAAGGTTTTCAGACTTTTCATCTACCAAAAGATTTATTATTCTAATCATGTAATTGCACAGTTGAAAATCTACTACAGAGATAGAACTGTTTAGACAAAGACAAGCTATTTTTTAAAAAGTAAGATGGCAACAGAGACAGTTAAAAAAAGAAGTTGACTCACTGGTTCACCTTCCAGCAATCGCACGGTCAGCATCTAGCTCTGCCATGCAGACTGAGAGCACAATTCATCTTGTTGATGCTGTTCCTGCCTTTAACTTGTGCTTCTGCTTTGAGATGAGGCTTATTGGCCAGATAGCAGTTGAGTTAAATGAATTCAATTTGTTTCTCACTCTACAGACCTTACCTAATTTCATTCACTATGGAGGAACTTCTAGTAGTGGCACTTCTGTAGCTTCACCAAGGTGTCTGGTGGGCGAAATTTCTTTCCGTAGACTGAGGAAGAAGGTCAAGAGGACAATGGTTAGTTATGTTCACAAGAGATTAATGGCTAGATACTTGCTTTCATGCGGAACAAATTCCATCACTGACTGCATAGCAAGATCAGAGGGCAAATGGAGACTCTGCCACCTCTTCTGTATACTAGGAGTAAAAATTCAGACCTCATATCTTTTCTTTAATAAAGATTGATTTCATGTTATTCATTCAAATTCTCTCTAAATATTGGTTAATTAAGGACGTACATGACCAGAAATCTGGTAGTTTTAGTTTTAATCTAAATAATAAAATATTGGAATTAAAAGAGTAAATGTTTTTGATAATGCAATGGAGTTTTTAGGGGTTTATGCTGTTTCCTGCATAGTATTATAGATGATTAGAGTCTTCCACAAATAAAAAGCAAATTTGTTGGCACATTTAGACTTAAATTTCTTTGTCTAGTTGTTAGAATAATCATCTTACTATTTTTATTAAAGACTAAATTAGGAAATTATACTGTAACTTTCTTTAATCCTGCTTAGTTCATTATGAAGAGTGATGCACTGTCATGCAAGTAATAAGCACTCAAAATGTTTGTGAAATGAATGAACAAAAGTGCTTGGATTGGTACTAGCGAGTGACATGGTGGTTAAGGTGGCTCGATCCCACATGGCCATCTGCATAGTTTGAGTCCTGTATCCACTGACTTGAAAATATGCTGGGTAAGGGTGCATACTTGCCCAAAATCCTGACAAGAGATTGGAGCAGAAAGAATTACAGCATGGCCATCACTCCTGGGGAGTGATTTCTCACTTCCTTTCTCTCTTTCTGTCTCCCTTGGAGGAGCCCTACGGCAAAACTTAACTAAAAAAAAAAAAAAGAAAAAAAAAGAAAAAGAAAAAAAGCACTTGAATTGTTATTTTTTAAAAATTGGTTTGTTATCTGTTGACGAGGATGTATATGGTGATCTCAACTGGGCTGGACAGAGGTGTATGTCATGCTGGGTAAAGTCTCTTCTCAATCTAAGTGATGTATAGCGATTTAATGAATGAATAATAATAATAAAAATATAAAAAATATTATTGTTTTCAGAGGTTTTTGCCTTAGGGTGAGTGCAGTCACTAATGAGAGAGAGAGAGACAGACAGAGTGAAAGGCGAAATGAGAAATCACCTCCCGGGGGAACGGTCACACCACAATCCCTTTTCCTCCCTGGATCTTATCTTGGGCACGCACGCATGCACTTGTGCCCAGTGTGATTTTTGAGGCACCAGGTCCAGGAACTTGAACCATACGAAAGTCCAGAGACATAACTGCTATGCCATCTGCTGGTCCCACACTTGAATCATTTCTAGTCACAAACAATTGCTTCAAATTACCATACTCTTATCCCTTCCTTCCTTCCTTTCTTTCTCTCTTCCTTTTCTTTCCTTCCCTTTCTTTCTTTCCTTTTTTTTGTTTTGTTGTTGTTCGTTTGGTTTTTTTTTTGGAGAGGTTTTTGCTATTGGGCGCGTGCGCTCGCCAGGCAGACAGACTGAGACAGAGAGACAGAAAGCGAGAAATCACCCCCCAGGGGGGATGGTCACGCCGCAATCCCTTCTCCTCCATTGTCCTCTTGGGATCTTGGGTACACACGCACACGGGCCCGGCGTGAGTTTTAAGCCACCAGGTCTGGGACTCAAACCATGATTGACTACCTGGGAGTCCAGCGACATAGCCATTGCACTAACTGATGGTCTCTCTTTCCTGGTTTTAAATGAGAGAACTTTTACTTTTCTCTGATATCATACTCACTCTGTTGTTTTTTAAATTATCAAAATACTCCATATTTCTTCTTGCTACAAGCTATTTTCTCCTACTAGGACGTGTCCCTCACTCTATTTCCTGGTCATCTGGGCAACTGTTGTTGAGGCTTCAGGTCCTTTCCGTATCTCCTGACTAGATCATGTCCCTCAGCTTTATGCTGTCATACAGGCATGTGTTTGTCCTTCATAGTATTTAGTACTTAGAATAGTTGTATTTTTACATTTAACTGTGATATTTAAAAAACTTTTTTTCCTCCATAATACCTATATGCTACAATGCTCTAGATCATTACTCTTTTTCAGCAGAGAAAACAGTTGTGTATCTTACAAAACCTTTCTAGATATATAAAACTCTAGGCAAAATGTATTTTAGTTGAATTTGGTTTAGTCAATAAGATATTTATTTTTCTATAGGTACTTTTTATCCTCACTGGGGTGTTTAAACAATCAGATTAAAATCAGGCATATGAGGCTAAGATTCTGGTTTAACCATGGTGGAGAACACAGCCTTTTCCAAGATGAAATATGTATAATTTTCTAGATTTTCTCCTGTAAACTACTTTAAGGGGAACTTTAAAAATTTGTTTTTATTTTAAAAATGATTATTTCTCTAAATTTTGCTATAGGGTACTTGAGTTTGGTGAAGAAAGACTCAGTGAAAGAGAGAGAGAGAATGAGAATTCACCCTCCCACCCCCCAGGAAGTTAGCAATGCCACAGTCCCTTCTTTTCCATTCTCCTCTTAGAATTTTGGGTGCACACACATGTGCCTGGTGTGTTTTTCAAGCTGCAAGGTCAAGGACTCAAATAGTGAAGTTAGCCATATGGGACCCAGCTGCCTTAACTTCCATGCCACCTTTGGCCCGCCAATTTATTGTCCTTTAATTGACAAAATTGTATATACTTATCATATACAACATGATGTTTGAAAACTGCATACATTGTGGACTAGTTAAATTGTGCTAATTTGTATATACATTTCCTCATGTACTTACCATTTTTGGGTAGTGAGAACAATTAAAATTCACTGCATTGGTGATTTTTTAGAATAGAATGCATTGTTATTATCTATACTCACCATGTTGTCTGAAAGATCTTGAACTTAATCATGCTATGTCATTGAAATTTTGTATCTTTTGGCCAATAGCTCCCAACAAGTCTCCCTTCTTCAACTCCTAGCAACAACAATTCTACTCTACTTCTTTGTTCAACATTTTTAGATTTTACGTATGAGTGAAATCATGTGGTACTTGTCTTTCTGTGCCTGGTTTAGTTTACTTAACATAATGTCCTCCAGGTTCAGCCATGTTGTTGAAAATGACAGGATTTCTTTCTTTCTTTCTTTTTTTTTTTTTTTTTGTGCATACATACCACAGTTTCTTTATACATTTAACTACTGATGGGCTCTTAGGTTGATCTCATATCTTTGCTATTGTGAATGATGCTGCAATGTACATGGAAGCATAAATATCTCTTGGACATAATAATTTAATTTCCTTTGGATATATACCCAATAGTGGGGTTGTTGGATCATATGGTAGACCTATTTTTAATTTTTTGTGAAATTTTCATACCATTTTCTGTAATGGCTGTGCCAATCTTTATTGCCAGTATGTAAAAAGGTTCCTTTTTTTTCTCAGATCTTTTCCAACACTTATCTTTTCACCTTTTTGATAATAGTCATTCAGACAATTGTGAGGAGTTATCTTATTATAATTTTGATTTGTATTTCTCTAATGGTTAGTGTTTTTGAAAAATTTTTATATGCCTCGAAGCCGTTTGTATATCTTCTTTTGAGAAATATCTATTCAGACCCTTTGTCTATTTTTAAATTTAGTTGTTTGTTTTCATCTACTGAGTATTTTGAGTTCCTTATATTCTTTGGATATTACCATCTCATCAGACATATGATGTGCACCAGTTTTCTCCCATTTCATAAGTTGCTGCTTCTGTTCATTGTTTCCTTGGCTGCATAGAAACTTTTGAGTTTCTTGTAATCCCATTTGTCTATTTTTGCTTTCGTTGTCTGTGCTGTTGAGTTCATATCTAAAAAGAAGTTTTCCCAGAACAATATCATGGAACTTTTATAAAGGAAATCATTATTTAATTCATTCCTGGATGATTTCAGGTTATAATAATCATAAATCTGCACATAATTCCAAAGTGGAGGGACCAGCAGTTAGTGTAATGGCTATGTCGCTGGACTCCCATGTAGTCGACCACGGTTTGCGTCCAGGACCCAGTGGCTTAAACTCACGCTGGACACATGTGTGTGTGTGTGCCCAGGATCCTGAGAGGAGAATGGAGGAGAAGGGATTTTGGTGTGGCCTTCCCCCCTGGGGGGTGATTTCTCGCTTTCTGTCTCTCTGTCTCTCTCTGTCTTTCTGGTGAGCGCACGCGCCTTATAGCAAAAGACCTCTCAAAGTGGATAGTGTACACATTTATGTGGGCTGATTCTCACTTCTTCCATTGTGCTAGTGGTGATGGAAGCTTAGCAGGCTCCATCAGGGAAGGATAACAACTAACCTAACTTGCTTTTCCTTACAACTCATCTACATTCTTGTAAGTTATAGAATGTAGACATTGTTTAAATATAAACAATTTATATTAGTTTATATTTAAATATAACTGTTTATATTAGCAAAATATATTAGTTTATTTATGATGCAGAAACAAATAATCTAAATACTTAGAGATTTGACATAGTAAAAGTTCATTTTTCTTTCTCATTCTGTTTTATTAAGGTTATGAAAAGAATGAGTCTTGCATTATTATTTAAGGACACAGGCTTCACCATCTTTTGGCTGCTCCATTTAAAACATGCAGCTTCCTTAGTTCCCCAGTTAACAAGGCAGGGGAGGAAAGAGGACTGTAGGATTTCATGTGTGTGTGACTTCACCAATTACAAAGGAATGAGAAATACAGAGGACGATAGGGATCTAATGAAATACTTGATAAGTATGACTTTATGTATAGTTCTCTTTCTGATCATCTATTGCAGAAGAATATTTTTTAGTACATGGATGAGGCAGATGGTGAGAGAGATAGGAACTGGAGCATTAGTGTTTTGTGAATTTATACTAAGGGAGGCACTACAGTAATATAACATTTTGAGATATTGTTAAAGACATAGAAGATTAATTGTGAGATTTCAGGCCTAAATCTCTAGAAACTGAATTATTATAAAACATATAAAAGATGTTCTATCTTTTATAATATAAATTTCTGTGTTTTTCTTGTCTTAAAGTGAGTCTACAGATAATTTATTTTGATCCACTTATAATGAAATTGATTTCATCATTACTTCTATTTGCCTAATCTATTTAAATTGAAATCATACCTGTACAAATATTAATGTATAATTTTATCTATATAGGCATTTGTCATTATGACTATAATGTCATTAATTCTTCATATTATGGAATAATTAACATCAAAAATTTACCTTTCAAAAGTATCTGTTGAGGGAACCAGCAGTTAGCATAATAATGGCTATGTCGCTGGCCTCCCATGTAGTCGACCACGGTTTGTGTCCTGGACCCGGTGGCTTAAAACTCAGACCGGGCGCATGTGCGTACGTGCCCAAGATCCCGAGAGGAGAATGGAGGAGAAGGGATTGTGGCGTGACCATCCCCCCGGGGGGTGTTTTCTCGCTTTCTGTCTCTATGTCTCTCTCTGTCTGTCTAGCGAGCGCACGCGCCCTATGGCGAAAATCTCTCAAAACAAAAACAAAAACAAAAACAAAAACAAAAACAAAAACAAAACAACAACAACAAAAATGTATCTGTTGGCCATTTAGTCCTAAGTTGACAGAGTTTAAAAAATACTAAAGGACAGAGGTATTAAGTGACTTTACCGATGTTTAATAAGTTTCTATTATTCAACAAGATGTATTCTTCCAGCTATTAATGGACCAGGATTGGTGGATGCAGAGATTAGCAAACAATGGTCCTCATACTTGAGGTTCTCAGTTTATAGTAGTGACTCACAAACTTTACTGTTTATAATAATCTTTTGGACTGCGTGGTAGAAATGTAGTTTCTGGGGTTAACTACAGGGATTTGGATTCAGGGGATCTGAGGCAGGGATTAACATTTTAGCAACCTGGTTTCATCAGACTGTGATGCAGCTGACTTAAAGACCTTTGGCTAAATGCTGGCTTGCTGGATTGCATGACCAGTCTTTCTCTCCTACTGTTCTACCTTACTGGGAATATTTTGGAAAGATTTAACACATATGAAACATTGGTTTCTGTATCAGGGCTTTTAGTTGTAAACAATAAACATTAACTTTGGTTGTTTGAAGGGGAAAAGGAATTTATTAAAGGGAACAAGATATTGTGAGATATTTGGAAGGGTAGGAGAATTAGGCATAGAGACTTGGCAACTACCAACAATAACCCAAATAAACCTCTGGTCTCCTAAACTATTGCTGCATGTCTGGGCACAGGTGCTATGGCTTATCTGAAAAACACCCCCAATTCTGGGCAATCGATGCTACCTTTAGAAAGTTTGTTCCTGTTACATAGCCCTGTCCAGACTTTGCAGGAAGCTGTCTTCACTTTTACTTGGAAGGATTGTATTTGGGGCTTGTTTCACTCTGTTGATTCAAAGATCAGGATGTCTCATTTGATTGGCAGAACTTAGTCATAGTCTGCACTCAGCTCCAAGGTAGATTGGGGAAAAAAATACTGTACCTGGTTTCTGTAGTAGGAGCTGTTCTTTGCCTCCCACCAACAATCATGAGGAAACAAATTAATCTTAAACATAAAAGAGTGTTCGAAGTTTCTGTGTTGTTAAAAAAAAGCAAAAGATCGAAAACACCTTTATTATATTTGAATTTAGGAACACCAGTTTATAGTGTTGAATTAATGGTCCTGTTACTGAAATTAATTTTTATTATAATAATGATTTTATTTTTATTATATTAACATACAGTTTATGAAGAACTGCTATTATAAAAATTTAGTTTTATGCCCTCTGACTTAGAAATATTTCATTTTAAGATGAATTATTTAGGGAGCTGAACAGAGGTACAATAGCAAAATGGACTAGTTCATTAGATTGGCTCACATGGGAAGTCTTTATGTTCACATCTGGAGACTGTTCTTAGTATGCTGGGTGCACCAAGTGCCCATAATCTGGGACTGGCTGAAGCTGGGGGTGAATTGTAGCAATAAGAATCTGTTGGAGTTGCTGTCTCTATGGCTCTCTCTCTTTCTGTTTCTCTTGCTCATCAAAGAAATAAGTAAACTTAAAAAGATTAAGGCCATCTTGGTAGTGCAGCATGTTGCTCAAGAGAAGCCTAATCCCATATGGTGGCCACAGTTCAGATCCAAGGCCTGGTCAACCTGAAATATGCCTGTCCCATGTCAGAGTACCCAAGAGCTAATGAACTGGAAAATGGAGGAGGGAAATCATGACATGACCAGACACTGTTGAGAGTGCTCATCTCTCTTTTTCTATTATTCTCACCTGTGTGCACACTCACTCTACCAATATTTAAGAAAGTAAAGATTAATTTTAATATTCATCTTGGTTGAAAAAGGTTTCTCTCTCCTCTTTCCCAGAAAAAACTTAGTGAAAAAACTAAATTTCTGAATATTTTGTGGGACCAATTTGTGTGAATCAGGAGAAAAAAAATTGCCTTCTAGAGTAGAAAATGTTTGAGTAGAAAATATTGAGGCATACAGATTTTCTACTGTGAAAAGTAAATGGATAACTCAGGATGTGTGTATTTTTTTCTCAATGTATACTTATTTTTTTTAAAGAGGTTTTTGCTATAGGGCGTGTGTGCTCACCAGAAAGACAGAGAGAGAGAAAGAGAGACAGAAAGTGAGAAATTGCCCTTGGGGAGGATGACCATGCCACAATCCCTTCTCCTCCATTCTCCTCTTGGGGTCTTGGGCATGCATGCACATGCACCGGGCGAGAGTTTAAGCCACCGGGTCTGGGACTCAAACCGCGGTTGACTATGAAATAAGTAAACTTAAAAAGATTAAGGCCATCTTGGTAGTGCAGCATGTTGCTCAAGAGAAGCCTAATCCCATATGGTGGCCACAGTTCAGATCCAAGGCCTGGTCAACCTGAAATATGCCTGTCCCATGTCAGAGTACCCAAGAGCTAATGAACTGGAAAATGGAGGAGGGAAATCATGACATGACCAGACACTGTTGAGAGTGCTCATCTCTCTTTTTCTATTATTCTCACCTGTGTGCACACTCACTCTACCAATATTTAAGAAAGTAAAGATTAATTTTAATATTCATCTTGGTTGAAAAAGGTTTCTCTCTCCTCTTTCCCAGAAAAAACTTAGTGAAAAAACTAAATTTCTGAATATTTTGTGGGACCAATTTGTGTGAATCAGGAGAAAAAAAATTGCCTTCTAGAGTAGAAAATGTTTGAGTAGAAAATATTGAGGCATACAGATTTTCTACTGTGAAAAGTAAATGGATAACTCAGGATGTGTGTATTTTTTTCTCAATGTATACTTATTTTTTTTAAAGAGGTTTTTGCTATAGGGCGTGTGTGCTCACCAGAAAGACAGAGAGAGAGAAAGAGAGACAGAAAGTGAGAAATTGCCCTTGGGGAGGATGACCATGCCACAATCCCTTCTCCTCCATTCTCCTCTTGGGGTCTTGGGCATGCATGCACATGCGCCTGGCATGAGTTTTAAACCACCGGGTCTGGGACTTGAACTGCAGTCCACTACATGGGAGTCCAGCAACATAGCTATTATGCTAACTGCTGGTCCCCCTCAATGTATTCTTTATATAAAAACATATATAAGAGCCCTTGATGCACTTGTATGTGACGTGTCCTGAAGATAGATTTTATTCATTACCCTTAAGTTTCTTTGTTGATAGGTACTATAATATAAAGTATACTGGCAGAAAAAAAAAAAAAGCTAAATTTAGTATCTTTAAAACAGAAGCAATGGAGCAATCAGTCAAAAAAAAACAAAACAAAACCAATAACTTCATTTATTCATGGGAACCAGCAGTTAGCGTAATGGCTATGTCGCTGGATTCCCACGTAGTTGACCGTGGTTCGCATCCCAGACCCAGTGGCTTAGAACTCATGCCGGGCGCGTGTGCGTGCGTGCCCAAGATCCTGAGAGGAGAATGGAGGAGAAGGGATTGCAGCGTGACCATCCCCCCTGGGGGGTGATTTCTCGTTTTCTGTTTCTATGTCTGTCTGGTGAACGCACGGGCCCTATAGCGAAAACCTCTCAAAAAACCCCCCAAAAAACAAAAGACTTCATTTATTCATTTGGCAGACATCAATTGAGTATCTACTCTACAATAATTTTCATCACATGGTTGCTACTCTTAAGATCAGAGATAAATGAGAGCTCAGAAGTAATTGAGCTGTAAAATATATAATACAGAGACCACATGAGAGTGGGGAGAGAAGGAAGGGAGGGATGGGCCTTGAGGAAGAATTGAAGGAGGAAAGGGCCTTAGGAAAAAAATGGTCAACAGACACAAGAATGGATGTAAACTAGGTGAATTGGTTATGGAATAGTGTACCACAGCAGAATTTTAAAAAGGTATTGCCAGTATCACATATAACTCAAAAACAAACAAAGAAATAAGATGAATATCAAATGGAACCAGGTCCATTACCCTGAGAGCAATGGAAAACTACTGAGTGTGTTAAAGTAACAACCTGATTGCATATGTGTTATTTATTTATTTAAATACAGAAAAATGGCATTATAAGTAGTGAAAGTGGGAATGAGATTTGAGACTTACACTAATCCAATCAGGAAATGATGAGGTCATAAATTAAGGATGGAGGAAAATAAGATGGATTCTGTCGATACTTATATGAGAGCATTGATGACACATAGTTATTAATTGGGTGTGAGGGGTTTCAGGAAAGGTTTCGAGTCAAAGATGACCAGACATATGGTTTGAATCACTGAATGGCAGTGTTGCCACTTACCAACATAGGAGATTTCTTTGGGAGAATGACAGTGAGCTCAACTTCAGATGTGTACCGAGGACATCCAAGGGAAAATATACAGTGGATGTGTGGCCACGTGATCAGAGCTCAAGAAAGGGGTTGATTTGACGAAAGATTTAGATTTGTTAGTATATAGCTTACAGTTGAAGTTACTGGTGAGGGTGAGATTGCTCAGTGAGATTGTGAGAAGAGGACCAAGAGTGGACCCTGAGAGTTACCAGCACATGAACAGAAGAACGAGGCTGTGGGGTCCATGAAAGAAAATGTATTATAGTATCAGTGTAATGAGGAACCCCTATCCCCATGCTCCATCAGTTCCTTTTGCCCCCTCACTTATTTTTCTTGAATAAATGGACATAATTCCTATCATCTTTCTCTAATTTTGGGATCTGCTTCTCTGCAGAGTTATCGTTCTTTGTCTGCTCTGCGCCTTGTGGTAAGAAGACTATCTCTGTGGGACATCCTGAGGCTGTTCAGCTGTGCTGTAGCCTTACAAGGAAATATGCTAATTTCATGACCAATGTTAATAGACCCTTCTGATTCTGTATGTCTAATAATTAATTCTTGGCCAGAAGAGGCTAAGCTCACTTTTCCTCTAGAGTTAGATTTGGAAAGCCTCGAAATGAATCTGACTGTTACAACTGAGGTGGGGAGAAGGTGCTACTGGTGCTTAGAGGTAGAGACCAGGGATGTTGCTGAACATTCTATAGTACACAGGATGGCCCCCACTAGACTAACGAAGCACTGTTTTTCCCAATAGTGCCAAAGTTGATCTAAATCATGTTCTTCCATGGTGTGTATTAGTAAAAAGGCATTATTTCTCTGGCCAGTTGTTTGGCTGCTAAGTTTGTCTTGGTTAGCTACAGATTTTGGTGGGGAAAATGGCACTACGAATTGAGTCCCCTAGAACATCTTCGAGAAGGAATGGCCAGAAGACAGAGAAAGCAGAAGATGTCATAGAAACCAGGAAGAAAGCGATCTTAAGAAGGAGAGGGCTTTAGAGTCAACTGCTTCAGAGAAGTCTGAGGGGAAAGAACTTAAAGATGTTTTTAGGACCTAACATTTGTGACTTCAACTATGACCTTTATCAGAGGCATTTGTGTGAGAGGATGAAGCTTGAGAAGGGTGCCTGGAGACATAAAAGGATGGTGAGCAAATAAAAATATGCTGGATTCTGGAGAAGCAAGAGAGAGGATGGCAGCTAGAGGGGGATACAGGAATGGGGCAACAGTGAGCATGTTTGTGTAATAAATGGAGAAGCCAGTAGAGAGTGAATATTTGAAGACCAGGCAAAAATGGGAAAATATTTGGAGTACAGTTCCTAAGAAGGTCAGTGAGAGATAAAATCCAGAATATAGTAGAAAGGATCTTCTTTGTTCAGGAAAACTGATTCCTCTTCCATGAATATGACGATGTGGGAGAATGTAAATCGATGCTTACAGGTTTGTAACACATGACTTTATTGGGGTGAGTGGAGGAGGAAGAGAAAGTAAGCCTCCTTTGAAGGAGTTGCTTCTTAGCCAAACTAAAAGGTGGTGTTATTTTCTGAGATCTCAGAAAGTGGTAGGATAGGAGCCTTAAAGAGCCTGCAAAAGTTTGAAATAAAATCAAATGGGAGATGCAGCCTTTCTTTCCTACGTTTCAGAGATGTTTCTAGGTGGGGTGGGAGGGTGGTCAATCTAGTCACCCATATCTTACAGTCAAGTCAACCAAAAGATTCCAGGCCCTTCTGTTGCCCACAGCTGTACTCTCAGGTGTCTGGGCAGAGGACATCAGTGCACTGTTCTCCACTAACTTAATGTCTCTCACATATGATGCGAATTGCCCCACAGCCTTCCCATTGCTGGTGAGATTCTTGGTACCTTGGCAGATTACCCCAGACCCAAGCTCATCATCTTTAGAACTTGAACACGGGCAAACAATATGTTTTTGCATCAGTGATTCAGAAAGTGTGGTTACTAAATGTGATGTTTGTATCCCAAGTTGTTGGAATTTCGATGAGCACTTTAATGGTCAATAGAGACAATAGGATGGGACATTTGAAATAAATGTCACACTGGGATACCCAGGAAAAGGCAGCCCTAAGGCAACCACCTACTTTACCTCCTTGCAAAGAAGATTTTAGAATACTTTGCTCCACTGATTTGAGTTTCTGAAATGTTCCTGCTACTCACCTCTATCCACAATCTTAGCACAAAGAGAGCTTGAATGTTTCATTTGCATCTCTAAACTCCTGCAAAGGTTATAAAGTTATTATACCCACTGGTAAATGTAATAAACAGTGATATTCAGATAGTGCACATTGACGCTTGCCTTTCCTCTCTACATAAAAGTGCATGCTAATGGCTGCTGGATAATTAAAATTAAGCCACATTCAATAGATAAACAAATTAAACCAGAGCAAATTGTGTGCATGCCTCCCTAAACAGCACACACATTACCAGAGAGGGCAACGCTAATTATTCAAGGATACAGCAAGAGCTATTGAAGGAGCTATTGATTTTTTAAGATAAGAAAGTGTCTTCAGTATTAATGGGCAGTATTTATTTACAAGCCAAAGTCTTTGTGATACTGTAGAAATTAAAAAGAAAATTAAATCAAAGCTACTCAGACTTTACACCCTAATCAGGACTTATCACCCAAACCTACCAATATATTGTGATCTGCTGGTATAATTTTTTAACCTTTATTTTTGTTTACAAGGTAATATATGAATTTATTTCCTTTGCAGAATGTTACAGCATTTCTAACCAACCTTAAGTATCCATTCATCTCTCGGAGAGAATTGTTAGTGGTTTGGTGTGGGCACTTCTAGATGACCGTTAATGCATTTTAAGTGTATTTCTCTCTCTCTCTCTCTCTCTCTCTCTCTCTCTCTCTCTCTCTCTCTCTCTCTCTCTCTCTCTCTCTCTCTCTATATATATATATATACACCCATACATATTTTACGATATTATATTGTAGACTTTTTGTTTGCTTGCTTGTTTTTTGGATTCCAACATAAATGGGATTATTCTACATGTCCCTTTTTCTAGCATGCATATATTATTTAATACTATGCCTTAGAGGTGTTTTGATAATGGTACATATAAATCTATCCCTATAGACCCCCTACTTTATTTCCATCTTCTCTCAATATATTTGTATCAAAGTGATAAATGCCCTTGATTAAAAAAATCAAAAGGGATATAATATGCAGCAACTTCCTGTTCTTTGGCCACCAGTTCCAATCCCAAATCTCAGAGGCAATCACTCTGAACAGTTGCTGGGGTTGTCTCCAGATGTCTGAATAATATAGATGCTCTTATCATTACAAACGAGTTATCCATTTCAGATCTTGTCTTGACTGCCTGCTTGATGGAATATGATACCCTTACTTACACTATGGTTCTCTCCTCTCCCCATCTTCCTACAATATGGTCCAAACATTCCATTTATTAATACTTTCTCTGTTGGCTGCCTTATAATTAAAGTTCTTAAACCTTTCTTTCTTATCTCACCAAGTGTATACGTTATTATCTCTGGACTCTTAACTTTGTAGACTTTGTATGATGATGACACTCTCTTTTTAGCTTTCCTTTCCTCTCTTTCAATTTACTGTGTTATTATCAGTACCCTTTACAATGGTAAGTTGGAATTTGTGCTTTGTTTATAAGCTAAAAAGTCAACAGATGGTATTTATGTCATTTTGACTATGCAAACATTCTCTGTATAAAGAGTATCTACCTTTATAAAAAAATAAATAACTTTCAATTTTTGTTTCTTTTCTTTTCCTAATTTTTTTTTTGCCTTTATCATACCCCTTTAAAAGACTTCTCTTAATAAAATAAATACTTGGGGGTTCTTTTTGGCAAGATATTTTCCTCTCAAGGCCATCCATTCTTTTGTTCCGATAAGAACTATTCTCCAGGTTTGTTGCTCAGCTTTTAGCCTAGGCCATCTTAGCACTTTTCTAGATTATTCCTTTCATATTTTAATTTTTTATATCTTTTTCTCTGCAAGATATTCTCAAGTAATTTACTAAGAAATGGTATGGGAGGAGTAAATTCTTTGAACCTTTCTGAAAACATTTTTTTCTGTCCTCACGTATGATTGATAATGTGGTTGGTAAGAACTGAAGTTTTAAAATGATTCCTTCTGACAGTAATGGAGGCATCCAGTATTACATCATGAAAAGTGTGAAACAGCCAGCTTGCTATTTCTGTATCAGTGACATTGTTTTATTCACCTTACTTGAATGCTTTTACCATCTTTATTCTTAATATTGTAAAACTGTACAAATGTTTGCCTGAGTGTATGGTCTTTTTTATTCAACATGGGCAATTTAAATTTAGTCTTGTGGAATTTTTCTTGCATGATTTCATATTTTTAAAATATATATATATATTTTTTGCTATAGGGGGATTGCCATGCCACATCCCTTCTTCTCCATTCTCCTTTTGAGATTTTGGGCATATGTGCACATGTGCCTGGCCTTTTTCTTTCCTTTATTTTCTTTTAATATTTATTTATTTAATCATTATTATTTGATTTTGCTATAGGGCATATGCATGAGAGAGAAAGAGAGAGAGAGAGAGAGTGAGAAAGCAAGCCTCCAGGTCCGGAACTCAAACTATGGTCGGCCATGTGGGAGACCAGTGCCTTATTCACCATTCCACCTGCCGGCCTCTACCTAGTGTGTTTTTCTTTCTTTCTTTTTTTTTTTTTCTTTTTTTTGAGAGGTTTTTGAGAGGTTTTTGCACTAGCCAGAAAGAGTGAGACAGAGAGACAGAAAGCAAGAAATCACCTCCCATGGGGGATGGCCATGCCGCAATCCCTTCTCCTCCATTCTCCTCTCAGGATCTTGAGCATGAACGCACATGCACTCGGTGTGAGTTTAAGCCACCCGGTCTAGGGAGTCCAGCAACAGGCATTATGCTAACTGTTGGTTCCCCTAGAGTGTTTTTCAAGCCACTGGGTCTGGGACTTGAACTGCTCAGTCAGCCATGTGGGATCCAGGCCTTAACTACCATGCCTTGTGATAGTTATTCTTTTTAAAAACAAATCTTATAAAAAATATTTTTCCCTGAGAAATTTTATTCAAATGTCAAGTGATGCTTAGGTCTCCTTTCTCCCTTTCAGGATGAGAGTAAATAAGCTGTTTGGGATACCTATGTATACCAGAGCTTGTCACTTGGAGGCCTTTGCTTTAGGAACTCTAAATATCAGAATGTGAATGTGACTTCTTTGTGGACATTTCCTGAGGGGAACAACGATGAACTGCTCTCAGTGAAAAAGACTGGGAGATTTTTGCAACCATGACTTCATAAACTCTTTGTTCAGAAGGGCTCTACTTTTGGTTAAATGCTCTGTTTTCTGTCTCAAAAGTTTAGTAATTTTTATTTTTGAATTTGTGTTTTGCAAGTCAAGTCCAAGGGGACAATGGAGCATGTGCCAGGTCTTGTGACTTCATCTCAAAGGATTCCATGTATTACTGTGCATTTAGTGTTCTCCATGGAGTTTAGCATCGGTTTTTTCAGGTTTTGTGAAAAATCCTATTAAGACATTTATGTGGATTGCAAGAAATTAACATATAGTTTGGAGATCGTTGACATTTTTATTTTAATGAGCATGTAAATCTGTTCACATGTTTTTTGACATCTAGAGCTATATTTTTTGAGAGTTTTTGGTTTGTTTTTAGTATATGAAGATCTTGCACTTATTTGTGTAATGTAGTTCCTATCCAGCTACTGTTTAGTAGTTACTATTGTAAATAACATTTTCCTATTATATTTATAGTTGTTACAGGTGGTATATAAGTAAGTTATGGATTTTTGCTTGTTGATCTCGTATCTGGCCACCTTTGATTTTGTACTTCATTGAATTTTTATGCTGCTTCCCTTGCTGATTGATTTCCAATTAATGTTACTATTCTGGTCTTTCTTTTCAACGATTTGCCATGATTTCCATTGAGAGGCAGCAAGACTTTCTGAAGTTTACAGACAGTAGACATGCCTTTCAAGGACATTATGGTCAGCTTGTCTACCCTCATCCAGATCAACTCCTAAAGTGCTCCACTTAGTGGGTGAATGTTGTCAGTGCACCAATGCAGCGACAGTAATTCACTTCTTAAATTACATTTTGAAATAGTCAAAAAATACTTGAAATAACATAGAAATAATAATGCATTCTGATGGCTCTTAATGAGTTACATTGACCAAATATTTCTGTTTACATCTGGTATGATTGTATAAATACATGAATTAATTTAGGTTAGCTCCTTTGATGACTTGGCAATGTGGAGGATTGAGGTTACCTGATAAAATTCAGGATGCCTAGTTAAATATGAATATCTGATAAATAAAAATAATTTTGTAGTGTCATTATGTCCCAAACAATGGTTGAAGCACATTTGTTCTATGTAGTATTTGGCACATATGCTACAAATTATTTGCTGATTATTTACATTTAAATTAAGCTAAGTGTCTTGTTATTTTTCCTGGCCATATCTGATGACCTCGTCTGGGAAGGCATTGGGGGAAGATATAGATGTTGGGGCATGTAGACACCCACAGTAACACCATATAACCATCTTCCGTAGTGATGGACGCTGCAGAAAACAGAACAAAGTCACTTTTTCAAATGGAAAGGTCTTGAGGAATTTATTTGCATACTTTATGACATTCAGTGCTGAAAATAATTAAAAGCTTTCTTCTTCAACTTAAGCCCCTGATAAGAAAGTAAATACATAGTATAACAGTCATATAATGTTGCACAGAAACTATTTTTAGGATTTTTGCCACTTTTTTGGTTATATATTTAGACTAGTTTTGTTACAGTTTTAAATATAGGTACTTGAGGTAATGAAAAAGTAGAACTTGGGAACCAGCAGTTAGCATAATGGCTATGTCGCTGGACTCCCACATAGTCGACCGCGGTTCGTGTCCCGGACCTGGTGGCTTAAAACTCACGCCGGGCGCGTGTGCGTGCGTGCCCAAGATCCCGAGAGGAGAATGGAGGAGAAGGGATTGCGGCATGACCATCCCCCCAGGGGGGTGATTTCTCACTTTCTGTCTCTATGTCTCTTTCTCTGTCTGTCTGGTGAGTGCACGCGCCCTATAGCGAAAAGCTCTCCAAAAAAAGAAAAAGAAGGAATTAGGGACCTGAATCTTAATATTACCACTGTCACTAAATAACTATGTGGCTGTGGCAACCACTAAATTAGGACTTTTCGCAAGTGCATTAGTTCTCTTTGTTCCAAGTAGATGGTGGTAATACACCTCCAACTTCCAAAGACCTGTGACTTATTTTTGCTAATTAAATGTGAGTGGAAACTTTAAAAGCCAGCTTTCCATTTGCCTTATCTCTACCCATGCCATTATGACCATGGAAATATATATGAAGATGGAATTTAGACAACTGGATCCCTGAGTGACTATGATGAGTAGAGCTTATCTTTCAGACCCACACTGAACATGTAATATAAATGAGGAATAATATTTAAAGCAACAATTTTAAGCTTGTTTGTTACTGCAGCATAACATACCCCACGCTGACAAAAACAGGAACTGCATGTTGAAGTGGGAGCTGCTGTATTAAAGCCCGCAACATGTGGCATTGGCTACTTGGTTGGATGCTGATTGACAGAAAACTGACATTGGGCTAGACAAATGGTAAACTATCTCGTGATTATTTGGAAGAGAGTTAATGTACTTATTTAAGTTGTATCTCTAGAGGAAGAGATAGAAAGGAAAATGTCAGCAATGTGTATTAGTTTATATTGACTTTGATAAGATACTTTAAGAAAGATGAATTCACATAAATATTGGTCAGTTCAATAGCTTGAATAAAAGGAATATACAGAGTCCACAAACTCGAAGAATTATAGAATTGGAAGAGGCAATTTCCTGCTAATATCAAGGAGAAAAATAAAATTGAGAAAGTTTTTGATCAAGAAAGGCTGATTAAACTAAAATTAGGACCATTAAATTATTGTTAAATCTTTTCTTCATCCCTTTTTATTGGTAGAGAAGGTTTATGTGTGTAAATGCATGAGGGAGATACAAAGAAAGCACACTGACAAGTACTTCCTCATCACATCATGATCCCTTTTTCTTCAGCCTCCAGCTCTTCAGAACACACCTGCACCCATGCCTGGAGTGTTTTCTGGCCAACCAGAGAGCTGAATCCTTAGCTGGCACTGTAGTTCAGTACTCTCTGTCTCTCTGTCTCTCTTTGGCAAACATGGGTGCCCTCTGGCAAAAAAGAAAGGAAGCAAGGAAGGAAGGAAGAAAAGATTTAGGAAATATTTAGGGAAAAGCATTAGAATTTTGGAAGTGATTGATCTGTGGCATAGATGGGGTGGATGAGAGGTGGTGATTCTGTATATTCAGGATGGAATATAGGAAGGAGATTTTTTTTTTTAATTGCCATAGGACATGCTTTTAAGAAAGAAAAAAAGTGAGATAGAGAGGATGGGGGAGAGAGAGAGAAAGCACCACCCAATTGGGCATGGTCACATTACAATCCTTCCTTTTCCCACCCTTTTCCATCCTGTTGGCATTTTGGGCATGTACACAAAGGCCTGGAATTCAAACCATAATTGGCCATGTGGGATCTGCCTTCTATGAATAGTGCTTAACTCCTATGCTACAGGGCTAGCCCTGGAAGGGGAAGATTTTGAGAGAAAGACAATGCGTTCTGTGGTGTCCATGTGAACCTTGCTATTTACTTTTGTGTTATACAAGAAGAAAAGTTCAGTAAAAAATTGGTTTTATAAGATTTGCTCCTAGAGTGAGAGGAAATATAGTGTTTATCATCTGATGATTATATGTGAAGTAGATGAAGTCTAGATTTCATTGAGTAAGCAGGGGTGAAGCTATGGGGAACGTAAGTATTTAATCATGTAGAACAGCTAACTTTTACTGAGTGTCTCCCTTGTATCAGGTACTGTGCCAAGAGATTTACATGCATTATTTTATTTAATTACAATGTATCCACTAAGACAGTTACTGCTATTATACTTGTTCTATAGGAGAAAGTAGAACCTTAGAGAAGCAAATTGCCCAAGGTCATGGAGCTGGTAAAGAAGAGATTGGACTGGGAACCAGCAGTTAGCGTAATGGCTATGTCGCTGGACTCCCA
>NW_006160142.1:4905142-4917952 GCF_000334495.1 Tupaia belangeri chinensis | reverse complement strand
TCCCCCCTGGGGGGTGATTTCTCACTTTCTGTCTCTATGTCTCTGTCTGTCTGGCGAGCGCACGCGCCCTACAGTGAAAATCTCTCCAAAAAAAAAAAAACAAAAAGAAGCGATTGGACTAAAACTCAAGTGCCGAGATTGTAGAATCAACATTCTTAGTCACTGCATTTATGGAGTGAGCCATGTAAACAACTAGGAATGTGTGACTTAGGGCAAAGAGATAACTTGTGTGAAAGAGCTTTGCCAGAAGCCAAGGGAGGAAGGACTTTCAAAGAAAACTCGATGACTGAAGCACTATGTGCTAAAAGGTTGTAAGAACTATGGTGACTTGAAGGAAGGTGAAAGTCAACCTATTTGATGGCTGAGGCAAGATTAGTGGATGTGGGAAGAGTGGAAGCCAATTTTTAGTGAGTTAAGAAGATGATACTGAAAGTGGAAATGTGGGAATTAACTTTCTGGAAGCTTAGTCCTGAAACGAGAGAGACAGATGTATAGCCAAGGATAGCCTGAAGTTTCTGTGTGTGTGTGTGTGTGTGTGTGTGTGTGTGTGAGGGGGTTGTTTTGTTTGCTTTTGATCTCTAATGGAAAAGTCGTGACTTTGTTTAGGGGATAGCCGAACAGAACAAGTAGGGTAGAGAGAAAAGAGAGAAAGATGATTGAAATGGAAGAATGGATCTGGGAAATGGAAGTAAAAACACTTTTTTTAAAAAAGATTTTTGCCATAGGGCATGTGCTGTCACTGGAGTGAGACAGAGAGAGAAAGTGAGATAACACTTCTCTCCACTCCCGCCTGGGGAAGGATGGCCACACTGTAATCCCTTCTCCTCTGTCCTCCTTTTGGGATGCTGGGCACACAAGCACAAATGCCCAGTGGGATTTTTAAGCAGGTCCGGGACTTGAAACATGGTCTGGCATGTGGGAATCCAGTGCCTTAACCATCATGCTACCTGTTGGCCCTGACATAAAACACGTTAAGATAGATACTCTTTAAATCTTTTTAAATGATTAAATTAATGATTAGATTTTTTTAAAGAATTATTTATTCAACCTTATTTATTATTATTATTATTATTATTATTATTTTTATTTTTATTTTGACCAGAAAAAGACAGAGAGAAAGAGGGAAAGTGAGAAAGCAAACCACCAGGTTTGGGACTTGAACTGTGATTGGCTATGTGGGAGTTCAGCATCCCAACCACCATGCCTCCTGCTAGCCCCAATGATTAAATCTTTTAGTGGTTGATAATATGGAAGGTTTTTCAAGTTACTCAATCTATTGAAAGACTTAGAGCAAGTAAATCTTAAAAATTTTTGAGACTTCATATATAGAAAGAATTTCCAGATTTTTTTTTCTTGTATGTACCAGGGTTTCTTTTTTGTCTCATTCAAATATTGATTTGTTTATAGTCAGGATGAATTGTGTTCACCATTTATGCTACAGGTTTAAGTGAAATCAACACATGTTTTTGAGGAGAAGACACTGTAAATACCCTCTGGAGAGGAAAATGATCCCATGTTGCTTACTCTGTCTGCCCTGGACCTGTTTATGTTAACTTGTGATAGATACAAAACACCCTCTGGTCATAGCTCAGGCTGCTGAACAGACTATGGGAATTAAATTAAATAGACTGTGGGAATTAAATGAACAACATTGACTTTTATAATTTTGGAGACAGGTAAGTTCAAGGCCAGAAAATCAGCATGGTCAAGTTTTGGCAAGAGTCCTTCTCCTGGTTTGCAGATGGTTGCCTACTTACTGTGCCCTCATGTGGCATGAGTGCATGCACATGTGCACACACACACACACGTGCACACACACACACACCTCTGTTGTCTCTTTGTACAAGGGCACTAATCCCATAATGAGGGCCCTACCCTCATTACTTCTACCTAATTATCTCCCCAATGACCCCCCTCAAAAGACTATCAATGACTTCTCTCCAAATACTATCATGTTGGGTTTTAGGGATTCAACATACGAATTTTGGGGAGGGCACAAATGCTAAGTTCTTAACACTCTGTGGTCCCAGACAGCTAGTTTCTCTTGGGATAATCCCTGCTTTTACATGTCCCAGTTAAATCAATACCTTGGTTATCTATATTTACTCAAAAGATTCAGATGATTTTGTATTTAAAAAATTACTGTACTTTATTTGCAAAATCCATGTGGAAGCCCATTTGTCTTTTGAAACCATCAAAACTCTTTTTTTCTGACTTAAATAAAGTATCAAAAATGCATATTTTTAGGTGCATAACAGAACAAATGATGTTGATGAATGTGTGTTTCTTTCTCACCCTGAGGCTTCTTCTGAGTCTATTTCTTACTTTGGGGGTACCCATTTGTGTGTGTGTGTGTGTGTGTGTGTGTGTGTGCGCATGTTCAAGGATTGTTGTTTTTTTTTTTTTCTTTAGGCAAAATATTCTAAAATCAGAAGCAAAGGTTTTATTACTGCCAGCCCATTATTTCTTTACAAAGCTGTTTTTTGATCTGCTGTTGGGTGTCAAAACAGCCTCCTAAAGAGCTGAATTATTGAAATGTTTGGGGGTGGCCAGGGATCTTGAAAAGTTCCCCCACAAAGGCCAATCTGCCATTTGAGAGAAAGTGCCTCAGGCTACCTTGTGATAGACAAGGCAACTCCAAACATAGGATGTTTTCCAAGCTTGTTTCTGGCAAATCCATAATGTCTGAGTGATCAGTGATGAATATGCCCAGGCCCTGAGATGACAAGGATGGCATCCAAAAACGTGATCGTTCCATGTGATAGCTGAGGCTGCTTTGGAAGAAGAAACTCTCAGAACTAAATTGCCGCATTTATTTCAGAAGCAAACGTTTCCCACCTAAACTGAGACTGCCTCAGTTTGTTATACTGCGATAAATACTTAATAAGTTATGGCTGTGCTTTGCCTCTGCCTCTTGGCTGAACAAATCATGCAGGCTCAGTATCTGTTGTAGGTGTGTCTCTGGGAGCTGTCTCTGGCCCAGTATGATGCAGTGGGAGGGCTGGGAGGAGAAACCGGGTGCTGGTCCTGGCACAGATCATGTAGCTTGTCTGGGCCTTAGTCTTCTCCTCTATGGAAAAAGAAATTGGATCAGGTGGTATTAAATGTTGTTTTGTCAATCTGCAGTTTTATGATTCCTATTTATTTGAGGTCACTGAAGAGAATTTCACATGAAACTAAAAAACTCACTATTATCCATTTTAGCAAAAAAGCTGCATGAAGCTCATAGAAGTGATATTTAAGCTAACAGGAAGGTTAAATTTGTTTTCCAAAAGATTAATTACATATAGTAAGGAGAACTAACTATGGAGCTCTAGTGTGTTATATTGATTTTCTTCTGGGATGTCATATGCGGTCAATGACTAGATCATATAATAGAATTAGTGGGACCAAGAAATACCAATTTTGTGTATTATCTGCTCTGAGAAAATAGGTTTTGTTGTGATTCATTGTTAATTTAAATTAGGGCAACTGAATGCTCCTGAAGTTGAAACTTAAGTGAACTAGAATGTATATGATATTATACCATCTATGTTAAATTATTTTCAAGTAATTTATAAGGATTGTTAACACCAACTCAGTAAAGTCTCATATAGTTGGGTTATATTGGAAACTCCCTTCAAAAGATAATCATGACTCCATGTAGGATAATTCCCTCGAGAAGGGGTGGACATCCATTTAGATAGTGAGTCATTCGGCTCCTCAACTCTTCTGAAAGGATGTCAACCATACCAGCTGCTATATGTCAGGGATTTGGACCTTTAGACAACTGAAAGTATTTAATAGTTCATTAGGAGCACATTACCAAAATTATTATCACTGCGTACAATAAAGTACAATGTGGAGGTTAGGAGTACTGACTCTTAAGTTAGAACCCCTGAATGTCATTCTGGTGCCTCCCTTGACTGAATGACCCTGGACAAGTCCCCTGGTTTCTCTCTCCTTCAGTCTCCTCACCTAAACATTAGAAATAGTGGTGAAGATTCAGGGAGTTAGAATATTGGAAGGGCTTATAGTAGTGCTGGGCACATAGTAGGTGATATCTGTTAGCTGTTGTTTTCATTGTTATTGTTGTTATTATTACATTATAATCATCATTATCTGCAAGATTTATTAACATCCAATTAAGCACAAAAATATGGAGGTAAGATTAGCGAAAAATTTAGAACATATCTATTCTTCTATATATTTTAAACTATATCCATTGATCAAATCATATGAACAGAGTGTTAGAATTATGGACTATTTTTTTGATCGTATTATTCTTTGTTTTAGTCACGGAAATTAACATATTAAGGTTGTTTCTTCTCATATCATGTTCTAATGCAGGTTGAAATGCTTTATTGGAGATTAACTAAGGTTATAGTTTTCTGTCATTGTGTGACACTGCCATCTTAACACAGGCCTACAAAGCTACTATGGAGGAAGAGAGCAGGGAGGTTTCATGTCTAGATGAGAGGGTGGGTACACCACTTTGCACTGACCAGAATCCAGTCACGTGGCTCTAACCTAACCTGAAGGATGTTGGGAAATATAGTTTCTAAATGTGCAGGAAAGGGAAAAGAGCTTAATACAGTCCCTGTTACCTAAAGTCCTGCAGGCTCATTTTTACAGAGTTTAAACTGACCAAGTCAATAGAAGAAACAGTTCAATGCCACAATATCGTGTTTTTTATTGTATTGTATTGTATTGTATTGTATTGTATTATATTGTATTGTATTGTATTGTATAAGCACCACTGAGTAGTGTCCTCTTTATGTGAATCCCCAATAGAACTCCAGGTCTAGTCTTAGTTTGAGAATAGTTGTGACTCTCCTAGGAAAATTGTTAGTGTTTTTCTTTTTATTTATTTTCTTTTTTTGGAGAGGTTTTTGCTATAGGGCGCGTGCGCTCGCCAGACAGACAGAGACAGAGAAAGAAAGCGAGAAATCACCCCCCAGGGGGGATGGTCACGCCGCAGTCCCTTCTCCTCCATTCTCCTCTCGGGATCTTGGGCACGCGCGCACACGCGCCTGGCGTGAGTTTTAAGCCACCGGGTTTGGGACGCAAATCGCGGTGGACTATGTGGGAGTCCAGCGACATAGCCATTACGCTAACTGCTGGTTCCCTGTTAGTGTTTTTCTAATGAAAATGGAATTAAAATAAAGTTTTCTTTTTTGGGTTGGTAGACTGCTGGAAAATTTAGAGCCAAATTTGTTACCCATCTGTAGCAACTATTGGGTCATTGGAAAAGTCATGACTTTTCTATGTATTTTCTGTGTATTCATAGTATTTTTATATGCAAAAATATATCCTAACTTTTCTGACAACCTAATACATTACTTGAACAATTTTATGCCCCATAGACTTGACTTATTTATATTGTTTCATTCACAACTAGTTCATATTATTTTTGTTATGTTTTATAAATCTTTATAAATCATAGTACTTTGTTTGGAACAAAGATCACTAGTAAATAAGTAAACAATCTCCTTTACATAAAAGTATATATTGTGGACATAGTTATCACTGAATCCATTAATTGACTAACATATTCTTCCTTAAACCTAAGAGCTGACACACCCTGGGACCAGAAAATGGCATAATGGTTATGTTGCTGGACTCCGATGTGTTGACCGTGGTTCGAGTCCTGGACCCAGTGGCTTAAAACGCATCTGGCACCTATGTATGAGTGTCCAAAATCCTCAGAGGAGAATGGAGGAGAAGGGATTATGGTGTGATTGTCTCCCCAAGTGTGTGATTTCCCACTTTTTGTCTCTCTGGCAAATGCATGCACACTATAGCAAAAACCTCTCTTTAAAATTAACAAAAAGAGATGACACACTCAACACTAAAAATGGTTTGATTTGGAGAAGATTCTTAATTCAGGAGGCAGGAGCTGAGCCCATAGGAAGGTTTATCTGAATGTGCATAGAGAGAGTGGGAAGAAAGTAGAATTCACTCCCCTACAAACATCCTACACCTGTATCCTTGGTTCAAACAGACATTCGAATAGCAATCTCTCTTCCTTCACTACAATAGCCTCATAGCTCTGTCTTTAAAATTCTCACCAAATGTTTTCTGTTTATGTAATAGGTAAGTAAGGAGAGGGGGTGTCCCCTAGTCTTAGTGTCAGATTACCTCACTGCAGCCCAAGTTCCAAGTGATCTGCAAAATTTTACTAGGGCTGAGGTAGGTATCTTCTTGGCCAGAGAGAAGTCATGTGTAAGCCTGCTATGGGAAGAGTCTTTTTCTTCTGGGAAAGGCATTAATTGGATTACCCTTTACTGAACATCACTTTTAATTATTCTAAGAAGGTTTAATTTTCCTTTCTTTGCCTGCCTTTCCCAGGAAAACAGCTTCATACTGTCCAGGGAAAGGCAAAATGCCAGAGAGATAATGCTGTCTGAAAGACAAGCACTTTAAAGGAATCGCCTCGTCTCTTTTCACTGTGCTACATGTTTGGTGAATGTGAATTGGAAATTGAAAAAGACTGACTGGCTTGGCCAATGTCGTTAGAGATTTATGAAAGAAGAAACGTATTTACTTGATGGATAAAACAGACAAAACTGGGTAAAAGATAGAGTATTTATTATGTGATTAATTACCTTGTGCCAAGCTGAGTTTCCAGCCATTTTTGTTGTGGTTGGCTTGTATTTCTTGCTTGCAGGCCTCTGGTAAATTAGGTGATGCAATGGCCATTCTCTACAATGGTTCTCGGTTTCCGCCATTTCTCATATCGTTCTATAATCCTCTCCCATTCTGTGCCAGGATTGATCTACAGCACAGAACAGAAATGATGGAACTCACTCCTGAGAGTAGCCTATGAGATGGCAGCTTCCACTTTGGGTATTCTTTTTCCTCTCTCTTTTTCCCAGATATTCTGTTCTGGAGAAAGTAGATTACCATGCTGTGAGCAGCTCTGTACAGAGGTCCATGCAGTAAGGAACTGAAACCTCTACCCACAGTCAGTGAGGAAGTAAGGTCTGCCAACAACCATATAGGTGAGCATGGAGGCACAACCTCTATTCCTGGTGGAGTCTTGAGATGAAAGCTTGACTGCAGCCTTGTGAGAAAAGGCAAGTCAGAACCACTCAATCAAGCTCCTCCTAGATTCTTGACTGTTAGAAACTGTTGGAGATAATATTAATGTTTTGGGTAATATTTTGGCAGCAATAGGTAACTAAAACAGATGAGGTAGAATGAACATAAATCTTTCCTGTCACACATCAGAAAATAAATCATTGTGTTTTCTTGAACATCCAGAGAGACCTGACTTTTCTTTCTCCTTCAATTTCTTTCCTCTTCTCCCCTTTAATAAATATACTTATCACTTGACATGACAAAGGAAATTAGATTCTCTATGAATGTTGAAAACCATTTGACAGTATCTTGGAGTGGTGATTGAAGAGATAAGACTGCTCCAAATGCTTTATGAGAAAATAACTCCCTCCAACAAATCGTGTAGTACTGGTCTTTATTAATTATCATCTAGGCAGCTCCTTCTCTTCATCCCCAATTCCCATCTTCTTTGGGGATTCAGAGAGGTATCTGCTCTGTCTGGAAGTACACTAAGGATTAAGACAGAATCTGCTTCCAAATATGTTTGTTTAAAGTCAACTTTTTTTTCTCCACCATTCTACTTTTTTGTTTGTTTGTTTTTGGAGATGTTTTTGCTATAGGGCGCATGCACTCACCAGAAAGACAGAGAGAGACAGAAAGCAAGAGATCACCCTCCAGGGGGGGATGGCCACGCCTAAATCCCTTCTCCTCCATTCTCCTCTTGGGATCTTGGGCACGCACACGCCCGGCATGAGTTTAAGCTACTGGGTTTGGGACTTGTACTATGGTTGACTACATAGCCATTACTCCAACTGCTAGTCCCTCTACCATTCTATTTTAACCTATTAGTATTAGGATAATGGGCAAAGAATATTTTTCAGGAGCCAGGTAGTCTACCTTAAATTTTGCCCAGAGATGCTGCAAAGAATCACAGGACAGAATCAGTTTTATTTCCTCCTTTTCTAGCATATTAGACCAGAATAGAAAACTGTCTTAGGACAATGGGAACACAGCGCAGAGTTTAATGTTCAAATTAAGTAGAAAGTATCTAATATTTTACTAATATGCTAGTTCATAAAAACACTTCTTTTGTACAGCATGGTAAACACAGTTTTACTTCTGTTATCTTGGAGACTCAGGTAACATTTCCTAATTTAATAAAGTAAAAGAGTAAAGCATCTGTGATTTGTTCAGAGTTTTCTGTTTAGAAGTAATTTATGATTATAATCCCTATTTCTTGCCTTAATTCCAGGCTTATTTTTTTTCTCAACATAAGATTAGTCAATTAGTTGAATTCAATTCAATTTCTTACATATGCAAAGAATGAACTTTAGTCATTTAGTATGGACTAAGATAGAGAGATCACATGAAGGTTCAGAAATAGGGCTTATTATCCTCTGGGATAGTTAGGACAGATTTTTAACCAGCAGAGGACAGTTTAGACAAGTCCATACAACTTGTTGATTATTTAATAAAATCCATTTTACTTAAAATAACATTTCTGTTTAAACCAAATGGAATTTCTTTAACTTGGACCACAATGCATTACAATATAATATGGCAAAAATATTCAGGATACATTTGAGATGCAGCCAGGCAGTGGAAATAAAACAGACCCCCAAAAAATCACTTCATTTGCACCTGCCTGAATTTGCTCAGATCTTTTTGCAGCACCTCTGCTGATGTGTATCTGAAATGGTGTACAGTTATTCACAGGCTGCAGCTTATAAGTAAGAGCCACCTTGCATCCTGAGCAGTGCTAAAAGTGGAGTTAATCATCTGGAATGTGCCTTGTTTCTGTTTTATTTGTCCAGAGAAGACATTAATCAGTACTTCTTTAGAAACAATGTTCTGGTGTATGAGCTAAAATTGTAATGAGTCTAAAGAGAGGCAAATAAATATATCTAAAAATAAATTTCTATTCAGCAAAATTTGCACCTCTTCCCCTTTGACACAAGGCTCCTGGTTGACTATTCCCAGCGGTCAAGGGCATGAAACTTTGCAAGGGCTTTGCCATTTTCCTCAGTGCACATATGAGTACACCCAAGACCCTGTAAAACCATTGATCTCTGGTACAGAGCAATTAAACTACCAGATTCCAGCTGTGCTGTACCTTTCAGATTTTCCTAACATTAATTTCTACATGAGCCAAGGCAAATGAGCAACTGGGAAACCTGATTAGTCTTCCAAGGCTTTCTCTGTGGACTCTCTTGTTTCTCCCCAATGAAGAGATTGTTCTATAATTCTGGTCTGTGCATACTAAACATTCATTCATTATCTTAAAAAGAAGGAAGAACTCCTAAGTAACATACACATAATTCCCAGTTAGATTATTTTAATTTTAATCATTATGCAAATCTAATGAGCCACCTTTAATTTTTGTTGCTCCCTAAGTTGGATATCCTTCAAAAATGTTTAAAGAATTCACATTGCTTCAAAACACCCACAACAATATAGAATAGATTTTCTCACAAATGCTGACCAGCTAGGTATTAAAATGACTCTAAGGATTTCATTGTTTATGAATAAACACAGTTTGGAACTATCCATAATGTGTGAATTGATAGTTTGCCAAGGTCATTACTGTCATCATTGATTTAGCCAGGACATGTTCTATCTGAGGCTTTTCCACATAAGCTGCTTTAGTAGATACATTAGAATTTATTCCTTGTGAAGATAAAGGCACATACACATTTTATTGTTGTTGGGAATTTGGCCTTTACAGCTTATCCGGTTGCTCACCCTGGCAAGATGTGCTGGACCACGTGATGACTGTAAGGCCCCTTTCTTTCAGATGCAGCCAGGCTGTGCAGTCCATCCCATTCCTGTGCCTATGCATCCCCCAACACTCAAGGGGCAAGAGACATGGATCTCAGAGCAGGGTCTCCACTAACATTTCTGAGTGAAAGATTGAATCTCGCAGATGAGAGTTCGAGAGAGAGAAGTAAACATCTAATTCTGTTGATACTACTTTCTGCCAAAGGTTCTACCACTACTGATGTGTGTCTTTGTGCCTCCCTGAGATGTCCATTGTGTCCTTGTCTTTAAAGTGGTGCCTCCATAGAAAAGAATTGAGGAGGGAGAAATTCTTCAATTCTTCTAAGAACTAGGCTAGGCTCTGGGGTCATCACCTACATATGTGTTTAGGAAAAGAATCCATAGCTTTCAGCAGATGCTCCAAGAGGTTTGGGCTTCCAGACTGTCAAGAACCAGTGCTATAGTGGTTGCCAACAGTAATTACAGACTTTGTAACTGAACCCCTGTTACCAGAACCCTAGGTGCTGGAGTTAGTTACAAATATTCAATAATGAAAATGGTTTATTAGGAGTGGTTTGACATTGGGCACATAAGATACGATTTGAATAAAAAGTCTTGTTATCCAAATAATCAAAATGTTATGGAAAGTGTCATGGTTTAAACTTTTGCTTGAACATGGAGATGGCTGATTTTCTTTCAGATATGACAGTGTTTTTACTTGTTCTGCTCTCGTGGACTCTGGAATAGAAAAGCATTTGCAAATTATGTCTTTTTGGTACCATGGAAATGGAGGTTTCACTTTTTATTCATTGTAGCCTAGTATAATTCTGATCTCTCATGCCTGAAATATATTTTCTTTTGGAATCTATTTTTTTCTGTTGGCCAAGTATTCATGAAAAGGACCTTCTAGAAGGCAGAGTAAGTTGAGCACATTGTTTCATCTTTATGATGAAATGCAGATTTTTCATTAAAAGGAGAATACTTTTTTAAAAAAAGTTGATAGACACTTAAAAAGGTGTCTTACAAAGTGAACTTGGAGGACTAACAAATGCTGATAAAATTTATTTGATTGCAAATTGTATAAACACCCATTTGTTTTTAATTGACTCTTCCTTACAAATATGTATATGTATACACACACTATCTATCCACTCATATATCTAGTAAAAAACAACATAATACTAGGTTACATAGTTTTGTATAGTATTTAATAAGTATTGTATTGTTTTTACTGAGAAAATTTAATTGATAGGTGGTTTAGCAAGTATTCATTCATTTATTTATTCGGGAGATAAATATTAGTCTTTATTAGTCTTTGATGTAAAAATATGAGTAATAAACAATCTCTCCTCAAAAGTCTGCCTTTAATGCAGGAGAAAGACTAAACACAAGCCACCATACTTAGGGTTAGTATTGTGAAAACAGACAGCACAGTGGGTTGGATCTGCCAGTGACCATGGCAGTTACTGCACCAGCAGAGGCTTCAGATTCTATTTTTAAATTAAATAGTACCACCTCTAGGGTTGTCATGAGTGTGTAAAGGATCTAGGGTGCCAATAAATGCTACCTAAATGTAAATTGTTAACAATTAATTTTATTATTAAAATCACAGTTTGAACAAAGTACTCAGGAACGTAGAGAAAGGAACTATTCAAATGACTAGGAAGGTTGTGGAAAGATAACACAGCAAATGTCCTCTTCATGCCAAGCAGAGCTGAGTGGGAAGATCTGTGCAGAACAACGCATGTGAATACAGAGGTGCTTAAAGCTGCAGAGAGACTTTCTAGAGTGCTTATAGTTTTCCTTCACATATTCAACTTAGTTGTTTTTTGTTTTGTTTTTATCTCTTCTATAGGACTAGAATTTGCTTTTAAATACATTTCTTAGCATAAAAAAGTAAGAGTAAGTTTAATGAGTACTATCACTCAACTATTTTATATCTCTTTTCTCCCAACTAAGTAGTTCCCCGTTATTGATTTATTAATGTCATAATTTAACTTTAAGTATAGATTTTTGGAACCAGCAAATAACATAATGGTTATGTTGCTGGACTCCCGTAGTCGATTGCTTTTCAAGTCCTGGACCCAGTGACTTGAAACTTATGCTGGGCACATATGTGTGTGTGTCCGTGCCTAAGATCCTGAGAGGAGAATGGAAGAGAAGGGATTGCAGTGTAGCAATCTCCACTGGGGGATGATATCTCGCTTTCTGTCTTTCTGTCTCTTCGGTGAGCACACCCGCCCTATAGCATAAATCTCTCTCAAAAACAGAAAACAAACAAACAAAATGTTAAGTACCGTTTTCAACTGCAAATTTATTTCAATTTGTTTATTTTTTATATATTGATTTTAAAATCTAAGGTTTTCTATTTTTATATAATTTTATTTTGGAGCAAATAATTCTAAAATATTTATACCTCCTGTTAGCCACCTTTATTGAGTATTTTGTATTTTATACAGTTTGTATCATATTTAATTTGCTACTAAATCCTATGTTTTGTTTGCTATTTTGATCGAATAGTTTCTATCTCAGTCTATGGAACCATCCACAAGCAATAAACTGGTGCCATATACGCATGAATGTCTGTATTTACATACATATATGTATCAGCATTTTTGCAAATGTGAGATAGTTTTTAGTAAAAAATGCTTTCCTAAATTTCTGGATATTTTGTGAGATATTGAGAAGAGCAGGTAGAGAAGTAGCAATACAGTGATAACTTACCTGTTCAAATTATTCATTGAGAAAAATGCTCTATTTCTTCAGTCCAGAAATATATGCTGTCATTTTTATTAAAGTGTATTTGTCTGTGACCCTCTTTCTTTTAAACTTAGTCTAAACTCTTGAAGGTCTTATCCTAGGATACTTGAATTTGGAATTGATAAAAATAACTTATCCAATATGGCAGATAGTTTCTGTTACTTCAAGGGAAATATACGTTTTCTTTTTTTTTTTTTTTTGGGGGGTTTTTTTTTTTTTTTTTTTTTTTTTTTTTTTTTTTTTTTTTTTTTT
>NW_006160142.1:4899630-4905027 GCF_000334495.1 Tupaia belangeri chinensis | reverse complement strand
CACATGTGCCTGGCATGAGTTCTAAGCCACTGGGTCCGGGACGCGAACCGCGGTGGACTACCTGGGAGTCCAGCGACATAGCCATTACGCTAACTGCTGGTTCCCGAGGGAAATATACATTTTGAATAGACACAGAATTTAGAATAAAATTCTCATTAGTTAATATTTTCAAAATCAACTCATATTATCAGTGGAGTCAAATGCTTTTAGAGAATATAGTACTCTCTCTACACATAAAAATACTTAGAAAATATTGCCTTCAGGCCAGCAAGGTGGAGTGGTGTTTAAGGCTGGAGGGTGATTTCTCGCTCTCTCTCTCTCTCTCTCTCTCTCTCTCTCTCTCTCTCTCTCTCTCTCTCTCTCTCTCTCTCTCTCTCTCTCTCTCTCTCTCTCTCTCTCTCTCTCTCTCTCTCTCTCTCTCTCTCTCTCTCTCTCTCTCTCTCTCTCTCTCTCTCTCTCTCTCTCTCTCTCTCTCTCTCTCTCTCTCTCTCTCTCTCTCTCTCTCTCTCTCTCTCTCTCTCTCTCTCTCTCTCTCTCTCTCTCTCTCTCTCTCTCTCTCTCTCTCTCTCTCTCTCTCTCTCTCTCTCTCTCTCTCTCTCTCTCTCTCTCTCTCTCTCTCTCTCTCTCTCTCTCTCTCTCTCTCTCTCTCTCTCTCTCTCTCCAGTGAGTGCATGTGTGCATGTGCCCTATAAGAAACTTAAAAACAGTACTAGCTTTAATTTCCACATGTATTAGAAATCAGTGTACTTGAATTAGTACTATTTTAGCCATACCTATTTTCATGCATAATAACATTCTTATCTATGAACATGCCTGCAAAGATTTCAGTGCTATTCATCTAATTGAAACTATTTGATTACATGGAGATGAATGTTAAAATGAGTAATATTTTTTGGAAAAAAATTTAATTTGCTTTTAAAAACTATAGCAAATGACATTCTTCTAGATCTCTGAATGATATTGATGTTTATGTGTTCAGGTGTTGCACAAATTAAGGAACTAAATCACTTTAATAGGTAAGAGTTAAATGTGGTAGAGAAGTCATTAAAGTAATTTACAGCTGATGATATGTCAAAGCAGTTTCCTATGAAATCCTACAGAGATGAGAGGGAGTATAAATCATTGAGAATTAGAGATTTTTCATCTCTAATTACCCTAGCTCTCTAAGGAACAACACATACATTTTTAATGTAAAAAAATAAAGACAACAAAGACCAGAGAGGAATATTGCATGAATGTTGGTGAGCTTACTTTTTTGTTTCTTAAGAATGGAATTCTGAGATCATGCTCAATTTGTATATTTGATTTTTAATATCTTCACTCCCCATCCTTACTAAAACATCATCAACAACAAATTGTTCATAAGGCCCTTGAGATTACATTTGCCCTATTTGTTTTAGTAATATTGATTAGGAAATGCCTAGAAAGCTTTCTGTCAATATGGCTTTAAAGTTTTAAAAAGTTTATTGCAAGTGAAATAAAACTTTAGACTAAAAAATGACTTCAGGTACCTCCAAATTTGTATATGACAATCAAGTATGTTAATTGCCATATTATTTCATTTCATTCAGGGTAGCTGTGAGTATAGTTTTGTCACATAGCACCTAGTCATTATTCTTTGGATAAAATCACCCTACTTTTCCTCTGGAGAACATGTCCACTATTCTTCACTGGTGAATCTGTAACCGAGACCTGGTCATCAGAATATCATATTCCCATAGCTGCAGTGGCTGGCTTGAAGATGAGTGTATGAGGACAGCTCTTTTGTCATTCTCAAAGCAATGAGAATTGAAGATAATGAAGGAGAGCAGAATAAAAATCAGGGAAGAGACCAAGTCCTAGCGACTTTTTATAACTTCTGGGAAAAAAGCCCTAGAATTTTTCAGTTATTTCTCCAAAAAAGTTACCCTGATCTTTTATGCTAGTTTGAATTGGGTTTTCTGTCACTTGCAACTGAAGTACAAACCAAAATATACACAGAAATTTTGAGTTGAAAATCAATGAGTTGCAAGAGTAGCAAGATTTAAAATGAAGTACGGTTTCATTCCTACAGCCAATTTCATAGGCAGGCTTTTTTTTTTTTTTTCTCTTCTTTTTAAAAATCATTTCTTTCCAAATAAGATTGCTCAAATTTATACCTATACTCGAGGCAACTGAAGTACAAACCAAAATATACACAGAAATTTTGAGTTGAAAATCAATGAGTTGCAAGAGTAGCAAGATTTAAAATGAAGTACGGTTTCATTCCTACAGCCAATTTCATAGGCAGGCTTTTTTTTTTTTTTTCTCTTCTCTTTAAATATCATTTCTTTCCAAATAAGATTGCTAAAATTTATGCCTAGATGTAGGCCTGTATAGAGAATCAATCTGGCAGTTTTGAAATAAAAATCCTGACAAAGTAATCCAAGTTCTTTTATGTTTTCTGAGATAAATGATCTTTTTCCATATTGTGCCTCTGAAATGAAGACAAATCTAGGTTTCAATTTTTCAGTAGTCTTAGAGGAATGTGGCTGTATCATACTTGCTGCGCCCAATTCTTAGGGCAGCAGAGAGCAGCCAGGAGGCTGGCTCTGATTTGCTAGGCTTGCAGACACAGGGCTGGGCTAGCTGTGGCCATGTATGCCCTGAATGCATCACTGGTTAACCTGACCAGGAAAGATGCCCCCATTTGTGGATACATGGAAGTCTGGATGCAAATAATGGCTTGGATGACCTCAGGGAAAACACCTGGAGAGCTCTGTTTCCTAGAGACCTTTTCAGAGACCTTTCTCCCAAGGACCACCTTGTTCACCCTGCTTAGTTCCTTGGGGTGGGGGTCCCCTCTTTATGTTATTACCTGTTTATATTATGAATTTAAATGCTTGTTATGTTTTTTTCCAGCTCTTTTTAGTTTTTGGTTAGATTATGATGTCTTTTATCTCAGTCTACCACCATGTTGCTGTAAAGTCTGATCGAAGGTTTTTATTTTCCTTTTAACTTTTAACTATGAAAAATGTCAAGCTTACCCGTACATAGAAAGAATAGCCTAACAGTCATCTACCCACCACAGAGATTAAATTGCAATCATTTTAGGTTATATTTGCCATCTATTTATGCCACCTATCTAGCTAATCTATCTTTCTAGCTATCTCCATTTATTTGTCCATTCTGTTATTAGCCAAAACAGAATAACTGACAGGGTAATCTATAAAAAATTGAAATTTACTTTCGTATTTTCAGAAGCTAGAATGTTCAAAATCAAGGCTCTAACAGGTTTGATTGTCTGGAGGAGGTTCAGACTCTACTTTCAAGATGGCACCTTGAGTGCTGAGTTCTTTGCTGGCAAGGATGTGGAGAAAGGAGCAAGCACTTTATACACTGATGGTGGGAATGTATGTTAGTACTGGCATATGGAAAACAGTATGGAGGTTCCGCCAACAGCTGATAATAGACCTACTCTGTGGTCCAGCAATCCTGCTACTAGATATATATCCAAAGGAAAGGAGATAAGTGTGTTGTAGAGATATCTGCACTCCAGTGTTCATTGCTGCACTGTTCACGGTAGCCAATATGTGGAATCAACCTAAGTGTACATCAACAGATATACACGTACATAGATACACAGTATTCAGCTATTAAAGAGATATATAATGGGATAGTATTCAGCCATTAAAAATATAAAATCCTGACATTCGATGTTAAATAGGTAAGCATGGAGGAGATCTTGTTAAGTGAAATATGAGACACAGACAGAGAAATACTACTTTTTCCCTCGTCTGTGGAAATTAAAAAAAATAAAAAAGAATAACCTCATAAAGTTAAAGAGATGAAGAATGACTCAGAAAAGTCTGGCAAGGGCAGAGAGAGAAGGTTGAATAGAGGGGTTTTATTATTGGAAACAAAATTGCAGATTGATGGGAGGAACAATTTCTAGTATTATAAGATACAGTGTGAGGGAATATTTAACTAGATTGTGGCAACTTACTATGTATGTCAAAGTAACTAAGAGGGAGTATTTTCAGTGTTCCCAACAGCAAATAATGACAAATGGTTGAGAAGAAGGGCATGCTGATTACTCTGATTTAAACGTTACAACTTATATTTTATAATCTCGGAGTAGAGAGAAAAATTTAAAACTATGCACAAAAGGCACAAGCCATGAAATAAGTAGTTAAATTTTGCAAAGTTGAAATTTAAATCTTATCTACAGCCTCTATCCATTTTAATGAAGAAAATTAAAATAGAAGTCAGCCTGAAAGAAAATATTTGTAGTACATATAACTGTTAAAGACTTAATAGCCCCCAAACATAAAAACTCCGGTAACCCAATGGACATATGTACAGAAGAAATGAACAGATAATTCATGGAAAAGAAAACCTAGGGACCAGCAGTTGGTGTAATGGCTATGTCGCTAGACTTCCATATAGTCAACTGCGGTTCGAGTCCTGGACCCGTTGGCTTAAACTCACACTGGGTGCATGTGCGTGTGTGCCCAGGATCCTGAGAGGAGAATGGAGTGGAAGGGATTGCAGTGTGGCCATCCACCCTGGGGGGTGATTTCTTACTTTCTGTCTCTCTGTATTTCTGGCGAGTGCACACGCCCTGTAGCAAAAACCTCTCCAAAAAAAAAAAAAAAAAAGAAAGAAAGAAAGAAAGAAAGAAAATCTAAATGTCCTCTGTAAGAAAATAATGATGTTCAGCTAACGTAGTAATAAGGAAGTGCAATCAAAACAAGAAAATACAGTTTTACACCAATGCAGTGCAGAATAAAATGTATGAAAATGCTAACTTGGCATACATGTATGAACACTTGGTGCGTCACAATTGGGGATGGAGGGACATAAAAATCTATTTACTGCTAAAGGAAATGTGAACTAAAACTACTTTGGAGGGCAGTGTGGAAATACTTAGTAAATCTAAAACTCACCTATGCTAGTTCTATACTTCTGGAAAGAATCACAGTAAGAATGTTAATGCTCAGTTTCTTACAAGGGTAAAACACAGAAAGCAATCTCAATGCCCATTAGAGAAAATTAATAAAGTATAATATACTCATATAATAGAGTACTACAAAAATGAATGATCTTATGATACATCTGTCAGTGTGGATTCTCTCTAAACATGATGTTGAGTAGAAAATAATTTGTGAAGTGATGTTAATAGCATAACATTTTTATGAAGTTTAAAAGCATGTACTCCACTACCAAAATGAAATGAGTAAAAATAGATAAAGCTTATTTGGAATGTTTTTATTAAAGGAATGTGAAACAAATTTACCAAAAAATAACATTTGTTAAACTTCTGTAGCTACATAACACATGCTTTAATTTTATTATTTAAACATTTAAGAACATGCCTGAAAATTTTATGTAAAACAAAAGAAACAGGGAGTGAAAAGGGATATACAATTAGGGAAA
>NW_006160142.1:4846494-4899609 GCF_000334495.1 Tupaia belangeri chinensis | reverse complement strand
GATAACAATATGTATTAAACTAAAGAGGAAGTATGTATGGCCAATAAATAAACTCAGTTATAATTGTAACCAGATAATAAAATGCAAGCAAAATTAAAATAAAAATACACTGTTTTAAATGGGCAAAAATGAAAAATATTTAAAATACAAAATTGGTGAAGGTATTGGTAAAGTTAATCTCCAATGGGGGTGTAACTTGCTATAAATTATTTGAAAAACAACTTGGTAATATATAAGTTTGAAGATCAATATATCTTATGTACAAACAACAATATTATTTTAGACATGCTTTCCTGTAGGGGAATTAAAGACAAGAATGTTTTTAATGCTGTTATTAACTGGAAAACTGAAAACAATCTAAATAAACATTAATAGGACTGGAAAAACTTAAGATCTGCTGATATGATGGGATCCATAAAGATTAAATGAATTAACTAGGTCTGAATGTATTAGCATGGGTAAATCTCAAATACATAATATTTACTGTCAAATGTTACACGACTGTGGTACCATTTATGTAAACTAAACAAATATTGACAATTCTAGCTTCTGACCAACTTGTTGCTAAGTTCTTACCCCAATTATTGGGTCATCTGAAAAGTCATAACACATTTTTGCATAGAAATATGCATCATGACTTTATCGACAACCAAAATGCACCATGACCTTTCCAACTACCCATACTATTGTTTTTATAGTAGATCTTGATTTATGTGGGTTTATCTCCCTCTGTTGATCTTATATGGGTATATGAGTATATCTTCCTCTGTTGATCTTATTCAGTGTTAGTTTGTCTATTCCTAATATTTTATTTGTTCATTAAATTTTAATAGGAGTTTGTCAGATTTAATTAAAATGTGATACTGATATTGTGTTTGAAATTCTATTGCTCTGATAATTAAGGAAAAATTGGTGCCTTTGTGACATTGTCTTCCTATACTTAAAAATGTCATTTCTTGGGACCAGCAGTTAGCATAATGGCTATGTCGCTGGACTCCCATGTAGTCGACCATGGTTCGAGTCTCAGACCCGGTGGCTTAAAACTCATGCCGGGAGCATGTGTGTGTGTGCCCAGGATCCTGAGTGGAGAATGGAGGAGAAGGGATTGCAGTGTGGCCATCCCCCCTGGGGGTGATTTCTCACTTTCTGTCTCTCTGTCTCTCTCTGTCTGGTGAGCGCACGTGCCCTATAGCAAAAAAAAAAAAAAAAAAAAAGTCATTTCTCTCAATTTTAAAATTGTCTTCTTCAATATCTTTCAGGAATATTAAACTTTCTTCAAAAATACATTGTATATCTTTTGGCATCCTGGGTCTCTCATTTATTTGTTGGCTACCTATTATTTCTATTTTCCTCTACATTTGCTACACACCCAATTAAATATTTCATTTTTGTTCCTTTTTGAATAAACTCTATCTTCATTTTTGGAGATAAATGAAATTCTATCATCTATCCTTTCCTATTATTTATAAATTTGTAGGTGAGTAGAGTACCATTAATATATGTCATATTCTGCTATCAATGCTGGTCAAAAATTAAGGGAAAATTAATTGCAAAGAATACATTTTTATGGCGAACATGTCAGAAGCTATGATTTACTACTGAGTCTAGACTGTCTGATTCAGACGGTGGTTGGCAGGACAGCCTGGGTTATGACAGATGTGGATGACTGATCATCATTGAAAGGCAGCATTAATAACAAACTTTCAGAGATTGTAAACAGACTTTAGTGGAAGGTTATCTTTATAAATAGAGGAACTGGAGATTTTGCTACCATTTTGCTCTCCCCCTTCCTCTCCAGCCACTTCCATGTAGGCCTCTCTAATGTATGATTCAGAATTAACTGAGTCCTTGGAATTCTTTTCCTTACCGACATAAAGTTACCCTTAACAGCTGTAAAGAAAATCTCTATTCATAAAAATTTTAAAAATCTACAAAAGTGATTCATCACAGTTATAAGTAGTCACCACTATGCCTCTTGTTATCTTCAAGGCTGGCTGTGAGTTCAGAATCAAGCAGCTAAAAATAACTTCTGTGCCTCAAGTGGAGGTTAAGGCCAGCTGTCTTTAGGACTTAGCATGGTCTAGACACACAGCAAAATGTGACGAACAGTAAGAATACAGTAACCAGTAAGTAGTTTTGCAGGGCTTTGAATCTGGAGCCACTGACCACTTGGTACCTGTGGGACATTTCCAACAGTGTTTGCTTGTGCACATTTGTACCATTACGGTCTTTGAGTGGCTTCAGGACCCATTAGATAAGACTCGGGAGAAACCCTGTTTTCTTCCATCCTTTCTGTGTTTCATATTAGATAGCAATGAGCTGGAAAGATCTTGGCTTGTGGTTGTGATAAATTCTAAGGCAAAGCTTGATAGTTATTGCTTATCTATTCAAAAAAGATATTGCCTTTTGGTTTCTTCTTCTTTTCTTTCTTTCTCCTTTTCTTTTTTTGGAGATTGTAGTAACCAAGGGCAAACAAATGATAAGTGTAAAATATTCACCTACCTAGTATGAACATATTCAGATATTACACTTATATATTGGTGTAAGTATTCTTTTATATTCACTGAATGTAAGAGGGACTTTAAAAAGTTTCTGATAAATGGAATTAAAAGATAAAAATAAAAAATATAAACTTTGTTTTTAACCATAAGTGTCATCAAGCTCAAGATATTTTTACAAGTGATGATAACAGTCATTTAGTCCATTCCTAAAGAATTGAGGGGCCTGGGAATTTAGCCATTTCAGTGCAGTCTTTTCTACATTATTAGTTGAAGAAAAATAGATTCCCTTTAAATATTTCTTAAGATTAGGAAATCAAGGGACCAGAGCAGATAGAGTAATGGTTTCATTGCTAGACTCCCACATAGTGTACCATGGTTAGAGTCTCAGACATGGCAGCTTGAAACACCTGGCATGTGTTTGTGTACGCTCAAAGTCCCAGGAGGAGAATGGCAGAGAAGGGATTGAGGCATGGCCATCCCCTCTGGGGGGTGATTTCTCACTTTCTGTCTCTGTCTCTCTCTGTCTCTCTAGTGAGTGCACACCCCCTATAGCAAAAATCTCTCTTTAAAAAAAAAATTAAGAAACTAAATGGAGTCAGAAGGAGCAAAAACAGAACTGTAAGGCAGATACTAAGTGATTTGCATTCAAAACTCTTGCAAAATTGCCCTCATTTGATGACAGGAATGAACAGGAACATTGTCATGGTTGAGAGGGACTCTCCAGGGAAGTTTTCCAGGAAATTTTCTGCTAAAGTTTTAGCTAACTTTCTCAAAACACTCTGAAAGCAAGCAGATGTTATTATTCTTTGGCTCTCTAGAAAGTCATCAAGAAAATTCCTCGAATGTTCCAAGAAACTGTTGCCTTGATCTTTGCTCTTAACCAGTCCACTTTCCTGTGACTGCATCACTTCTACCCCTCGGAAGCCATCACTTTGTGGTTTGATTTAGGATTGTACTGGTAAAGCTGTGTGTCCTCTCTTGTTACAACTCTTTGAAGAAATGCTTCAGGCTCTTGATCTCACTTGTTTAAAATTTTCATTGAAAGCTCTGCTCTTGTCTGTAGTTGATCTGGGTGCAAGAGTTTTGGTACCCATTGAGCAGAAAGTTTTCTCAACTTTAATTTTTAAGTCAGAATGTACATGGTATACGCAAGTAATGCACGACAAAGTTCGTTTGGTGGTGATGGTGGTGGTGGTGATTCTGCATACACGTATCTTCAACATTAGCATAATTCATCTGGTTTGGAGCTGTCTGTGCTTGGGCTTGAATGTAACCCTGGAAGTGTCTTAGCATGTCTCTATGCAATCAAAGAACTACTTCCAGCTTGAATGCCAAACAGGAAGACATTCTTCTTGCTAAAGAGATACAGGATAGAGAGAAAGCATCTTAGTGTCCATGAAAGCACAAAGATAATGTCTGAAGTTGTAGAGCAGAGGCCTCAAATCACAGTGGAGGGACAGCAGAGCTACAGTACCTGGTGGTCATTGCTGAAAGGGGAAAGCAAAGACTAAAACATGGACCTTACAGAGCTTCCTGGGGAAAAAGCTCCATTAATGAAGGCTTTTACTTTCTTTTTTTTTTGTCATGGGAAAGTATGCTCACTGGAGTGAGAGAGAGGGAAAGTGAGAAATCATTCCCCCCCCCCCCAAAGGGGTTGGCCACACCGTGATACCTTCTCCTCCATTTTCCTTTTAGGATTTTGTGTATACATGTACATGCACCTGGTATGATTTCTAAACCATTGGGTCCAAGACTTAAACCATGGAGTCAGCTGTATGGGATCCGGTGCCTTAATTGCCACACCATCTGTAGGCCTACCTTAAGAATATTTTTAGTATGTGAATGATACCAAGAGTTTTTAAAAAATAGTAGTATGGGGCCAGCAGATGGTGTAATGGTTACATTGCTGAATTCCCACATTGTCTACTGTGATTCAAGTTCCAGACCTGATGACTTAAAACTCATGCTGGGTATGTGTGTGTGCATGCCCCAGATATTGAGAGAAAAATGGAGGAGAAGGGACTGTGGTGTGGCCACATATTATAGAATTCAGGATTTTGGTGTAAGGGTGAAGGTACAGGACATTTCATGAGGTAGAACTCATAATCTGAAGATCAGAACAGGAAAGAGTGAAGTTCCTATTTGGAAATGCAGAATGGTTTATCCTAAATATTATAAATAAAACATCAGAAGTCAGATATTTAGAAATGTAAGTCGTTGATACTACATGGTGGATGAAGGGGGCATTATGTTTACATTTGGGCTCCTAGTGAAGGGTGTTGATTTCCATCTATCTTCTGTAACTGTGGTTTACTTGCATCCTTAAAGTCTTTCCAGTATGACCTTTGGCCAGTATCATTCCTCAAACTCTAATTCTGTTGCTACTTATACATCAAGTGAAAAAGGTAGTAAAGACTCATTCTATAGCCCTATGTTCTTAACATAAAAGGGACTATAACTACATCTCTGGTTACTTTGAGGTTTTCTATCCTAGTGACCTGTGGTCTGTAAGTAATGCATAGCCACTCCCATTATCCAACCCTATGAGAACCTGTGCTAATGGAGTACGTGGGTCTCTACTATGAATGTTTTGAGTATATTCATTTATGGGGAAAATGCTCAGATTATATAATATTTAGCATCACACCAAATTGAAAAATAAAAACTTGTAAATTTTTTCATAATCTGAGGGAGATAGAGCATGGCACTTTAGTATTCTCAATTACACAGTCATAATTCAAGCACTTTATCAGTAGTGTTGTTTTAGAGTTTAATGTTTTTTGTACAAAGCTGAGGCTAAGTAGTTTGTCTTGGTTTTAATAAGTCATTCTCACAAGATTGTTTTTTTCTTGTTATCTGCCTTTTTATTTCAAAGGCTATATGGTAGTATTAGAGGATTATTTTGATTAAAAGTATAGATAGTTGCTTTCTATTCATAGTTTTAATCAGGCTTCCAAGTGATTCATGTCTGACATTAAATGCAGAATAACAATGAGTATTGAATATTGCCATCTTGAAGCTACCAGCATGGCTTTTCTTGATGTTTGTTTTCACAGAAATATTTTACGATTGGAATTGTATAAATTGTATAAATAATCACATTGGGAATATTTAGCTGTCAGTTTTTCTTTTCAAATCAAGGATCTTATCAATAGAAATGGCCTTAACTTCACTATAGCAGTGCTTGAACAAATACTTTTAGTTAAAAGATTATTATTTCTGTTATATTTCCCAACAAAAGTAGAATAAAAGAGAAATATGAGTTATTATGTTATTTGTTGTGTCATCATGAAGTAACACATATCTTCATGTGCTTTTCTGATAACAGAGACAAGTTATCATAGAACAATGCCTGGGATTTTTATAGTAACTCATTAACCACTATTATTCATAACTGCGTAATAGACTAGTTGTAGGCTATCTTGGAAAGAGATCCGCACAGTTTAGGTAGATTACATGCATTTTTTCCCCTATGCCAGTTAGATTTTGCTGTAGTTTTTATTAATGTTAGTAGTGCCCCTTATCCCACTCACCCAGTACCCTGGCATTTTGGAATACGGTAAGTTTGTCATATAAAAAATTAATTATCTGAAGATCCATATAGATTTTGCCATTAATGGGTTTTAGTAGGCTTGATATCATTATCACTGTAGACATAAATGAAAATACTACTATATTCAAGTGGCCTCTGAATCACAACATCCTTCCTCCACCCTAATGCCTCCTTATACTTGGGGATGATGGTTTTACAGTGTTGAGTATTATGGTTGGGTTGATTTCTGTTATTGCCTATGAATATGCTATCATGTAAATCTGATTGGAGACTGCCACAGACTAAATGTGTCTCCTCAAAATTCATATTTTGAGGTGGTATGGTGGTTAAGGTGCTGGACACTCTCACATGGCAGACCACAGTTTAAGTCCTGGACCTGGTAGCTTGCTTTCTCACTTTCCTTCTCTTTCTGTGTGCCTCTCTCTGGTCAAATTAAAATAAATGAATGAATAAATAAAAAAATGAATAAATAATTATTAAAAAATTATATTTCAGAACCTCAACCCTGATGTAATTAGGTCATGAGAGTTCTCATGAGAAATAAATTTATGTCAACTCTAAGTTACTAAACTGTGGTATTTTGTTATAATAGCCCAAATGGGCTGAAGTCAAGCTATAATGTCAATGCAGTTTTCAGATGTACAACAAAACAGGAAAAACGGACGATGTAAACTGTGAGGAAGAAGAGGGAACTATATTATGGGTGATATTTAGAAGAACTAGAGTTTAACAACAAAATAAGTTTGTTTCATCGGCCATGTTACAGAGGCAGCTAAAAGGAAAATAATAAAAGAGTTTCCCTGGTCAGGACATCCAAAGATACTATAGAAGGAGACATGTAAGAGGGAATAGCCTTGCTTCCTAGTGGTTGTCATTGGAGGAAAGCTCATTAAGGTGCCGAGAACCTTTCATGGAGTTCCATTCCTTCATTCACTCATGTATTAGTTGTTATTGAATGCCGTTACTGTCCATCAGTACATTCTAAGTACTGAATGTATTCAGTGGAACAAAACAGACAGTCTTTTCTACTGTGAAATTTATGTTTTAATAAGGATAGACAGGGAATAAACAAATAAATATAAAATTTTCTTAATAGTATAGTAAGCACTGTAGAGAAAAACAAAATAGGGTAAATGAAATAAGTTATGATATCAAATGAGAGATTTTATCACAATATTGTAAAGTTGTGGAAGATGAATCAAGGAAGCTTCCTTTCTGAATGGTAGCTATTGTAGCATGTCGACACTGATAAGAATGATCTAAAAGTGAGGAAACAATGAAAACTGCAGGGGACAGAGGGACATCGTAAGTATTACTGATTAAGCATACAATTTGAGATCTAGTGTACAAATGGATGTTTGTACTTAGAAGCACAGGTAAATGAAATGATTAAAATTAAAATGAGTGGAGAGGCCTCATTATCAGTAATAGCAAGATTCGACCATGGGAGTAGGTCAAGGACAAGGTCATTAGACAAAAAAGTTCAAGGATTAAGGGACCAGGCTATTGTTGCATATAGTTATCTAGCAGATACTGAAGCCAAAAAAATTATAATGTTAGAATTACAATGGATAGAGTGCTAAAATTTTCAAAGAATGAAGGGCATGTTCTAGGAATTCTGTAGACATGTATGCAACAATATTTAAATAAAAAAGTATAAACCACTCACCACTTCGGAGGTGGGTGCTCCTGTCTGATTCACCTTCCCTTCCTGGAAGTTTGGACAAACTCCTGGTCTGTCATGGTCCAGTGAAACTGTCTTTAAACTGGAACTTCCAGGACACTGAAATCCAGAGGGTAAACAAAAACTAATGGTCAAATGAGATCAGTTGAGTCAATGAACTGTGAAGTGGGTATATATAACTGGATCCTCACAATGAGGCAGTGCTGGGCAAAGCTGAGGCACATAGCCAAGGGACCTGAGGGGCAGGGAGAGGAGAACAATGGAGTGTGGGAAACAAGCGACTTGAATGTTACTTGGAGATGGTAGAGCAGAGCGGGGGTGCAGGAGTTTGTTGCATCTGGGCTTTGGAAGCCCCTATGTTGGCAGAGGTTTTCCAGCTTTAATTACTTAAAGAGCCAAGATCAGAGTAGACAACATCCAAATGCCAAATAGTGTCTCCTATATAATGACTTTTTTTTTTCCATTGTGAACACTCCAACCAGTCCAGTATCTCTTCTTTCCATTCTGACCATAGCTTATCAAAATGTGTGTGTTTATCATTCCATCAGCCTCTTTTATTTGGGCATATTGGCACATAAAAACTGAAAGCATTTTTCTTGGATTAAGAAAGTTAAATCAGTTTTACTGGAGAGGCTAAGGGTTTTCATCTGAGATTGCCCCTTGGAGGACATTGGGAACAACCAGGCAGCATCTGTTCACTGCTTCAGGGTGGAGCAACATTAATTAATGTGAGTGGAAAAGAGTAGATGGGGAGGGTCCTGTTTACCCCTCTGATGCTCCTGGGACCCTTGTTGCTGCTGTCATTTGCAATGACATTTAAAATTCACTCTGCTTTTTCATCATGCGGTCTGTTTTGTTCACTGAGTCTCTTTATGTTCACAGCCAGGGTAAGATTTTCTCTTGTTTAAAAAAGCTGCTTAAAATGCAGAACCTTGCTTCCCATCTCCTTTTTTTACTTCCTGCTGCTGTTCTTGAAAATAATTGCCATATGTAGTCAATCCACAAAGCACGAGAATAGGTAGTACCTTTATAGATTCTACATTATAAATTTAAGATTGCAATCTCTTCATTTTCACAAATGCCAAAGATGAGGGTCTCTACTTTCATTTCCTTCCTGTCAAAAAGACTAAATTTAGTTGGTTGATTTACTTTTTATCATCCAAACATTAATTTTGCAAAGCAAAGAAACTTTTCCAGATGTACTTTAAAAAGATAATATATCTGATCCCTAAAGCCTAAAATCAGAGACTTCTGCAGAGTGAGGTCCCCCCTCCAACATTCTCATTTATCATTTAGCAGAAGTAAAGAGCAGGAGTCTGCATTTAACTGTATTTTCTACTAAACTGGAACAGGTATGTATCTTCGATGTTCTACCATGCTGTGCAGATTATAAATAAACTCTCAGAACTTGAACTTTAGTCTCAATATCAAGATATTACCAATCTCTCTCTTAATTTTTGCCACCTGTTTGTGAGCTAGATTAGTTGATTGGAAATAAGAGCCCCAGAAGGTTGTAAGTGTGGGAGTAAAATATTGTTCTGAGTTGTTACCTTATAAAGCTCTTGGCATGGCTCTAAAGTTATTGTCACTCATTTCCTTAATTCCCTAATGAATTTTCCATTCACAGTTCCAGACATTTGCCACACATATCCACCCTGTATCTCCACTACACTTCCTTACCTACTATCCTTACCTGAGGCGATCTTGAAGCCATCTTTGAAACCACTTGACTCTTTCAGTTTTCTTCTTCATCAACTCCTTTTATCTTTCAAACTAAACCCATTGTTGTAATTTTAACATGGTCAAGACTTTCAGACATTTCCCATTTGCCTATTGTCCTAGTTTTCCTTTTATTTTATTTATTTTTATTTTTTATTTATTATTATAATAATCTTATTTATGTTACATTGAATTTTGCTTATAATGGTACAGTGTATTACATTGCTTTTTCAAAAGGGATTGCCATGCATGTCAGTCAATACAGAGACGTTAAACTCCCCACTTCATCATTCAATATCATTGCTTTGTTTTTTTTCCGAACATTATTATTATTATCCAAGTTGTTTTTAAAGCTCTTCAACTACAGTTAGTACTTTTAAAGGATCAATAAGAAGGAATATTAAACTTGCTTAGTATTGGTTCTGTATGCATATTCAGAACACTATGAAGTGTTTTCACACACATTTTATGATTTTTTAGTTTTTTACTTTGGTTCAAGATCCTAGGAAGATTTAAAGGAGTCACAGGTGTTATATTTGCTAATTTCTGGTTTTCATGAAACTGTGTATCATGTTGCCAATTAGAACATCCTGATGCCAAGATTTAATATCAGAGTTTGAAAGGTCTTTTATTATCTTATAGCAAGTAAAGCACTGAAGATATATATACTTGGAAACACACAATTTCTGTCTATACTTTTATGCCTTCCAATCTTTCAGTTTCTGCCATACAGTGTAGACACTAGGATATGTTAAGTAGGGACATACAGTGCCTCTCTTTCATAGTCTGGCTTGCTTTGCATAGCAGTAAATAAATGTTCCATATTTGTCTACTTTCTATCAAATGCCAAGGTCTCATTGTTCTTCATAGCTGAGTGTCTCACATAGTGTATATGTGCCACACTTTTTCAGTCTGTTCATCTGTTTGTGGACATTTGGGTTGATTTTGTGTCTTAGCAATTGTGAACAATGCTACAGTGAACACAGATTTGCAATTGTTCTTCTGACTGAGTGTATTCTCTTTTTTGAGAGTTTTTTTCCCATAGGGTGCACGCACTCACCAGAAAGACAGAGAAAGACAGAAAGCAAGAAATCACCCCCCCCCCAGGGGGGAGGGGCACGCCACAACCCCTTCTCCTCCATTATTCTCTTAGGATTTGGGGCATGCATGCACATACACCGGCATGAGTTTTAAGCCTCCAGGTCCTGGACTTGAACTGTGATTGACTCTGTGAGAATCCAGTGATGTATTATCTACTGGTTCCCCAACTGAGTGTATTCTTGTCCTTTGGATAGATACTGAGGAGTGGAAATTCTGGATTATATGGTAGTTTTATTTATAGGTTTTCGAGGAACCTCTGTATTGTTCTCCATAGTGACTACTAGCCTTGACAGCACTTACCATTCTTTATTTTTTTTAAATCTTAGCCATTCCGACTGGAGTTAGGTGATATCTCATTGAGGTTTTGATTTCATCTCCTTATGATAGGAAATGTTGAGCATTTTTTCATATGCTTTTTGGCTGTTTATATGTCTTCCTTGGAGAGTTGTCTGTTCAGCTCATTTGCCCATCTTTTAATTGCATTCATTAAAAATATGGAATGTGTTATGAATTTGCATATTATCCTCATGCAGGGGCCATGCTAATCTCTGTATTGTTTAAATTTTAGTATATGTGCTGCTGAAGTGAGCATGAGGAGGTATTCTTAAGAAGAGATGTGTGAAGAAGGTAGGACTTGCTTTTTTTTGTTGTTAAAATTTTAAAAAATTAATTGACAAAGATTACATATTCATTGTTTAGATAATCATTTGATATGCATGATGTCATTATTATTACAATCAAATTAGTTTACACATCCACTACTCCCATGCTGCATATTAGATCCCCAGAACTTGTTCATCTTGATACTGAAAGCTCATGCTCTTTGATTAACATTTCCCCATTTCCCGCACCCCATGGCTTCCAGCAACCACACTGTTCACTATGTTTCTGGGTTTTGCCTTTTTAGATCCCACATAAAAGTGACATCATACCTTAGTAGAATTTTTTAAAAATTTAAAATGTCAAGATTTAAAATGTCAATTACAGGGTTATGAGTATGGTGGTATTCATCAATACAATGTGTTTTTGAGGAAAGGAATGAGACATACCAGTTTATAAATCCTAGTTTGGTCACAAATTAACTGTTTCATTATGGTGAGTTACTTACATCTCTAAGTCTCCTTCCTCATTGGTAAAATGGGAAAAGTATTATCTATTTCAAGGATTATTGCTTTAAAAAGTGAGAGCTAAGGAAAGAGCGGCACTCCCTAGGAGAGTATAGAAATTAGGATTGGTGTTTTCTTTACTATGTTAGCTGAGTTAGTTATTTGAGCATGCTGAATCCTTCCAAGGGGCCTTGAGCCAGTGCAACTCGGCACATGTTTGGTATCGGTAACTGATGACCTAGATATTAAAGTTGGAAATGACCCCAGAAATAGTCTGGTTCAACTATCATTGTATAATGAGGAAATCTAATGGCTGCCTGAAACTTTTGCTGAGCCAAATTGATCAAAATAGTATTGTGAAGTCCTAGCACTAAATCACATACCTTTTCTCCTACAGAGTGGTTTTTTTCATAAGATCTCTCTTGCTCTCAATACTACCACTACTGTGGTGGTCATTAGAGACCTATTTTAAACTCATTTCATAAGATGTGACTGGCAAATTTGAAAAATAGTTTCTTTTGTTCCCATTTCCCTTTTCTGTCTTTCTGGTTCTTTAAAAGTGATGAATTTTGGAATGGCATTGATTTCTTAAGACATGGATGTTACAAAAAAAGTCTCTATAATAAAAGCTCTAGGTCTTTTTTTTTTTTTCCACAGAACTTTCTTTTAAAAGTATTTTTTTTTCTCTCTTGAAAAGGGCAGAGCAGCTGGTTATCTCTGAACTATTGATTTGGATTCAGTTGCAGCAATTATTTAGTTCTTTGTGCATCTTTTAGCTCTAGTATGTTCTGCTCCATGAAAGGCATTTGTGAGTAAATGAAAACCTGCACATGTAGTTCAGCAAGGACCTGTTTTAAGTACAGTGAATCCTGGAAGGTCTTCTACTTAATGCAAAATACACCCTTAAACTTTCTAATTAATGAGTTTGAATTTTAAGTCTTTAGTACATCTGATTTCATGGTACTACAGACACTGTGGTTGGGATCAGTAGCATTTTGGTTTGGTGAGCAGGTTAGTTGCATATGAATTAAACCTTTGTTAATACAACAGCTGCTTCATTTTTCTTACATGCACTTTGCATTGTAGTGATAGTTTCCACAATGTGTAATCATGGAGGACCTCATAAGTAGATCATTTATCTGACAGGCCTACTGAAAAATTATCAGGATGCTTTCAAAATCACAATTTGACAATTAGAAGAGACTATATCGTGTGACTCATGGAAGGACATTACCTTGTCTTCACTTAGGCAAAGTAATGTCTGTTTTGTATGTGTGTATTTTTATGTATGTGTACACACAAGCACATGCATGTTTTTGAGCAGTGTCTGGTTACTTGGTTTTCTTCTTGTCTTTCATTATTTCTAGAACTGTCTAATCTACTATTATCCTGGAATTTTACTTCTTAGAGATTAAAAATATAATAAAAAATACTCTTGAAGGAGTTAAGATTATAGAGATTGACATATTGATTCATTTGAGCTATTTATTTTTATCTGACCAACACTGGGAAATGAATGGTTTTCATGTTTAATAACTTTAAATATACAAATAGTGACTTCACTAGTGACCTGAAATGAAATCAAATAGCTGGTAATTCTAGGAGTCGTGTTCTTCAAAGGATTTACTTAGCATGGTCCTATCAAACTAGCAAAAACTCAATAAATAGGTGTGGCTATCTGGCCATGATTATTGTCAATTTCTTTTCATTCTTTTTTTTTTTTTTTTCATTTAATTGTCCACGTGACATTCTTGCAGAACATGATAAATGCTTATTATGAGTCCATTATGCTTTAGGTTTTAGGGGAATACAATAGTGAACAAGAGAGAGTCTTTGCCTTGAAAGAACTCACATGTCACGTGATGAAAATGAAACTTCTGGGGCCAGCAGGTGACATGGTGGTTAAGGTGGAGACTCCCACATGGTCAAACACAGTGCAAATCCTGGAACTGGTGACTTGCTTTCTCACTTTCCCTCTTTTGCTCTCTGGTGTGCAAATTATACTCCTTGTAATTAATAAATAGTAAAAATAATGATAATACTCCTTTTGGCCGGAACCAGCATCTTCCAGTAATTAACCAAAATGACCAACACAGAGGGCAAGAGGAGAGGCACCCGATATATTTCTCTAGGCCTTTTAGAAAACATGGAGTAGTTCCTTTGGTGACATATATGCAAATCTACAAGAAAGGTGATATTGTAGACATTAAGGGAATGTGTACTGTTCAAAAAGGAATGCCCCACAAATGTTACCATGGCAAAACTGGAAGAGTCTACAATGTTACCCAGCATGCTGTTGGCATTGTTGTGAACAAACAAGTTAAGGGCAAGATTCTTGCCAAGAGAATCAATGTGTGTATTGAGCATATTAAACATTCTAAGAGCAAAGATAGCTTCCTAAAACTTGTGAAGGGAAATGATCAGAAAAAGAAAGAAGCCCAAGAGAATGTTACCTGGGTTCAACTAAAGCGCCAGCCTGCTCCACCCAGAGAAGAAGCACACTTTGTGAGAACCAATGGAAAGGAGCCTGAGCTACTGGAACCTATTCCCTATGAATTCCTGGCTTGATGGGTGTTAAAAATAAACTAATCTGTGGTCTATAAAAATAATGATAATAAATAAAATTAAATGATTATCTTAAAAATAAAATGACACTTCTAAGGCCATTTAGTTATATTGTATGTACTATAGTAAGCAGCACTGAAGCTATGCATGGTGTTAGAGATACAAGAAAATAAGCAAAGTGCTTCTGCTCTCAGGAAACTCAGAGGTCAGCTGGAAGGCGAAACCTACACATGGGCTACATCCCCAGCAAGTAAAGCCTGTGGAATAGCAAATGAACACTGCTTATCCTGTCTTCCCTTTGCATTCCAGACAAATGCTTGCCTCTCTCAGACACTTGTTGGGTGAACCTTCCTAATTATACTAACTTTCCACATTTTGATTTCGTCCCTGCCTTACTTTCATCCTTTGCTTTTCATTTTAAAACTTCTTTCTGATATTGCCTCATAATTCCAAAGAGGAAAATACCCAGAGACTCTATTCTCACACAATCCATTTTCCTTGGAAGAATAATCATTCAACTTGGAGTTTGTTTGTTTGAGGTGTATCATCTCCATTGAACCATTTAACCCCTTTTCTGCCCATTATTTTTTGGTCATTTCAGATTACATCTACAGCAGACCTTATTATTGCCCCAATCTCTCTAATTAACACAGTGACCTTCATCACAACTATAGGCAAAAGCCCACAGGGGTAATTTGAGCAGGAGTGAATCTCTCCTAATGATGTGATGAAAGGATGAACTCACCCTATTGAACCTAAGTGACCGTGTTCGGACTTTTTATTTAACAAAATCCTTAATTATCTTAGATTTGTCAGTGACCATCCTTGCATCGTATGAAATAATCACCTGGCAATATTAACAGCCTAAAATTGCTTTTAGAGGGGAAAGAGATACAATTAGCTAGAATATGTGATAGAGGAAGGGGAGGAAGAGAGAACTTTAGAATAGATTTTATTTTTCATTTCTTTATTGGAAATACTAAATTCAGATTTCTGTATATGAACACAGTATGTCAGACTGCTTTGGAATGGTGCAGAGTACATTATTCCACAGATGACTGAGCAGGGGAATCACATTTGTACAAATCAAAGATCTCGGGTGTTATGATCAGATCAGGACCAAGTTTTCTTTCTTATAAATGCCTAAATAATATGTACTTCATAAAGCTTTCTGATCAAATATTTTTTCCTCTATGGAAAAAGGGTATACTATGTAATATATAGATTGCTATTTTCTGTGTTTGTACACAGAGATATATTTATATTTAATTTTATTTTTTAGTCTGGGCAATTGGAGTCACCTCTAACCAGTTTCACTGCCTCTAGCTTCTCCCTATTTCTCTATGTTTTATATTCTGCTGTTCGATTCTTCTTTGGGAAGCTCATATATCACTAACTTCTCAAAACTTTGAATGACCTCACATTTCGATAACAAGAGTCAAATATTTTGTTCTGATATTCTAAAATATTCAATCCACCTTATTAATATTGTTGAATATTGCTTATCACTTTCTTTTATTGGTTGTTTTCCAATCAATTGAAACTACTACTATTTGTCAGACCTAGCACAAACTTTCCCATTTACAAAACTATCCTTTAAATGGGTACTATGGGGACCAGCCAGATGGCATAATGGTTACATCACTGGATTCCCATGTAGTCAACCAAGGTTCAAGTCCTGGACTTGGTGGCTTAAAACTTAAACTGAGCATGTGTGCATGTGTTTCCAGAATTCCAAAAAGAGCATGAAAGAGAAGGGGTTGTGGCATGTCCAACTCCCCTGGGAGCGATCTCTCACTCTCTGTGACTATCTCTCTAGCAAGCAAACACACCCTAGAGCAAAAAATATTTCTCCATTAAAAAAAAAAGGAAAGAAAAGAAAAAAAAGAGAGAAAAGGTACTACGTAAAAACTATGCATAATATTTTTTTTCATTTTCTGGAGAGGTTTTTGCAATAGGGCGCGTGTGCTCACCAGAGAGATAGAGAGAGAAAGAGAGACAGAAAACGAGAAATCATCCCCCAGGGGGGATGGCCATGCCGCAGTCCCTTCTCTTCCATTCTCCTCTCGGGATCTTGGGCATGCTCGCACACGCGCCCGACGTGAGTTTTGAGTCACTGGGTCTGGGTCGCAAACCGTGGTCGATTACATGGGAGTCCAGCGACATAGCTGTTACGCTAACTGCTGGTCCCAAAACTATGCATGATTATTTATTTATTTATTTTTACCAAAATAAACTTGTACTTTAATTCCACTTTTCTATGAACTTTTTGAGGGCACCTTGTATGTGATGGATGATGTATGTGGTTCTGGTACCAATCAGGAACAACAATGACAGCAGAAATAAAAGATTACACCCAATTTAGATAGCTAGAAATGTTTTGATTCAGAGCAGCAGCTCTCATTTTTCTTGTCAGTCAACAAAAGAGGGAGGCAAATGTGTTTCTGTTTGGTAATTAAAAACAACCTGGGGAACCAGCAGTTAGCGTAATGGCTATGTCGTTGGACTCCCACGTAGTCGATTGCGGTTCAGGTCCCGGACCCGGTGGCTTAAAACTCACGCTGGGCGTGTATGTGTGCGTGCCCAAGATCCCGAGAGGAGAATGGAGGAGAAGGGATTGCGGCGTGACCATCCCCCCTGGGAGGTGATTTCTTGCTTTCTGTCTCTATGTCTCTCTCTCTGTCAGTCTGGCGAGCGCACACGCCCTATAGCCAAAATCTCTCAAAAAATAAATAAATAAATAAAAGCTACCTGTAAAGTTATTTAACTTAAAATTTTGATATACTTCTGAGTTTCTATGAAAGAATGACAGATGCCTATCAACCAATCTACCCACATTCCTCCTAAGAATCATGTGTATCAACAGACAGATTCGGTAAGAACACATTGGCTTTTAGTTACAGCTACAAGTATTTCTTCAATGTACAAGTAAGTGGGAGAAATAAGCACTATAGATAAGCAGAGTCATCTTTGGAGTCTGCACCCGAGCAGAGTCAATAGAGGGTTGTGTGAAAGAAAGTTAAATATGCGGGATGGAATTGGTGGTGGAAGACAGAGATCACATAATGTAACCCCAGGAGAAGGCTCTACCCTGACTGGAAGCAATGAGAACATGTCTCAAGTCTTGTGGGTCATGGCACTGGCTATTGAGGAGTCAGCAGAAAGAGACTGGAAAGTGAGCGAGACCAGAATTGGCAATGTAGAGAAGGTACTACTTCTGTGAAAGAGGAGGATATATTGGATAGTGGCAGCTTGGTGATTAAGGGAAAGAAGGAAGAGGATGGATATAAAAGTATTACTGAATTAATATAGTTTGGAGGAATTTAAAGAAGAAAAAGATCTATCTGTTTTCAAATGCCTCCCTTTTTTTTTGCTAAGAATAAAGGAGAAATTGATTTAGGAAAGGGGAGATCCACCTAAAACTCATCTACCCCTCAACCATAGGATTTTCTCCTATTGTTGAACCAGGAAAACCTAACATATGAAAAATAGAAAGGAAACCTGACATCCATACAGATATTCTAAGAGACAACAAAAAATAAAAATGAAATATATTTTAAATATTAAAACATTTGAAAAATTATAGCCATAAAAATAAAAGGAAATAGAAAAACAGCACTTTAAAATAAATTAAAAATAATTTAGGGAGCAATTGTGGTTACAAAAGAATACAAATTAGAAATTTAAATTGAGAATACAAATAGAAAAGCAATAGAAAACTATGTAGTAAATATTATCAGAATGCAGGAAAGAAATGGAGAAAAAGACAAAATCATCTCAGAGGCTAAAAATAAGTGAACAAGGTGCTCATCTAAGCTGCTCAGGCTACCATGTCAAATTACCAGACTATACAACTTAAACAACAAAGACTTATTTTTTCAGAATTCTGGAAGCTGTAAAGTCCAAGATCAGGATCCGGCAGGGTTGTTTCTGGTGAGGGCTCTTTTTCTGGCCTGCAGACATTGTGTGCTCACATGGCCTTTCCTTGGTGCATACATATACCTCTTTCTCTCTTTCTCACATTTTCTTCCACTTCTCTTAAGGCTACCACTTTATCAGATTAGGGCTTTGCCTTTATGACCTTGTTTACCTTTAATCACTTCCTAAAGACCTAATCTCCAAATGCAGTCACATTAAAGGAGTCAATAAATATTTTTTGGGGGAAGGAGTTAACTAGTGCCATTGGATATCATTTATTTATCGTGATAAATAATAAAACCTTAAGTATATGTAACAGTACACAGATTAAACACTAACATATTAATATTGACTAAAAGTGCATAATGAAAAGGAGAAAAAGATGAAGGTTATTAAAAATGGATTTATTGTGACTCATACTGGTGACACAATATGTATTGTTTGAGGAAAAGGAAATTTAAGGGTATTAACAAAAATATTAATATATATATGAAGTTAACCAACAGAACAAAGTTCCATTTTCTTTGATAACCAAAGAACACAAAAATAAAATAAAATTAAAAAGAACAAAAAAAGACTACTCAGTAAAAGACTACATGAATATGTACAAGAAAAAATATATAATTATTTGAACTATATTTACAACAGGAAACACTAGAAAAATAAAAAAATTAATTAATGTGATTACCTATAGGAGAGGAGAACCTTAAAAATGGGTTGAAATAATAGATGGAATTGCAACTTCCCATATGTTTTTGCTTTAGAGCTATATAAATATTTTACATGGTTCAAAAATAAATGTAAATCGAAGAAGAAAAATGAAATCAAATCCTAGCACCTGAAACAAAGAGCTTAAGACTATATTGCTAACATAGATAGGTAGAGAAAAGAATGACTTCAAGTGACTTATAAACAGTGGCATGTATTCTAGGGACAAAAAGAGCTGCAAAAATATCTTAAACATTATGCAGTAATGTAAGTAGTAGTAATATTGCTATTTGTGTGTCTGTGTTTATATATTGATATCTGTAAAAATACCCAGTGATTTAATAGTTTTGTAGCAAATGGTAAATCAGACATAAGAATTGAACCAAAGAAATTAAATGACAATCTTGAAATGTTAAATTTGCTTTGGAAATCTCAGGATAACCCATTTCTTATTGTTTTCCAATGCAAGAGTCATGGGAACAATGGCACTTTCTTTTGAATCAACATTCTACAGCCCAAATTTTGCTTTCTAAATACTGTTCTTCACCAAAAAGAATCAGGGTTCCTTGCAGAAATGGTGGAGTACAAGTTGAGACAAGGAAAGCGCAAGGTGAACAAGGGAAACCAAGTGTTAGAAAGCAAGGAGGCACCCGAAGACTGATGGGGTCAGGTCACAGAGGAAGGCTGTGACAAAGTCTCAATTCAGGACATGTTGAACACCCAGAAGAATGATGACTAAAACTGATGTAAACTAATGGGATAGATAAACATGCAAGGGTTCACAAAGAAGAGAAGATTTGGGACCAAAAGGTTGCATTTTGGTTAAGGCACAGGACTGCCATATGGCTGACCATGATTGGAGTCTTGGACCTGGAGGTTCGCAACTCATGCTGGGCGTGTGTATGTGCATGGTCAAAATCGCAAGAGGAGAATGGAGGAAAAGGGCTTGTGATGTAGCCATCTCCCCTGGAATGTGATGTCTCACTTCCCTCTCTCTGTCTCTCTTTCGGTGAGCACATGCATCCTATGGCAAAACAAGCAAGCAAGCAAACAAACAAAAAACAAACAAAAAAACTTTTTTTTTTTTAAAAAGAATTACCTTGCTTTATTTATTTACCTATTTATTTTAATTTGATTAGAGAGAGAGAGAAAAAGAGAGAGAGAGAGAAAGCAAGAAAGCAAGCCTCCAGGTTCGGGACTCAAACGGCAGTAGGCCATTTGTGAGTCCAGCGCCATTAACCAACAAGCAGGTAAGTCTTAAAAAAATAAAATAAAAAAAGAGAGAAGACCAGCAGGTGGCATAGTGGTAAAGGCGTTGAACTTCCACATGGCTGACTGCTGTTCTAGTTCTGGACACGGAGACTTGAGACTCACATGGGTGTATGTGTGCATGCCCAGAATCCCAGAAGAACAGAAGAGAAGGGATTGCAGCATGGCCATCCCCTTGGGGGAGGGTAATTTCTCACTCCCTCTCTCTGTGTTTCTGGCAAATGCACATGCACTACAGCAAAAAAACTCTAAAGAAAAGAAAAAGAAGAGAAGGTATAAAAGATGAATAATTAGGCACCATTGGAAGTGACTATTTAGTCAACTCATTCTGAAAATTGGCAATTAATGAAAAAGAATTATACTTGTCCTGGCTCCTCAGTGAGACTAATAGTTCTAGAAAACCAATAACCCAATTCATAAAGGAAAGTTTACCTGTGAAAGAATGTTAGCTATCAAGTACAGAACAATGATAGAATTTAAAAAATATATTAACACACAAATTAATTATTTCAAACCATTTATGTATGTGTTTATTGCCTAAGTATATGTAGAAAATATAGGAAATATATAAATATTATATATATAATTTTTATATTAAAATATAAGAAATATGTATTTCTGTATTTCTAAATATATGTATTTGAGAATTGTATATATTTAGAATCTTCTCTAGATAGAAAATACATATATTTATATAAAATATGTATCATTATATATATGATACATATTTTCTATTTTGTTTTATATTTGCTTTAATATCTTTAATAGGGAGGTCTCCTATGATTTTTTTTTTTTTTGCATTCATTCATCCAACCAAAGTTTAAGGACCCAGTATGTGCCTTTTAAAGATGGTGAATATTGGGACCAGCAATTAGCATAATGGCTATGTTGCTGGAACCCCACGTAGTTGACCACGGTTCACGTCCCGGATTCGATGGCTTAAACTCACGCTGGGAGCGTGTGCGTGCGCACCCAAGATCCCGAGAGGAGAATGGAGGAAAAGGGATTGTGGCGTGACCATCCCCCCTGGGGGGTGATTTCTTGCTTTCTATCTCTCTGTCTCTCTCTCTCTGTCTGGCTAGTGCACGCGCCCTATAGCAAAAAACTCTAAAACAAAAAAAATGGTGAATATTTAACATTTGTTTGATTTTCTCAAGTCTGGCCTTTCAAAGTAACGGTTGTCAGTACCATTGAACTATAATAGGACAGAACTGAAATGACCCAGAGAAGTCATATGGTCACCTCCCTTTTCTGTGAGCCATCTCTTTTTATAAGTAGGAATCACCTCAAGTACAACATGAATACTTTTTGACCTATCCATAACCAAGGAAAGACCTTCACTAACATCGAGGAAGCTAAACCATAAAGAAACATGAAGGTTCAGTTTATACTGAACAGATGCTAGGCACTCCCTCATTTATTTTTAACTTCCAGAAAACGAAAACACACAGATGGTCAATCTGAATCATTATTAATCCCCTCTCCCCTTTTGTTTTTTTGACTCAATTGCTTTTTCCTCTAGATTGGTATCAGACTTGTCCTGTGTGGTTGAGGGAGTAGTTCAGGGACCAGGGCATAAAAGTGCCCTCTCCACTCAATAACCAGGAAACTAATTTGATGTTCCTATTGACTTGAATCTGTCTGCTTTATATCTTGAACCTATGAGTGTCTGACCTCTTCTGCAGAGATCTGCTGCTTCTAGGCATTTTGTAAAGTGCTGAAATTGTCTGGAAAACTACTCTCTGTGCTTTGCAAAATAATGGAAAGAGAGAGTATTTCCTATCTGCCACTTGCAGCAATTCCCCAATAGTAAGTCGAAAATGTAGGTTTTAATTTTATTTCTGTTCAGTTTTGGAGAACCATCTGAGGTATTTAGGTTCCTAACTATTACTTCTTATCTGTCATTTTTTATGATTCATTGTTTCAGCTGTAATTTCTTTTCCACTCTGCTTCCTAAGAAATGGCTCCATATTTTCCTGAGTCATTCTCTTTTTTTGAAATGAAGTGGAAATACAAAAGATAATATTTAGCCAGAGTCTCAATCTTGAGACTCCTTCCATTTCCTAACGTGTTTAGCAACCAGGCAATTAAGAAACTGGCCTTGTCTTTCATCTTCTCAGAAAATGAAGATTTTCCTCATGGTTAAATTGCATTTTTGAAAACCATTGAGAAAGCTTTTTGTAATTTGTGCAAAACTTTTGTTTTCCTTGAGCTTTTGTATATGTATCAGTTATCTAAGAAATAACTCAATTTTATCTTTTTCTTCCCTTGTCTTATCTTTCTAATTGTCCTTTTGAAATCTTGTCAGGGCTAAGATGAACTAGTGTAGTGCACAGACAAATATACTTCTGTTTTAACCACTTAAACAACAGTGCATGCTTCTAAGCTTATGGAATAATTTAGTAGTTTGCTTCCTTTCTGAGCAGCAAGGTTTATCTGGAAGCTTGAACCACTTTCTGGATTCATTTATTTCCCCACATACTGGGTCTTTATAGACAACAAGAAGTTTAAAATGGTCTAAAAAGGAAATAATCTTTATTGTGGGATTTGCACTCATGTCTTCGTCTCCTCTTTACAAGGACTGTTATCTCTGACTCTGTGATTGACCTCTGAGACCTTGAATTTACCTGTTTGAATCAACTTGTTCTTTTCAGTATCTTTACTTTTTTATTTATTTTTATTTTTTGGAGAGGTTTTTGCTATAGGGCGCGTGTGCTCACCAGAAAGACAGAGAGAGACAGAGAGATAGAAAGTGAGAAATCACCCCCCAGGGGGGATGGCCACACCACAATCCCTTCTCCTCCATTCTCCTCTTGAGATCTTGGGCATGCACGCACACACACCGGGAGTGAGTGTAAGCCACCGGGTCTGGGACTTGAAGCACGGTTGACTACTTGGGAGTCCAGTGACATAGCCATTATGCTAACTGCTGGTCCCTCTTCAATATCTTTTATAACTGAACTCCCTCTCCAAACCTCTTCTGCTAGATCGGTCCTGGTTCATTCTATACTGTTTTGCTAAGGGTGGTAGTGTAGTTTCTTAATTCCTCTATTCTCTAACATGGAATCTTGTCGAGAGTGAGGTCTTGAGAAATATGACCGAATGGTAGTACTTGCTGTAGCACACAGTGGTTTGTTGGAGGTGAGTTGGAGATGATGGGTTATTGAGAATGTGTAAGGAATCCTAGGGTGAGAAGCCAAGAAGGAAGGAGTGGCTACACTGGATATTTTTCTGTACATATTCTCTCCTTTTCCTCTTCTGTATTTAATTACATTGAGCTTAATTAAGTATTGATCAATGTAGAATTGGAAAGAGATCATCCTCTGAATCACACTCTCAATGGCTTCTCAATTTTTCTATTCTCCACCATTTATTCTTCTTACCAGAATGATTTGAATTCTGCATGTGGAAAAGACCATAAGGAGACTTCACATTTCATGGAAAATGGAATTAAAGTATGAATTTATTTTTTGCACAAAACATTTAGAAATCCATCCATACCTTTTTCGCAATAAACATTTTCCATATGCATTTTGAAGACCCTTGATATTACTATCCTCATTTTAAAGATATAGTGAAATGTCTGCATGACTCTGAGACAGAGGAGAATCCAGGCTATGCATGAGAAGGCTGAAGCAAAATGGAGGTATATGGAATATGCAAACCTAAATTTCTTTGATAAATGAAATGCTCTAGAAGGATCAAGAGATAATAAACGTAAATTATGCTTTCAGTGAGCAGGACTGGGGGGCCGAAGAGAGGAGTATGAGAAGTGACCTGAAGACTGAGATGCCTCGCCATGCTCCCTTCCTGCCTGTCTGCACGGTTCAGTTGCAGCAGTGCCTTTGGGAAAGCCACAGGGGGGCGTTTTTCAAGACTGGAGTAATTGGTGACCTCAGAAATGAGATTTTGTGCCCATTCTGCTATTGGCACAGGCTTCCCTATAAAAACATGCATGCACTTTGCTGACTGGTCAGATGATGGATATCACTCTGCCTTTCTATAACCACCAAGGATTCCTTCTGTGAGGCTCTTACGGAAGCCAGGAACTGTCTTTCTCTTTATACTTTCAACTTAGATGCATCGTGGGGATTCATGTGGTTGCTTTAAGATAGAGACTTGTTTTATTTTTCTCTTACCCTCCCCCTGCCCCCCACCCGCACCTTATCTTGTGCTAGCCTTATACTGGGAAAATGAAAACCCCGGGGCACTTGGGAGCTTCTGCAGCCTAGACAGTGGGGGCCTGAAGAGCTCGCTCCTCTCTGTTTTTGTGTCCTTTCAAAATGTCAGTTAGCACCTTTAAAATAAAGTCTGCCATCAAAGACACACGCTCTTCTCCTCCCTGTCTGGTGTGCCAAAGATAGACATTACTCTGTCTGCTTCAGTTCTCAGCTTCCTGTCATGTTTGGCAAAAATTTAATTGCCTCTCCTTTCAGAACAACTTTTATTTGTTTTCTTAGCTTCAACATCTCCTCCAAAGGAGAGCTTTTGCAGCAGGGAAATGTGGACAGCTTTTATTTCTGCCGCTTTATGATTGGCTTCCCTATGTCTTTTAAAATGAAATTTTTTGCCCAGAAAAGATGCCACAGGAGCCAGGCAGGGTTGGTTTATTCAAGGGTGACAGTTCACACAGGGAGCTGAGTTTCCTGAGGTTTAACTTCAGGCTCTTTCCATGGCAGGCAGTAGCATTTCTGTATTGACATCTAAAACATGGTCTCATTTACTATCTCTGCAAATTGAATTAAATGATAATGAGAATAATAAAGTACTCTCACTGGGCTGCTCATATCCCAAACTATTGTTCCTTCTTTTTAGAACATGCCTGCCATGCATTTTGGTGATTTTATACTAGTCCTTCAAAACCTGACTCACATGTCATATGGGATTGATACTGCTCTATTCTCTGTTTCCATAGCACTTATCATATATATTGATTATAGTACTGTAGTGTAATGGCGCATGGCGGAATGCCCTTGTCTAGCAGCTCAGCACTCCCACTCTCCCTGCCTAAGACTGTGAGGTGGCTAAGGTTTGTGGATGTGTCTTTAATCTTACTCATTCTCAAATCCCTGACATTTAGCCTAGTGTCTGATACATAGTAGTCACTTAAAAGATATTTGTTAAATGCATGGCTAAATGTGGCCAGTGCTCTAGCAGTAGGTCTCACAGTTCATATTACGCAATGGTATTATACCATTGGAGGTAGTATTTACATAGGACCAAACGATGAAGGACTAGGAAAAGTATTGAGAGAGTAAAGAGATGTTAGTGTCTGTCTGATTTAGAGTCTTATGAGAGAAATCAGAAGCCCTTGAGACTTATAAAGAAAAGGGCCATTAGCCTTTACAGTTAAGGACATGAGAGAATAGTTTGGAGGGGAAACGTGATACACCTGTGTCAACAAGAAGAGTTCAGGCTTTTCTGATAAAAGATTCAGAAAACAAGGGGAAGTCACAGATACTGGTCTTTAAATAGAAAGGAGGTATGACCCTGAGTGTAGAAGGCTACCTGGGGGAAAAACAAACAAAACATCTGGAGAGCTGAGACACTGAAGTCTCAGGAAGAATTTGTTGGAAATCCGGATGAGAGATGAGCTCTACCTGGACTGTGTTCTTAACGCTCTCCTGGACAGAAGTCAACAGGAAGAGCAGCTCCAAGTTCGTGCCCTGGGCATGTCTTTCTCACCATTACCCAGCGAAGCAGTTGCTGAGGCGGAAGTCTTTCAAGGGAAGGCAGGTGGCTGAGATTTAATTCCTTTCTTCTCACACATTATCTAGCTGACCTGGGGAAAGTCACTAACCCTCACAGGGTCTTAGTCGATTTACCTGTGGTATGGTAATAATGGTATTTTATCTGCCCCAAGGTGAAGGATTGTGCTGAATGATTTATTGAGTTCTTTAGCTACTATAAAAATTTATTATGTTGCCCTGAAAATTTTTACATTATGTCAGTTTGTGTGGATTTTCTTAAGAGTTACTTATTTAAGTTATTTTGTTGTAAAGGCTCATGATAGATAATTGTCACAGAGGTCACACAAGTCATGTAGCCCTACGGGTGACTATTCTGCAAGACTTCCTTGTTTGCAGTATGGAAAATCTATGTTTAAGCCAGACAAATTTTATATGTTAAGTACGAGGAGTGAATGTTGAAGGGTTATTGCTTAAGATCTGAAATGTGTAGAACTGAATATTTGAGTATTACATAGTAGTAAAAATTTTCAGATAAATATAATTGTCTTTAACTTGAAAAGATCTTGGCACTGTTGAGCTCATCAAAGAAATATCTAGCTTTCTGAAGAATTAGAGGTCCTCAAAGGTTTATAAGGCTATTTCTATAAATAGTAAAAAAAAACTTTTCAAAAGAAAATATTTCTTTTAATCATGTAAGTAATCTTACTTTTCATTCTTCCAAAATGTATAAACACAACCATAATGTTTTAAAAATATACGTATATTTTTCTAACAATGAAATAACATACATATTTATTGTAAAAAAAATGAAGAAGCAACTAAAGGGAACCAGCAGTTAGCGTAATGGCTATGTCGCTGGACTCCCACATAGTCGACTCCAGTTTGCGTCCCAGACCCGGTGGCTTAGAACTCACGCTGGGCGCGTGTGCGTGCGTGCCCAAGATCCCGAGAGGAGAATGGAGGAGAAGGGATTGCGGCGTGACCATCCCCCCTGGGGGGTGCTTTCTCACTTTCTCTCTCTCTGTCTCTCCGTCTCTGTCTGGCGAGCACACGTGCCCTAAGGCAAAAACCTCTCCAAAAAAAAAAAAGAAAAAGATAAAAAAACAAAAAAAAAAAATTTTGAAAAATAAAATTCTAATTAAAAAAAAAAAAAAGGGAACCAGCAGTTAGCGTAATGGCTATGTCGCTGGACTCCCACATAGTCGACTCCAGTTTGCGTCCCAGACCCGGTGGCTTAGAACTCACGCTGGGCGCGTGTGCGTGCGTGCCCAAGATCCCGAGAGGAGAATGGAGGAGAAGGGATTGCGGCGTGACCATCCCCCCTGGGGGGTGCTTTCTCACTTTCTCTCTCTCTGTCTCTCCGTCTCTGTCTGGCGAGCACACGTGCCCTAAGGCAAAAACCTCTCCAAAAAAAAAAAAGAAAAAGATAAAAAAACAAAAAAAAAAAATTTTGAAAAATAAAATTCTAATTAAAAAAAAAAAAAAGGGAACCAGCAGTTAGCGTAATGGCTATGTCGCTGGACTCCCACATAGTCGACTCCAGTTTGCGTCCCAGACCCGGTGGCTTAGAACTCACGCTGGGCGCGTGTGCGTGCGTGCCCAAGATCCCGAGAGGAGAATGGAGGAGAAGGGATTGCGGCGTGACCATCCCCCCTGGGGGGTGCTTTCTCACTTTCTCTCTCTCTGTCTCTCCGTCTCTGTCTGGCGAGCACACGTGCCCTAAGGCAAAAACCTCTCCAAAAAAAAAAAAGAAAAAGATAAAAAAACAAACAAAAACTTCCTAGCAATAATTATAGTGAACGTTAACATCTCTTTCAATATATGTATATGTCCATATCTACTTTTTTCTTTTTGTCTTGTATGTGTCTGTGTGCAATCACATGCATGTACATAAACACATATGTAAACACACTCATACACAGTCATGGTTTGCCTAATGACAGGGATACAGTCTAAAGAATGCATCCTTTGGTAATTCTGCCATTGTGTGAGCATAATAAAGTATATTTACATAAACCTAGGTGATACAGCCTACTACATACCTAGGCTATATGCTATGTCTATAAGCTCGTTATGGGACCATGTTGTATATAGTCTGTTGTTGACAGAAACATTAATATGCAGAACTGAATATATAACTATACATATATGCATTTATGTATGCATACCATTTTATAATTTGCTTTATCACTTAATAATTTATCATATCAGAATCATTCAAATTGTTTTTACTCTTAAGAGAAAAATGCAAACAATAAAGAGAATAACCAGAATGTATGAAAACATTAAAGTTATTCCTTATCCTCCATTTTTCATTAAAAGTTCTACTCTCCATAAGTAACTGCTTTAAACTATTTCATTTTTAGGTAGTTTAATATTCTTCATCATTTGTTAATTTTACCTCCACTATCTATTGACTGAATAGGAGATGAGAATTTATAATGATAGAAGATGAGAAATTAAAAACTGAATTATTACCCATCTCTCTTCCCCTCTACTTCCTTATTTTGAAAGTTATTACTACAGTTTGTCTTTTAGTAGGCTCACATAAAACTATAATTCATATACTTAAAATTTTATTTCATAATTAATCAGCTTTGGAAAATATATAGTGGCTTACTTGTAAGAAAAGAGCAAGTGCCATTTTCCTTTAATCCTCTCTTCCACCCCGTTAGCTCACCTCATCACAGTATCTAACATTAATATTCTGTGTCTTATGTTTTTTGTTCTGAAGTTGATTATAAAAGTTGTAAACAAGGGACCAGCAGTTGCGTAATGGCTATGTCGCTGGACTCCCATGTAGTCAATGGTGGTTTGAGTCCCAGACCTGGTGGCTTAAACTCATGCCGGGCGCGTGTGCATGCGTGCCCAAGATCCCGAGATGAGAATAGAGAAGGGATTGCAGCGTGGCCATCCCCCCTGGGGGGTGATTTCTTGCTTTCTGTCTCTCTGTTTCTCTCTGTCTTTCTGGTGAGCACACGTGCCCTATAACAAAAACCTCTCCAAAAACAAAAACAAAACAAAACAAACAAACAAAAAGTTGTAAATAAATGAAGTAATGTTGTTGGTAAAAGCTAAGGCCCTGGATTTATACTACTTTCTGGCTGGGCCTTTGTAATTTTGAATAAATTACTTAATTTTTCTGTGCTTCAATTTCTTCATGTGTAAAATAGCCATGGAATATTGTAGTATCTACTGAATAGTGTTGTGTGTCCTTGTAGTGTTCCTAGAACAATGCATGACACATAGTAGGTGCTCAGAAAATAGTATTTCTGGGAGATCCTGATCCTAGAAATGGACATCTATCGGGAAACCTGTGCTGCTCAAGGAAGTGGAATGTTGTAGGCGCTGGACTCCCATGTAGTCAATGGTGGTTTGAGTCCCAGACCTGGTGGCTTAAACTCATGCCGGGCGCGTGTGCATGCGTGCCCAAGATCCCGAGATGAGAATAGAGAAGGGATTGCAGCGTGGCCATCCCCCCTGGGGGGTGATTTCTTGCTTTCTGTCTCTCTGTTTCTCTCTGTCTTTCTGGTGAGCACACGTGCCCTATAACAAAAACCTCTCCAAAAACAAAAACAAAACAAGACAAACAAACAAAAAGTTGTAAATAAATGAAGTAATGTTGTTGGTAAAAGCTAAGGCCCTGGATTTATACTACTTTCTGGCTGGGCCTTTGTAATTTTGAATAAATTACTTAATTTTTCTGTGCTTCAATTTCTTCATGTGTAAAATAGCCATGGAATATTGTAGTATCTACTGAATAGTGTTGTGTGCCCTTGTAGTGTTCCTAGAACAATGCATGACACATAGTAGGTGCTCAGAAAATAGTATTTCTGGGAGATCCTGATCCTAGAAATGGACATCTATCGGGAAACCTGTGCTGCTCAAGGAAGTGGAATGTTGTAGGAATGAAAGTCAATAGTTTTCTTTTTCTTCTGTGCATGCCATGAGCTATTCAGTTTTATGCCACATAATAGATATTAGTTTACATCTGGACCATAACATTCTCATGCAGCTTTTTGTCTTGCCTGCAGTTTAAAAATATTCTCTTTACTTTGGCTGCTAGTGGAAGAGACAAATTCTCTCATCATATCATTAGCCTCTTCCTAGAATATATTTATTAAATTAACTTAAATAGAGATTTAAAAATATAGCAGAAACTCAACTAAGAAAAGCTTTCTTTTTGTAGATTATTTAATTTGACTTGATGTCTGTCTTGAGACTGCCATGGGTCTTTTGTTTATTAACTTTTTTAGAGAGATTTTTTCTGCAGCATGCATGCACTCATTGGAGAGACAGAAAGAGACAGAGAAATGGAAAGTAAGAAATCAACCTCATCCCCTTGGGAGATGGCCACACCACAATCCCTTCTCCTCTAGTCTCCTCTTGGGATTTTGTGCATGCATGCATACAGGCCCATCATGAGTATTGGTTGCCTTTTTCCCCCTTATGGTGCATTCTCCAGTTCTGGTTTAATGCATTAGACTGAAAAGTCATGACCCTGGTGTCTCAAGGGCTTTCTTTGTCTGGAAAACTTGTTAGAGAAATAAATTGAGTGGCCTTTTGTGCCTTCAGCTTGGTCTTTCAGTTTCCTACATTTTGGGCACTGCCTTTCTGACACTCCGTTCAAAGCCCCGGCTCCTAGAGGGAATTCTGGAGTTGTTCACATGGCCTTATGGCTGGCTTCTAAAGAGAGCTGAGCAGAAAAGACCTCTTCAACGACATTTATGTGTAGATAACTACCCATATTTGGGAAACAGTGAACAGTTGATCATGGCTACAGTTTGGGGAGTACCTGAGGAAGTAATGAAAGATGATTCTGGATAGATAGAGCATGGGGGGACAGGGGAGGTTATAAAAAAGGTAAAACAATTTGCCAAGGGATTTGAAACGGTTTCTGTGCTGGAGGAAATCACTGAAGTGATTTTAGTAGGAGAGTGTCATGATCAGATATGCAGATTTGCATTTTGTGAAAAAAAAAATAAACTTCAGTTAAAGTTTTAAAGATTACAGTAAGAAGGGACTGAACTTTTTTGACAGTAGAAACTTAACATCAAAACAATTTTTTAATAGAATTAATGCGACACACTGTTCAGTTGGATGTAACATTTAAAAGAAAGGAGTTGATGATGAAATTCTAATTTGAGCATAAGAGCAGGCTTTGGGGAAGAAGAGAGTGATTAATCCAACTTTGAATATTGGTATTTGTATGCCCATGGGAAATCCAAGTAGAAATGTTAAGTTGGTAGTTAGAAACCGAGGACTGGATACAACAGAGTAGAGACCTGGATACACAGATCAAAGAGTAATCCGCACAGAGGTTGCAGCCAATGAAATTGGATAAACTCCTTTTAGGGAGACTATTGCATAGAAAGTGGTCTTAGGACAGAAACACCTTCAGTGTTTAAGAGATGTTGAAAGAAGAGGAATCAGTGGTAGGAAAAGCATCTTGTTCATCTCTATGTCCCCAGTATCTAACAGTGTTTCACACAAATGTTTATGGATGGACTACGATGAGATGAAAAGGTAAATTTAGGCAAAAATAAGTGAAATTATAAGGACTAGTGCCCTAAAAACCAAAGGCAGGAAAAAAAAATGCAAGGAGGAGAAAGATATTAAACTCAGATGAGGAGTGTCCCTTGGGTTTGACAAATATAAAGTCATTTAATCCATTTTCCACCTTAGCAACAGTATGTGTTTTAGTTAGATGGTGGAGCCAGAGCCTTATTGGAATGGGTTGAGAGGGTTATGCCAAACAAGGAGAAGACATTAAGGTATAATAGTCTTTGAAGAAATTGGACTCTGGAAGAAGGTAGACTTTCTAAAATAAAGAATAAAAATCTTATTTACCATTAAACATTAATATTTGATGATTTTGTGGAGAATGGAGCAATGAAAAAAGAAGACTATAGAATGGCGAACACAGAGCAGGAAGAGTAACATTGACCTCCTACTTGATGTTGAACAAGGATTACCTGATATTGGTTACTTTTGTGTGAGTGTATGTCACTTCTTCCCAAGAAGATAATCAGTTGTTAAGAGGCAGCAGTCACAATTTGTACCTCTTCTGCTCCTCAGCCAGTTTAAACATGGCATGCATATGGTTATTATTGCTTGATTATAGCCATTTAATAATACTGTGTAAGAAAATTTTTAGAGGCAACTTTCTGGATAATCCCTTAAATTTTTGTTTTTAAAGTAGACTCAATGTTGAAGCAAGGCCATGGATCTCAGTAGTCATCTGAGGCCCCTTGCTATGTAGGTAGCACATCGCTGTACCCTTGAATCGGTCCATTCCATTTTAACAGATTTGAACATTGTCACCTATGTCTCATTAGGAAAATTGGTTCTGTTTTTGGTAAGATTAGGGAGTTGGCAGTTTTACAATTTGGATCAGGAGAGAGTGTTCTCTCTTCAAAGTGAAAAAAAAGTATGACATTATCCTTATTTCTGTCCTTTTCACCTGTTCTGAAATTGTTTTCTCTCTCAGTGGGCAAGGACTGTTCTTCTGAGAAGTTGCTAGATCCACATCCTAGTTTCTGGGAAAACCCTGGACACTTGTAGTCTTCTTTTAGGATCAACTGACCTTTCAGTGTCCTACATATCTTTAAACTACCACTTCACAGCTTTTATCTAAGCAAAGAGAAGATATGTTTTTACAGTTATGCCTTGAACTTGATGGTACCAGTAGATGTCACTCTGGACAGCAGGATAGAGTATCTCAGCTCTCATCTGCAGTTCAGAATAAACTGCGGTAGCCTATGTTGCTCCCAACCACTTTCAAACATCTCAGGACTGACACATCTGAATTATGACATTCTCTGCATTGCCAGTTTTACTTCTATGTTGTGAAATAAGAGAGCTGGAGAGCTGCCATTTCGTCTCGCTCTCATTCAGCTAGAATGCCAAATGCTTATATAGTTACACCAATCAAGTAGGCAAGAAGGAAATGGTTCAGGGGAAATGGAGAGAATATATGTTTTAAAGCAGCATATCTGAATTCAGTGTTCAGTCATATTAAATTCTGTCATGGCATCAGGCAGAAGAGAAGCAGTAAATACTTTCCTGAGTATATGTGGCTGGACCCAGGCTTGTGTTAAGTAAGTTGACTTCTCCCCACATATGTAATCTCACTTTTCACTGTTGTCCTAAATCAGTGATTCTCGAACAAGCTCCTAGAATAGGAAAATAGGGGAGTCTTCCTAAAATTCTCTAAAATCAATAAAATTGATGAATTGAACTTTCTCAAATTAATTTTATCTTTCTATGCTCTATCCCCTCTCCATAAGCATTAGGAATCTACTCTATTGCATGACAAAATCAATGAACAAGAAGCTGACAGGGCGTTGAGAAAAGGAGCAGCCTAGTTGGACAGATTTGTGTTTTTAAAGATATATATTTGTGATGTCCATGCTGTGTACTATTTTTATTTTATTGTATTTATTTTCTTTTTAAATTGTTTGCATTATGGCTAGTGCATGTAACAGGATGTGTATCAGTATATGGCCTTCTATCACCTGAACAAGAGTGAGGACTTGTGCTTTTCATGTACCACCCTCTACAACTAGTCATGGTGGAGGTAAACATGTGACAGATTTAGGGGCTATGTATAAGAACTATGGGAACTCATAAGAGGAAAGATCACTTTCAGCCAGTGTGATTCATGTTTTATTCAGTAAGTAGAATTGATACTCTAGGGGCCTGCAAGTAGCGTGGTGGTTAAGGCACTGGACTCCCATATGGCCAACCAGGTTCCAGTCCTAGACCTGGTGGCTTGCTTTCCCTCTCTCTTTCTCTCTGTTTCTCTCTCTGAGAACACACTATCTCTATAGCAAAATTAAAAATAAATAAATAAATAAATAGGTAGATAAAATTAAAACAAAAAATAATTGAGACTCTTAATTTTTTAAAAAATTTTTGTTTCACGGTGTGAATTCTCATCAGAAAGAGAGAAATTGTCCCCCAGAGAGGATGGTCACACTGCAATCCCCTCTCCTTCTTTCTACTCTTGGGATTTGGAGCATGTACATACATGCCTGGTATATTTTCAAGAAAAAAAAAAAACATAAAAACAAAAAAACCCCTGTACTGTTGGCCATGTGGAATCTAGCCACCTTAACCTTTAAGCCTCCAACCAGCCCAACACTAATTTTTGAAGGAAGAGATGCTGCCAAGCCAGGGAAGAATAACAAGAAAGGTTCTCTAGGGAGAGAAGAAAAAAACAAAAACAGAGGGATGGACAAGGCACAAGGAGGAACAGGTGACAGGGAGGTCATTTATCTAGAATCCAGGACTGATGACTGGGAATTATTGGAATGAGCTAGCATGTTACTTTTATTCTTGCTCTTTGCTGAGAGTGAAGATTGAAGCTGGAGTAGTAAATATTTTCCCATATACATATGACTCTCTTTTTCCTCTGTGTTGGCTGTGACTTCCCATCTAGCCCATCTTCCATATTCTATTTATTATCCTCTCCCAGTGTTTAACTGTTCTATAGAGAGGGAGAGAGAAAGGGATTATCCTTGTTTTCATTTATTTATTTTTGTACCAAGTTTCTTTATTTGAAAGAAAGGTACAAATTAAAGAACCTAAGTAGATGTCTTGGTACAATTTATCTGAACCATAAAAAGAACCCCAATATGCATGCACTGCCTTGGTGAGCTGGGATGTCACCCGATGGCTCTGGGAAAGTTAGCCTCAGGCTTAGCTCTGCTTCCCACTGTCTCCCCGGGTGTGCTTGGCAAAGAGATACCCTGCCATGCCAGATTCCGGGGCTCCCATCTTCCATAAATTAGTTACAGAGTCACCCAGTTCTTTGATGTACTTCACCTGCTCCTTCAGACAGTGCATTTCAATGAAGTCACACAAATGGGGGTTGTTTTGTCAGTGGCATTTGTGCAATTCCAGTATAGACTGATCCACGTTTTTTCCAAGTGTAATGCACACTTCATTGCGTTCAGTCTGCTCTCCCAGTCATCACGGTCTGGTTTCTTGATATTCTGAAGGCAGATGCAGCCACCTCGTTGATTCTGTAGCTTCATCAGTTTCTCAACATGTTGTCTTTCCTCATGAGAGTGGTGGAGAAAATACTTGGCAAAGTTTTTCAAAGTCACATCATCGTGATCAAAGTAGAAAGACGGGGATAGGTAGACTTAGGAAGCGTAGAGCTCCAGGTTGAACTGAAGGTTATGACGGCCTCTGAGTCCTGGTGGTAGTTCTGGCACACCTGGGAGGGGACTGCAGTCTTCATGGCGGTAGCTGAGGAGGGGCGACAGTGACGACTGCTGTGTGGCTCTGGAGTGGCAGCGGGGGCCCTTGGAGGTCCGAGGACACCTCAAGGAGATAGCAGAAGACTGGCTCTGGTGGCCAGTGAGGATGGGGGGATGAGTGCTGGTTTGGGTCAAGCACTATTGAAGCAGGAAACAGTGCAATTCTGAGTGGAGAACATCTCCCTTTTTGTTTTAGAGTTTTGCTACAGGGGACATGCACTGGCAGGAGAGACAGAGAGAGAAAATGAGAAATCACCCCTGAGGGAGGATGGCCATGCCACCATCCCTTCTCCATTCTCCTCTTGGGTTTTTTTTTTTTTGGAGAGATTTTCACTGTAGGGCGCGTGCGCTCGCCAGACAGACAGAGAGAGACATAGAGACAGAAAGCGAGAAATTACCCCCCAGGGGGGATGGTCATGCCGCAATCCCTTCTCCTCCATTCTCCTCTCGGGATCTTGGGCACGCACGCACACGCGCCCGGCGTGAGTTTTAAGCCACCGGGTCCGGGACCCGAACCGCGGTCGACTACGTGGGAGTCCAGCTAACTGCTGGTTCCCTCCTCTTGGGTTTTTGATCACGCACTCACACATGGTTTGATCTTCGAGCTGCGTCCTGACACTTGGTCGGCCATGTGAGAGTTCAGCACCTTAACCACTATACCATTTGCTGACCTGATAGATTTTCCACCTTAAAATACCTTCTTGAATATGAATCAACATGAAAATGAATGTTTAGTAATAATAACAAAAAAAGAGAGATAATAGTTGAGTTCTCTGTGTATCTTGTCAAAGTTTGAGAGACCAAGACTTCAACTGATTGTGTTCGATGCAGTGTTAGCTTAAAACAGGTTATGAAAAAATGAGTAAATAAAACTCAAAGAGAAAGGTTCTTGAATGTAATCCTTATATAGAGTAGGAGAAAGAGACCCAACTAATGTTGCTTTAATTTGGTTTTCTTAGTATCTCTAATATAATTATCTTCTTAATGGATTACATAGGCCTTGATTCTTTTCAAGTGACATTGCATTAACTAAGTGAAGACCTTTAATATTAAAAATAATTTTCTCATTAACAAGTGTGTTTTCAAAATATTATTTTTATACTGCTATTTTTAGAGAGATTAAGGGCAACTTTATATTTTCCCATGTTAAGATGACCTCAGTACTTTATAAAATCAAAATAGGTGTGCATCTGGGAATTTCTTTTTAAATTCATGTTATTTTATTCTCAGAAGTTAATATATTTATTTACTTGAGAAATATCTACAGAGTTATCTACAATTTAGATCTCCAGGGGAAAAGAAGGAAAAGGATCACTTTCTACTATGTAAAAAGTTTCAAATTAAACCTTTCAAAATCTCATGTTGACTATCTCATTATATAATGTGGTGAGCTGTTGGATTGTTTCATAAGTCATGAAGTCCTTATTAATCAAAACATGTTGATGCAAAGGAGAGGATTAATTATTTGCTTTGAAAATTAAGAAAAGGGCACATAAATGAGAAAAATGATATTAAATAGCATATTTCATACTGCTTGGCATTAATGAGCACTGTGATCACCTTATTTGAGTTTCTGACCTTTACCATATTATCAACAGTCATTATGGGAAGATAGATCCATGTAGATTTCTGATCCATATGTTATGGACCTACATGACTTGGTTTACAGTGAATCTTTAGCAACTGTGCTTTAAGGATCTGTGATGTCATTTAAATTGGGAAAGAAGGCAGCACTTTTTTTTTTCCATTAAAAATGGGGACTTACTGTGTTGCTATCCTCTTACCTTAGCTTTCTGAATACCAGAGACCTCAGACACACATTACTACTGGTCCTTTTTGGCAGGGTCTTGCCATGTTGCCTAAGATGGCCTCAAGCTTGTGATCCTTCTGCCTCCCAGTAGCTGGGATTACAGGTGCATGCCATCACACCCTACTTTCAGGTTGGGCTGGAAATGGAAACTACCTCCCATGTGGCTTCAGCCTGCAGAGCAGCAGTGTTTCACAGATATGACCACGGTGGCTGAGCCATGGGGCAGTACCTTTTAATGTTACCTTGTATGGTATTTACTTGGTTGTAAATGAAAATACCAAATAATTTAACTTTCAATATTAGGGGAGATATGGTCCTTCTTTTTAATTTAGCCTGTCATTTTATAAAAATGGTTTCTTCTCTTAGACTCACAGCAGTTTGTACTTATGGCAAGTGACGCCTGCCACTTAATGTCTGAGAATAAAGACTACATTCCCTACCCCCCACACCTTTCTATTTATTACTAACAGAATGAAAATGAGTTGAACTTAGGAACTGGTAAATAAATGTTTATTGTATAAATGTTGTAAGCACTCCACTATCAAGTATTTAAAACTAGAAAGGCCAAATGTGAAATTACATTTTGATTTAAATTGGGGACTAGAACTACATTGCTGTGCATTCTTTGTAGCATACTTAAATTCTTTTGGCTCAAACTTTCATCATTAAAAATTGTCACTAGCACGTATAAGAATATGGATACTATCCATTTCCATTTATCTGTATGTCAGTGGATTCCATTCTCCTTTATTTTACACTCTCTTCTATATAGAAGTATCACATGGGTACAATTGTTAGTAGTCTATGTCTGATTCATCTGAAATAGTTTTCTAAAATCCATGTGCAAATGTATATGGAAATTTCAATTTTATGAGATCGATGTAGGAAGGGAAAAAAACCCTATAAATTATCTCAACTAGATCTAAATTAGATTCAATATTGTCAGTGGTTTCCTTTATACAAGGTTTTAAATTGGAAACTTCCTGTCATGACTATCCAAAGGCAGAAATTCAGTCTTTGCAGACAAAGATAAATTTTATGCATATCTTTGTAGAGCTAAGTAATGTAACCTAGGGAGGCCCTGAAATTTGGGGTCCTGATAATGCTCTATAATGGAGCCACATCTATCAAGAATATTCATATTTGTTTTACTATTTTAGATATAATTCTGAGTTATTCTTTGGATTTTGCTAGTACTAATAATCACTAATATTTGAGTCTTATGTGTAAGACACTGTTTTAGTCATTTTTTTTGTTTTTGCCTTTTTTAGAGGTTTTTGCCTTAGGGCACATACACTTACCAGAGAGAGAGACAGAGAAAGAGAGACAGTGACAGTGAGAGGGAAAGTGAGAAATCAACCCCCAGGGGAGATGGCCATGCTGTAATCTCTTCTCCATTCTCCTCCCGGGATTTTGGGCAACATGTACACATATGTGGTGTGAGTTTCAAGCCATTAGGTCTAGGACTTGAACTGCAGTTGGCCAAGTGGGAGTCCAGTGATGTAACTGCTACACCATCTGCTGGCCCCTGTGTTCTAGACTCTCACCAAGTGTTACGTTATTACAACAAATCCATGAGTTAAGCTGGAGTCATGTCATTCTCTGGAGGAGAAAATTAAGACATACTTTATTTGGTTTTATTGCTTCATGTCCTAGGTAGAGCAAATAATCATCCTGGCTAAGGTAAACTCAGGGTTCGTGTATCAGTTTCTACACTCATGTCTCTGTAGAGCAGATACATTTTCACTTGGGAAAATGAAAAACTTTTAGTAGCTTCCCAAAGGATGCCAACCTAATGGTATGAATTCTTCCTTTCAGTTTTGCTATAGGGTGTGTGTACTCATCAGAGAGAGAAAGAAAAAGAGAGAGATAAATCACCCCCAAGGGTGATGACCACATCTCTCTTGGGATTTTGGGCATACATGTACACATGTGTGTGTTTGTTCAAGCCTCTGGGTCAGGACTATGGCCATGTGAGATCCAACTGCCTTAACCACCATGTCACCAGCTGACCCAGTAGGAGTTCTTTTTCATATTGAATTAATTAATTTCACTCTCGCTCTACACTGTAAAATCAGTTTGACATCCTTGAATACTCCAGTCATCTAGCAATCTTTACCTATTGGCTGTAGACCAAAATATTCAGTTCAGTACTTAGTTACACTCTCTTATATTGCTTTAATATAAAAAATGAATGTTGTTATTGTGGATATTTTTATAATATTGAATCTGAATAATGTAAACTTTATTAAAAATATATTTTAGTCTGAAATTTTGACTAATGTACAGTAAATGCTAAACTACAATTTTTTTTTCTTCAAGGGTTTTTGCCATAGGGTAAATGTACTCACTGGAGTGAGGGGCAGAGACAGAAAGAAGGAAAGTGAGAAATTACCCCCTTGGGGGGTGGCCATGCCTCAATTCCTTCTGCTTCATTCTCCTCCTGAGATTTTAGGTATGTACACACATATGCCTGGTGTGATTTTCAGGTCTCTGAGTCTGGGACTCGAACCACAGTTGACTATGTGGGAGTCCAACACCTTAACCAATATGCCACCTGCTGGTCCCACTAAACTACAATTTTTTTTTAAAGAATTATTTTATTTAACTTTACTTATTTAAATTTCACCAGAGAGGGACAGAGTAGGTGAGAGAGAATGAGAGAGAAAGTGAAAATGCAAGCTGCCAGATCTGGGACTCAAACTGAGGTTGGTCCTGTGGGAATCCAGTGACCTTAACCACCACACCGCCTGCTGGCCCCATAAACTACAAATTTGATAGTTAATTTTATGAGTTTTCACACTTACTATGTTACTTTAGGTTTTGTTCACTTGCTCACTAGAACTGATACATGAACTTGAATCTATTTGTGATATGTACAACTCGGATATTTCTCATAAGGAAAATTAGTAAAACAGAAGAGTCTATCTGAAAAAAAGTAAAACTATAGTAAAAAAAATAGTTTGAAATTTCCTCTAGGAGTTTGCATATGGCTAATATCTAGGTAGATAATGAGATAAGAATTTTTGAGAGTTCCTTAAGAATGGAAATTTCTGCTGTTAAAATTCCAGGAGCCCCAAATTCTTTTTTGGAATTTACCATGACTTTGGGTGGGTTATAATATCTGTGTTTTAGTTTCCTCAACCACAAAATGAAAGAAAAAAAAGGATTGCATTAAATCAGCTTTGAGACCCTTTTCAACAATGAATGGAAAGTTTTGTTCTATTCTAAGTAAAAAGTTGCCTCACACAGTTTTATCACAGTTTAAAAGGAGGTAAACCAGTCTAAACAGATAGCAATAAAAGTAGCTACTATTTATCGAGCATTCACTATAAACCAAGTGTTCTTCTTAGGGCTTAACATGTATCACTGTTGATTCCTTACACAATACTGAGTTATTGTAATAATTCTTACTTAAAAATCATGATGTCGAGACACAGAGACAGAGGGAAACTCACTGAAGTTTTTAAAGCTGATAAGCAGAGAAGCAGAGATCTCAAGCCCTCGATATCTCAAGAGCCAGAGCACAAACCATAGTACTCTGCAACCTGAGAGGAACCACAGTTCTTCCATATAGAATGGGTCCATCTGTGTTCTCTTCTTCAGTAGTGATAATGAAAAAAGTGGAGAAATACTTTTTTTATTTTGAGAGGATTTTGTTATAGGGCGCGTGCGCTCGCCAGACAGACAGAGAGAGACAAAGAGACAAAGAGCAGGAAATCACCCCCCTGGGGGGATGGCCACGCCACAATCTCTTCTCTCCATTCTCCTCTCGAGATCTTGGGCACCCATGCACACGCACCTGGCGTGAGTTTAAGCCACCGGGTCCGGGACTCGAACTGCGGTCGACTACGTGGGAGTCCAGCGACATAGCCATTACACTAACTGCTGGTCCCAAAAGTGGATAAATACTTAATAACTGGGAAAAATCATACTTTAGCTCTCTTTGGGGACAACTTTACCACCTTAAATAATTTCTGGATCATTCTTTTTTCATGCTTAAGCAAGATTCTGATATAGCATGATATTGGCAGAGGTTGTAAAGTGCCTATCAATTTGGTATTATAGTGCTACCCTGGGCTTTGCCACTGTCCAATGCAAAGCAATACTTATATAAAAGATTGCAGGCTGAATTACAAAGTCTTTCTCATTCAAGCCTTTCTTGCGGCACTTGAAAATGTCTGTTTTGAGCAGCCCATGGGCTATTTGTGAATAGGTGGGAAAAATAGAAAAAAAATACTGTAAAATATGCTCCTCTTTGAGGGAATTAAAAATACAAACACATATTCCTTGAAATAATTAAGTAATAGGTGTCTCTATGCATTGTAAATGATGTCTTAGCTTTAAATTTTTTGCAACATTGATTTCTCTAGTATAGCTATTTCCAGGTATTCATTCTTATTTACAGATTGGGAACTACTTTTCAAAGTCACATGGTTTAATAATCAAGAGAGAAACATATGGCCAATGTGTTCATCAGAATTACTCATTTATTCATAGCTGGGGATGAGCATGTCACAGGATAGGTAGGCCCACTCAAGTGTTTCACTTGGAAACAGAGCGAATAAGCATGGGCTATAAAACAGGCTTGGTAGGTATCAAGAGGTTGGAAGAACCCTGGTTCCCATGGGAACATATGACCTTTCTAGCCCACTGAATAATTTCAAATGGAATCATTTCATGGGCTGGAAGGGACCTGGAACTCACTACTCAGAAATATGCAGAAGCTCTACGTGGTATTTTTAGTGGGGCTGTTTGGCTGTGGGAGTGGAGTTGAAGAGGAACTTTTGGTAAAGCCATTTGAGGTCTTTCTGGTACAAAGTCCAAAGTCCAAAGCCTCATCTGAGACTCAATGAAAACTCCTTCTAGCTGTAATCAAAATAAATTACATAGTTTCAAAATACAATGGCAGAATAGCCATAAGGTAGAAATTCCCATTCTACGTAAGATAGGATTAACAGGCCCCAAGCAAGTCTGAAACTCACAGGTCAATAATAAATCTTAGGACTCCAGAATAAATTTCTTTCCATGCGCTGTCCCTTGGATGCCCAAGGCCTTAGGCAGCTCTGTTGTCTTGGCTTTATTGGGCTCAGTTCAAGCATCAGCCCTCTAATTTTGGAATCTCATTCCTGCAGTTCTATTAAACTATCATTGTACACTGAATGCTTTGAAGTTCTGGGGTTCCCAGGGTGGGATTGCTCCTGTGGCTCTACTAGGCATTACCTTGGTATAGACCTGGCATCTCTAACCCCAGATTTCTACTTGGCATTGCCCTACTGGTCTCTGTAGGGGCTCTGTACCTGTGACAAGTCTCTACTCAGGCTCCTAGCTTGAGAAATTGGAATCTAGGTGAAGTCTGCTACACCTTCACAGCTCTTGAATTTTTGTGACCCTGTGGAATTATCTCCATGTGCAAAGCTACTAAGGTCTGCTGCTCTTACCTTCTGGAGTGGCATGTAGAGCAGCAACCTTAACAATAGGTTCAGCTGCACCTGGCACAGCTTGAACCACCACTGGGTCTTTGGAATACTACAGTGAGATGCAGGGAGCAGTGTCATGAAGTAACTCAGGGAAAAGAACTCTGCTAAGGCTCGTTCCTTGAAATTGCCCTCCCTGAATTTGTAATGGAAGAGGCAGCCTCAAAGATCTCTGAAATACCCTTTTGGCCTTTCTTCCACTGACTTCATGATTAGCACCTTATATCAGTGTTAATCTCTTTAACAATTGGTTGCTTAACCACACTCTTGGTTTTCTTTACCAAATGTGCTTTTTCTTTCTTTGCCCTATGGGCAGGTTGTGAATTTTCCAAGTTTTTTCCACACTGACTCCTTTCAGTTAACAAGTTTATCTTTAAGCCATCTTATTCCTCTCTTAGAAGTAACCATGCTGCTCCTTTTATATTTTACTTAGAAATTTCAGCTGTCTAATATTCATCACCCTAACATTCAGCAGTCCACCTAGCCCTTGGGCATGGACACAGTACAGTCAAATGCTCTGCAACACTGTAACATTAATGAGTCTTTCTCTAATTTCTAATAACATTGTTTTCATCTGAAGACTTATCAGAATAGCTTTTACTGTTCATATTTCTATCAACATTTTAGTCATGGCCTCTTAACCAGTCTCTAAGATATTTTGAACTTTCCTTCCTCTTTTTATTTTCTGACTTTCAACCAAACTTGCCCTGATGCATTCTAAGCTTTTTATAGCCTTCTTCTCCAGTCTATTCTAATCTCTGTCCATTGCCCATTTTCAAAATATGTGGCCCATATTTCAGATATTTATTATCAACAGCTACACTTCTTGGTGCCAGTTTTCTGCTCTAGTCAGTTCTATAGCTAATAAAAATACCTTTGTCTGGATAATTTAAGAGAATAGACATTTATTGAGCATGGTTTTGGTAGTCAAAGGTTAATCATGGGGGCCTTACTGTAATGCCTAATTGTTTCCCAAAGGCCTTGATTTTCAATACTATAATCAGATAGTCTGTATCTTCTCAATATTGTTACAACAACTCAACAAATTTTAACAAGAGAATTTTGAGGGGACACATTTAAATCATAGTGGAGCAACAACCCACCAAAAGCAGGAAAGCCACAGGGTTTTTTGTTTACACACCATCCACGTAGTCTACATTGAAAACTGTGAATTTAGTGGTTCCCAAATAGACATGATTTCAGCAACACATGGGAGCTTTCTATATGTATTTCTGGACCCCATTTCAGTAGACCTAAGACAGTGTCCAAAAACTATTTCTCAAATGCTTAACTAAGGGAGATTTGGGGACCAACCATCCAAATCTTAAGGATCCAAGTGACTGTAGAGTCAACAAAATTCACTATTTCTTCATAAAACAAACATTTATATGGTAATATCAGTATTAAATTATGTAATGGCATTACTAATTGGTATATTACTTTTTTGTTTTTCTGCTACAGGGTGCATGTGCTTGCTAGAGAGAGAGAAAGTGAGAAATCACCCCAAGGGGAATGGCCATGCTGCAATCTCTTCTCCTCCATTCTTCTCTTGCACTCACACACAACCAGCATAAGTTTTAAGCTGCCAGGTCCAGGACTTGAACCACAGTTGACTATGTAGGAGTCCAGCAACATAACAATTACACCATCCACTGGTTCCACTAATTGGTACTTAACTAATTGGTACATAAGTGTAGATTTTATAAAGTTACAAAACTTGGTATAGTCCTTCCATCTTTTTGTTCAACATGGAATTGTGTGTATCTATTTGGGATAACTTCCAACGGCCTGGCAGTTCTGACTGAAAAACTTTTGACTTCCAAAGACTTATGGTTTTTCTTTACTGCCCTCTCTTTGATCCTATACTGAGAGGAAATCTGAGTACTAAACCTATTATAGACCTATCTGAACACAAAATATATTTAGAGAAATAGAATCCTAATTAATAGCCTTTATTAAAGTCTAAACAAATGGTTTTTAAATACTTTAAACTTTCATTTGTTCAAAACAAAGTATCGTGTTTATGGTCAATACCATTCTTATATTGTTACTGTAAATATCAAATTATTTGTCAACAGTGTGCCCAGGGCATACAGAAATTAACCCATATTAGAAATATTACTGCTTAGTTCAACATTATGAAACATGTACATGGGACAATATTTTGAAACTGATTGAAGCTAGCCAAATATTAACTCATGAATTAGAGCCTATAAAATTTTTTTTTCATTTCACTTTCTTTTATACATTCAATCACATTATTATTTGGCTTATAAAATGGATATTTCAACAGGTGAACATTTCTCCCTAGTACAGTTGATAAAACTACAAAATATCTTCAACAGATAGTACCACATTTCTTTGTGCCATTAATGCTTTGCCTCCCTATTTTTCTTCTAACTGTCCTTCCTCAGACCCTCCTCTTTCACACACACTATATCTGGTACTTACATCTATATACTGTGTTTCTATATCCTTTAGTCAATTAGTTTCAGTCATAGAGTGTGGACACTTGGTATATATTAAGTGGGGACGTACAGTGCCTCTCCTTCATAGCATGGCTTGCTTCACTCAGCAGTAAATCTTCCATATTCATTCACTTCCTGTCAAAAACCAGGGTTTTATTGTTTTTGATGGCTGAATAGTATTCCATTGAGTATATGTGCCAGTTTATCTATCCATTCATCTGTTCTGAGGCATTTGGGTTGTTTCCATGACTTAGCAATTGTGAATAGTGCCACAATAAACATTGATGTGCAAGCACTTTTCTGATTAAGTATTCTTCTGTCCTTTGGGTAGATACCAAGGAGTGAGATTGCTGGGTCATATGGTAGTTCTATTTGTAGATATTTGAGGAATCTCCAAATTGTTCTCCGCAGTGGTTGGACCAATTTACATTCCCACCAGCAGTGTAAGAGAGTTCCCCTTTCACCACACCCCCGCCAGCACCCCCATCCTGCCAGCACTTATCATTTTTAAAAATTATATTTAATTTTTTAATTATTTATTTATTTTTTTTGGAGAGTTTTTTTGCTATAGGCATGTGTGCTCACCAGAAAGACGGAGAGACAGAAAGCGAGAAATAACCCCCCAGGGTTATTTGGATTGCCATTCCGCAATCCCTTTTCCTCCATTCACCCCCCAGGGGGGATGGTCACGCCGTAATCCCTTCTCCTCCATCCTCCTCTCGGGATCTTGGGCACACACACACACGCGACCAGCATGAGTTTTAAGCCTCCTGGTCCAGGACGTGAACCAGGGTCGCCTACATGGAAGTCCAGTGACATAGCCATTACGCTAACTGCTCGTCCCTCATTATTGTTTTGATCTGCATTTCCCTTATAATGAAGGATGTTGAGTTTTTTCAAATGCCTTTTAGGTATTCATATGTAATCTTTAGAAAGCTTTTTTTTCAACTCTTCCTCCCATCTTTTAATAGGATTGATCATCTTTTTTTGGAACAGCTGCTTGAGTTCCTTGTGAATTCTGGTTATCAGTCCCTTATCTGACGCATAGTTTACAAAAATATTTTCCCATTCTGAGGGCTGTCTATTCACACTGATTACTGTGTCTTTTGCCATGCAGAAACTTCTTAGTCTGATGTAATCCCACTTGTCTATTTTTGAAATTGTTTTTTAAAGAGCTGTTACAAATTGTTGTGGAACTTTGGTTGCATCTTCAGAGCCTTTCAAACATTCTCTTGATTCTTATGACCCCTCTAAATCCTAGGTAGGATTTATGTAGCTACTCTCTCTGTAAAGAGAAAGAAATGGAGATGGGTGGCTACTGTAAATGGGCCATGGACTGAATTAGTGTCGGAAATTGTACTAGAACCCATGTCTTCTGATTTCGGTTTACTTATCAGTAAGTTGGATGGGCTTGGGCGTAAATTATATGTCATCTGTTGATTAAAAGGATACCATTGTTTTATGTCATGGAAGTGGGTTTAAATGTATTAAATCTTATAAAGAGCCAAATAAATTTTTTATGTTCTCTAGTTGTACTTCTTCTATATAGAAATTAACAGAGGGCATGAAAAGATGGTGCCACCCCCTCTCGTGTGTGTGTTTCTTCTCAAAGTGACAGCCTGAGTTTCTTGTTCTTTGGTCAATTTCTAAAAATATAATTGATGAGAACAAAAGATTTTTGAGAACAGAAGTTATTGAAAGATTCTGAATTCTATTAGATATTAGTTTTAGATAAGTTCCAGAAAGTGTTTAGGCACATTAATGGAATTTATTTTTTAACAATCAATGTTTTCTTGATGTATATTCATTAAAAAACAATTTAGAATACTGAAACACACACTTATTGTTTGATGATTAAAGAGGAATCTCAGTTTATTAGCATATAGGTTTTAAAATTCATTTTCTCTTGGCAACTGATCATGTTATATTATCAAGTTATTCTTTGTAAAAAGAGTAAGGGTTGAGTTAAGTAACAGGATATTTTACCTGACCCTTTAGGTGAAGCTATAGTCAGAATTAGAGAAAAAAATTAACCCAGTCACAGAATCTTTGCATATTGACATTATCAGTAATTGTTGTCTGTCTACATATTCTGTTATTATAAATACTTTGGTGCTCTGTAGTCCTTTCTTATTAAAAATATATATTATAAATCAAATGTGATTTTTTTCTACAGTATTAAGACTTAATTATATTAAAACAGACACATAGACATTTTTGTAACTTTTTCCATCTTGTAAGAATCTGAAAATCTCATGAAATTGTATGCAAAAGATGTATTTGTAAGGACAACACTGGCTACATAATTTCATTTTAGTGAAAATGAGAATGTGGGACTTTTTTTTTTTTTTTTTTTTTTTTAAAGCAGGCAAAAACTTTAAAATAGGCTGTAGTGGGACCAGCAGGTGGTGTAATGGCTATGTCGCTGGACTCTCATGTAGTTGACTGAAGTTCGACTCTCAGACCTGGTGGCTTAAACTCACACCAGGCACGTGTGCGTGTGTGCCGAAGATCCTGAGAGGAGAATGGAAAAGAAGGGATTGCAGCGTGGCTGCCCCCCCGGGGGTAATTTCTTGCTTTCTGTCTCTCTGTTTCTCTCTATCTTTCTGGCCAACACATGCGCCCTATAGCAAAAACCTCTTAAAAAAATAGGCCATAGTATCTTTTTTTTTTTTTTTTTTTTTTTTTTTGGGGGAGAGATTTTCACTGTAGGGCGTGTGCGCTCGCCAGACAGACAGAGATACAGAGACAGAAAGCGAGAAATCACCCTCCAGGGGGGATGGTCACGCCGCAATCCCTTCTCCTCCATTCTCCTCTCGGGATCTTGGGCACGCACGCACACGCGCCTGGCGTGAGTTTTAAGCCACCGGGTCCGGGACACAAACCGCGGTCGACTACGTGGGAGTCCAGCGACATAGCCATTACGCTAACTGCTGGTTCCCGGCCATAGTATCTTTAAAGTACTAAAACAGAAAAATTTTTTGTTTGTTCTGTAGCTTGTCATTCAAATTATCATTATAAATTTCTGGGTAAAGAAAATGAAAACATTTAAATTATTACCATGAATTTTACCACTTATATTTATGTTATTCAATGCCATTTTAAAATAGAATATAAATGTATTTAGCCTATAGGTGATATAATAGTCTGCTATTGTGTTGCTAACAGAAATACCTGAAACTGGGTGATTCAGAAAGAATTGGGATTGCCTTGGCTCATGATTCTGGTAGCTAGAAATCTCGAAGGCTTGGGCTGGCATTTGGCTGGCCTCTGTACTACATCCCCACATGGCAGACAGAAACAGAGGGAATGGAAGCATGCACAGGGAGAAAGCCCTGGGAGCAGCCATCTTCCTGTAATAACAACCTGTTCTCATGGGAAATAGCCGTTTCTCACAGAGCTAGAAATGACTTGGTCTCATAGGATAACATTAATCTGTTCATGAGGATAATATTTCTCATACTTCTAAGATTCAATCACTGTCTGCTAAGTCTTGCCACTTTAACACCTCACTGGTTCCCAATGCCATTACACAGGGAACCAATTTCGAAAACATGAATCTTTGGGGGACCAACCATTATTCAAAACATAGCAGGTGAAAGCACTAAATTCATGCAATACCTATTTCATAATTTTCATGTATGTATGTTGCTTTTACCAGAGCAATGGAATCACTGCACAAAACTACCTCCACTATTTTTACTTTACTTCTTGGTACACTCGTGTTCTATGAACATTCACTATTTCTGTCTTTCTGATGTGGAAGGAAGGAATAAAGGAATAGGAGCTGTGGGTTGCTCTAACTTTTCTTTTCCTTCAATGTCATGATTTTCACTGCGGGTAGTTGACAAAGTATCAGAAACGAGGAAGAGTGTTATAACTTTCCTTGTTTATTTGTGTTTCTTGGAACACTACTGTCTTCTTTCTGTATTTTTTATCTATTTATTTATTTATTAAAATTTGACCAGAGAGAGACAGAACAAGAGAGGGGAGAGAGAGGGAAAGTGAGAAAGCAAGCCGCCAGGTCTGGGACTTGAACCATGGCTGGCCTTGTGGGAGTCCAGTGCCCTTAACCACCAAGCCACCTGCCAGCCCCATCTTTCTGTATTTTAAAAAAGTCCTGATCTGAGTTGAAAGCATGGCATCTTGAAGCCAGTGGTGTCTCTTCTTATTCAGCAGTAAACTTTATACATTTACCTTATCCTTGCTTTGAGATTTGATGAATTACTACATATGTGGGTCCACTGGGATTCCGTGCTCATGAGACATGAAAATGCTGTATGCGAATAGAGTGGCAAGGAATAGAGATACGTCTTTCACAGTCTCCTCTGCTCATACACCCTGATCTCATGGGACTTCTTTTTACAAAATACAAGTTCCAAGATGGAATTATTAAGAATTTCAATATAGTCACAGCATAGTATTAAAACAAGCATGGGAACCTTCTGAGTAAAGGACCCTCTGCAATTGCATAGGTCACACATTTATGAAGTCAACTTGTGCATAGCAGTGTGTGTGTGTATGTGTGCATGTGTGCTGTGGTTCAGCATGTGTACACACACTGTAATATTCCATACAATTCTTTTTTTCTGGTGAGAAGATCTAGGTCTTTTTCAGATTTTTGAAGGAGTGTCTGACTTCACAAAAAGATGAGAAGATAGTTGTTTAGAAGGATTGAGGCTCAGGGAAGAATGTCATCACTGCGGGAAGGTGTAAATACTCTCATTACTTTCTTGTTTCAACAATGTAAAAGAGCTGATATAAAGCAAATAGATTGCGAGTGGTACTCACAGCACATTCACAGGGTGGTCAAGTTTCGAAGCTATCCCTCTGAAGGGTTTTTGGAAAGGAAGTATGTGTTTAAGAACATCTGAGCTATGATCTCTCTTGATTCCTCCATTTATGTATATGAAGAAAAGGAACTCTAGAGAGGCTCATGGCTCAAGAACTCCTGACCTTTTAAAAGCATGTTTTGACTATAGTCCTTTTAGACTCTAAATTTAGGGGAGAAAAGGGATCAAGAACGGCCAAAGGAAAGCTGAGGTGTATTACCTTTTTAAAAATAATGCTTTGGGCAAAAGCACTTGTTGTTCAGTGATGAGTAACTTACTGGGTCACATGTGGCTGGCAAAATAAATTGCCTGGATCCTGCCTCATCACCTCTGTTAGGCACTGATATCATGCAGTGTAAAAATGGGTGTTTTATGCAGGGAAAGGACACTAACATTTGTGTGCACCATTCCGGAGTCTTTGCTGCTGGTAGAAGCTGTGATAATTACACACAAATATTCATTCAGTCTGCCAACCATTTCTTTGTAATTGACAGTTTCTGACTCCTGGGCTCACTGGAGAATTGTACACTTGGTGCAGCCCAATAAAAGCCAGGAACGGGTTTGTATACATTGCTCTGTCAGGCAGACAGAGTTCTGGGATGTCGGAGTCGTTCATTACAGACTTTGCCGCATCATCCCACACAACCCCAGCCAGGATTCAGTTGCGTGAAGGATTGTTTCCAAGCTTTTAAAGTAAGACGGTTTGCAGTCTGAGAGAAAAACAAGGAGTTTTATGTGACTATGATTCTAGCAATATTTTTCTTAGCCATTTAGCAACATAGGGAGGTGGGTTTTTGTTGTTGTTGTTTTTAATTTTTTTAATCAATAATCATGGGTGGAAACAAATTACATTATTTACATCTTTGAATTTGTCCAATGGTAATTGGAATGCATTTGAGAAAGACAGTAAGGATAGGTGGTAAAATGCAAATGCAAATGTCCTATTTCTCTGAAACAAGGCAGTCAAGGTTGGGAATATTTTAGAGGTTACTTTCCCCCCTTAAGTTTCAGACTCAATACAATGTCAGAAATAGTCAACATAATTTATCATTGCTATTCAACAAATGAAACAGTCCCTGTTTACAATAAAAGCATATGGTAATTTAGAAACATCAAAACACATGCTATAAACATTCTGGTACTGAAATATTTGTCTAAAGGCTTGACTGATCAGTTGCATTTTATGTGTTTTATGAAATGTTCCTTTTGTTTCTGTGTCAGAAAATAAAGGCAAAGGATCCAAATGAGTGCATGTGGCAGGGATGAGAATGATGACTGACACATTGAAATATATATCTACATATGCATTACCTCTTGTCTTTTTTTATTTGGGGAAACAAAATGTCTATGTTCTTACAAAATGTCTAATTTGGGGATAAGAGTGTTAAAATTTGTTCTTGTATTGCATGGTATTCTCTTTCCGCATCAGTATCTAGCCCAAATCTTCAAAATGGATGTTTATCACAAACTCTCTTTCCAGGAATGCAATATGAGTCCAAATAAAAGGCTTATTTAGGAACAATTTTTGTCAGAGGTATTTTCCTTGTAGGGCTTGCAGCTTCCACTCTATTTTTGTGATACACTGTCAGCTCCTCTAAACAAAGATATTATTGCAGAGTGGCTAAGAGCATTCACTTTAGAAGCAGGGAGATTTGCATTTGACTCCTGCAATCACTCCTCTTCTCTGAGCATCAGGGCCTTCTCCGTAAAGGAATGCTGTTAATATTAATATTTCATGTCTCATGTGAGTTAATATACATCTTGGTCTCACATTGATAGCTATTATTAGTAGTATTAATAAATACTAACAAATAGAAAGTAAGTTCATGGTAGCTATTCCAGAATGTGGAAATAAATTTGAAACCTACTGATACCCAACAGATTTTTCCCCCTAAATTTAGGCTGGCTTTTAAAGAGGAAAGCACAATCCTGCTAAAAGGTTTAGTGAAAACTATTTGCATCAAAAAGGGCCTGAGGTGAAATTGCTGTCCTACAATTATTTCACAGAGTCAATTCCCTTGAAATTCTTGCTATTTTGATACATTTAACTATTTTTTGAGTCAATGATGATTTACCAACATCTAATACTTAAATTTTTAGTAGTTATTTTTGTCAGAGTGAAAAAATGACTTGAGTTTAAATTTTTCCTCACAATATCTCCTAATTTGTAACCTACTGAAGCCCTTCCAAAGGAGTATCAGGATGGTTCACACTTTTCTTTAGAACTCCAAGGGCCAGGGACCAGCAGTTAGTGTAATGGCTATGTCACTGGACTCCCATGTAGTTGACTGCGGTTCAAGTCCTGGACCCGGTGGCTTAAACTCACGCCGGGCACATGTGCGTGTGTGCCCAAGATCCTGAGAGGAGAATGGAGGAGAAGGGATTGCGGTGTGGCCATCCCCCATGGGGGGCGATTTCTCACTTTCTGTCTCTCTGTCTCTCTCTTTCTGGTGAGCGCACACACCCTATAGCAAAAACCTCTCAAAAAAAAAAAAAAAGAACTCCAAGGGCCATAACATTCTTCCCCCTCCCTGCTCCATGCTCCATGGTTCTCCCTGGTGGCCACACCTTTACCAGGCTGCCCTCAGCAACACACAAGTTTAAGGATGCAGTGAAGATTAGTACTCAGATAATGCAGAACTGAGTGAGGCAGAAAGAACTGTAAACCCACAGTTTGATTTCAGCACCTTGACTGGCCCCCAGGATGTAACTTCAAGGTCTTGGGAATTACCTGTTAGAGACAAAAGTCAGTGTAACTTCATTGGGTTAAAAGAAAGCTAACGTCTAGAAGTGACCCCGTAGTTAAGTTAAATTGGCAAGTATTGGAGAGTGGAGGAAAGATTTTCAAGTAGTGTGGACTCGGAGGACCACTTATTTATTTATTTTTATATATTTGATATTTTTGCTAGGGATGGGGAGAGAGAGAGAGGAGAGTGAGAGCAAGAGCAAGAGAAAGAGCAAGAGAGAGAGAGAGAAAGAGAGAGATTTATAGTTTTAGAGTTTGAAATTCATTAACAAATTACAAAATTTGTCCCATAAAAATTAAATTTCATTTTTGATGCCACTGAAATTCCCAGACCTTAACTACGTGATGTAGTCTGATAGTTATAGATTTTTTAATGGGCTACAAAAATGTGTATTAATTGTGCTAAACAACATAACACTAAACTGAAGATGATGTTAACAAAATGAAGATTAAAAAACTAGTTAAAAGTGTAGTGTGGAAGATGGCACAGATCAGGATAATAGAAAATCTTATGTGTTTATGTTTTAAACTGGATCCTCTAGATGTATCTTTTATTCCACAAAAGTAAGTGGTTATACTGGCTAGAGAGAGGACTTTTCTTAGGAACAGCTGGGAATGGGTGACTAAAATTACCTTAGTGTTCTCTTCAGTTTGACTAAACTTAGGACAGGTCCTTTTTCTGACTATAGATTTCTGACT
>NW_006160142.1:4838045-4846475 GCF_000334495.1 Tupaia belangeri chinensis | reverse complement strand
TTTCCCTAGAACGTTTTAGAAAATGTGCCTTGTAAATACTGTCTCTGGCCCTTTGAGACGTAAATCTTCTCCCAGCCTCTTGCAAGTTTAGAACTCTGGAACCTTTGCCAAGGACCTGGGAATCACCTCTTTGAAATGTGAACATTGGAAAAGATAGTGCCCCTGTCTCCCAGTCTCTACGGAAGGGTAGGAGCCAGACTTCCAATGGGTGCCTAGTAGCAAATACAGATGGCCTCAGGACAAAGTGAAGCATGTGCAGACTCAGGGATAATTCAGTGTATTGGACACATCCCATCAATCCACCTCCCCACTACCTTCGTCCAACACCTTCCCACTCACTCTCCCTTTCCCTTGAAGACCACCTCGCCTCGTGTTTCAGCACATGTCATCTATGCTTTCCCCCTATCGCTGGTGATGATGTTGGAATAAAACTTCTGTCTTGTCTCCTGTGATCTCTCTTTAACGTGATCACACAACCTGCCGTCACATATGCCTTCCATTGGTTTTGCATCATGGGAAAAATAGATGCCATTTTCTTCATCCAGTTTTTAAAAGCGTATCTCATTTTGGAGCACTTACAACTTTTGCATTCATTTAATATCAAACTTGCATGTGAGTGGGGAGTGTGTTTGAATGCATACGTAAACGTGTGTGCATTTTAAAGGAGGAAATTGAATGCTAGAAAGACCAATGGAAAAAAAAATGTATTTTTTCACTTTTTTCTCTTTGAGGTCAGTTTTCAATATCTATTTTTTTCTCCAATCTGAGGATAAGTCAGCTCTGTTTCGACACTGGAATATCTGTTCACAGACACTTAACTAACTGTTCCAGTGAGGCAAGTATCTTCTTTCTGGACGTGTCAGTCGTAGGAGGTTAAGAGAAAGCTGGTTTAACTTAGGCTTTCACACTAAACTGGAATATGACCTGACTGCTGGGAGAGGCTTTTGTGCACACAGGCAACAGCTTTCCTAACTTTCAGCCATAAAGGATGACATGGAGTATATATCGTCTTTGTGTGGAAAGTGTCAAAATGAAACTACTGTTTGCATAAGTAATAACAGATATACCTCAAAATTGTAATGTGGCAGAGATCATGTAAGTGAATTCTTGCCACCAGGTGCAGGACTTGAGTCGCGTGGGATTCCAACACCCTTAACAACCATGCCACCAGCTGGTCCCCTGTATGTGAATTCTTGATGTAGTTAAACTTTTTTTTTTTTTTTTTAATTTGCAGTTCACCTTTAAGCCGTTAAAAACAAATTTAGACAAACTAAAATTTAACCAGTTTATTTAAAAGAAGAGCAGGTGATTTAAATCAGGCAGCCTCTTTGAAGATGGCTTCCAAGAGGCTGCAGTAGCTGCGTGGTTTACAGGCAATACATGTGGGCAGACCGAGAAAGGGAACGTGACGTGTGCCGTGAAGAGGGAGGGTGTCATACAAAAATGTAAGTGAGGGAGTGAGGTAGAGAGATTATTGGTTACAGGTGGAAGGTAGGCTGCACAAACAGTCCAAAAGCTGGGCTTTTCTGTGATGGACTAAAATATGACTAGCGAGATTGGTTGTAACCCAGAACTAGTTGGGGCTGGGGAGAGGGGGAAGATGGGGACAGCCTAACAGGTACAATTTCAGCTTATCCAGAGGGATCCAAATGTGGGAGTACACGGGCCATTGTAGGCCAGAATAGTTTAACAAAGCCAATTCATTTGTGGTCCATTTCCTCTATTATTTGGTTTAAAGTTGAGAGAGAAGACAAAAATCAACTTAGATGACCAAGTTGACAAATTGGTAAATAGCTGCTACTCTTCTCTTCTAGGCAATAGAAAAAGATGCCAAAGGTCAAAACCGTGGATAATAGTTCTCTAGTAATTAAGTTTTCTGCAATTATCTCAGATGGTCTTGAATATTCAAAATTCTCAACCAAGTAGGATTGTCAACAGGGCTAACATGCTCCCCAGGTGACTTAGGGAGGACTGACTCCTGTTTCCCTGTCTGGGAGTCTCAACAGCAGCAGAACACAGGCGTCTCAGGGTGGCAAGGATGACTCAGTGTGTGGGATGAGGCCTGTGCACACTGCCTGTCATTCCTCTGCTCACAGAAATCCTAGGGGAACCTTGTTTGCTTTCATAGCACATTTGTCTCCTGAGAGGGGATGAACAGGGTAGAAAAGGTGGAACTTTATATGTTGATGAAGTGATGTATAAACAGGAAGAACAAGAATGATTCTTATGTATGTATGTTTTTTAAAATTAAATGGCTTGACAGTTTTTTTTTTTTTTCTGGGCTTGATTATTATTCCAATAGTTGGCCTATTTTGCACACGTTTTTGCAAAATATAACTTGCTGCATAAATTTAATTATTCTTAAGTGCTTCTTAAATAATGTCAGTCTCAACTAATTTGGTTATATTAATGAATTAGTTTAAAAAATTGTTGAGAGTATTGTATGCCTTTATTGTATGTGTTAGGTACTATCAGATAGGAATTCACATAACTTTTTTCACCTTTAATTCTTCTTGTACTTTTAAGATACAGTCATAATCTTGTGATTAGGAGATTTAACTTTATTTGTAGTTGTACTATACATACTGTTCTTTCCAACTAAATTTCTGTTTTGAGTTGGTTAGGGCTCAATACTTTTGTTTAATTTCCTATGACATTAAAATCTGGCATAATGTCAATACTTATTTATCTTTTGATTGATTGCTTTTTCCCTTTGGTCAACTTTGAGGGTTTTTCTATAGGTTGAGCTATCGTGACTATTTGGGGTCTCCAGACTCTTTTCATTTATTTTAGAAATTCGGTCTCTTCTTCTACTTGAGCTCTAATCATAGAATCATACGGGAAAGGGGTCAGTTCTGACCTATCTAGAAATCTGCGAATTTTGAGGCAGCCCAGCAGATAAGGAAGAGAAGAACCGAGCAGATCCGAGCTACCAGGAGAGAACGGGCGCACAGGGACATCACAGACAGTACAGTCCTGGGCCACACGTTCTCTCCCTCCATGCCCCTTCCACAGAGATGACAAACCTGGAGTTATTCTTCGATTCTTCTCATTCACTCTCACTCCATGGCTGACATTCTAGCAAGTCCAGGCAGCACAGTTTTCATCATATATCCCTAAACCAGCCATTGAATCCACCACTCCGGTTCACCCCACTTTTCTTCATCTGGATGTTTGCAGTAGAATCCTTAGTGCTCTTGTTCTAGTTCTTGCTTCCTCTCTAGGTTTTTCTATACATAGCAGCGAAGGCACTTTCAAAAGTACAAATCATTTTACGTAATTTCTGTGCCGAAACTTCTCTTTCGGATGAAGAACACCATTCAATTAAGATCACCAATTGCTAAACATGACTCTATGAACTGGCTGAGGTCTATTGCAGGCAACCCCATGTTCTCACCTTCTCTGCACCTTCCACTCTGGTCCCACGCTCTTGGTCTTCCCTGAGCACACCAATCTTGTTCACATACCAGGGCTTCTGTGTTTGCCATTGCCTTTGCTCCAAATGCTTTCCCCAAATGGATCTATCTATTGCTCAGAGTGTCTAGTTCTGAGCTTGAGTTTACCCTCCTGGGAGGCCTTGTTCATGTCTTTATATTTTTGACTATAGGGCCAGCCATTCTCTTTCTTTTTACCCTGTTGCTTTATTAATTTGTTGGTTACACTTATCATTACCTGATATGATATGCTTTCCTCACTTGTTTACCAGAGATGTTTTCTACTGAAATATAAACTAACCTGTAGCTTTTTTTTTTTTTTTGAGAGATTTTTGCTATAGGGTTCATGCGCTTGCCAGAAAGACAGAGAGAGACAGAACGCGAGAAATCATGTGCCCCAAAGAGGATGGCCACGCCGCAAACCCTTCTCCTCCGGTCTCCTCTCAGGATCTTGGGCACGCATGCGCACGTGTCCAGCGTGAGTTTAAGCCACCGGATCTGGAACTCAAACCGTGGTCGACTACGTGGGAGTCCAGCGACATAGCCATTACGCCAACTGCTGGTCCCTAAACTGTAGCTTTTATACTGCCCAATGAATAATGCTAGTATGTAGTAGGCACTCAATAAGATTTTCTGGGAAATAAAAAGCATTTTCGGATGAACTGATAAAGGGAGCCAGGAGTGCTACAGCCATGTCTGGGTGGAAGTGTTCAATGCTAGTACAATGGCCATGATTTGCACCATGACAGTTTCCTTTTTTGAACTTGACCTGGTGTAAATGACTTATTAAACAGTCAGGTTCTTCTTTGAGTCACTCGTGGGTTAGTTATGGGGGTCATAAACTATTCAAAACAGAATTGAAATGCAGAAGTTGATACATCACACAGTAGAATTTCATAGTATTGTAACTGAAATACTCTGGGTTGTCTCAATTCACAATGGCAAAATGAAGATCCAGAAGAATAATAACTGGGAACAGGTGCATGTTCTTGGTTATTTGTCAAGAACTTTTAATGAATATTAAATAATTTGATTTTCACCTCTATAAGGTAGGTATTATAGGCTTTCCACTTTATGAATGAAGAGTGACATTTCAGGCGCAATTGTCCAATGCTTCTCAGTTATGAATAAAACATGAATTCATACTCGAGTCTCATCATGCCCACTTAAATAATGAGAATTTTAAATTTTTTTGGAGGAAAATATGTTTTAATATAAAGAAATGACTTTGTAGACAAATCGCAACCAGCTCTGCTACTTACTATGTGAATAAATTACCTTTATTCTACAAACATTATTTTTATCCTTATAAAATATGTATTATGCTACCTATGTTATGTCACTGAGGAAAGAAGAGTGATCATGTATTACATGCCTAGCATGGTGTTTGGTACTTGTAAGTGCCAAATATAATATTAATTCTTTTACCCAACTCTTTGGTTCCATTTATTGATAACATTGTTCTCCTCCTAGAATAAACATTCCATAGGCATCTAGAGATCCAAGAGACTTAAAGAGTCATCTTAGCCTTGCTAGTTGGTGAAATATAAACATGCTTTTTTTTTTTTTTAGAACTGAGTTTCTAGTTTATTTCCTATGAAGTACTGTAGTAGTTAATGGAAGATATACTTCACCAGTTTTGGCAAAGGCCAACACTACGACTGAATCAGTGAATCATTCAACACAATTTATTTCCAGTGTAACTGCTGAAAGGAAAATGGAAGCTTGTCACTTTCCTTTTAAGCCCACACACATTGCTGAATTTTCCAGAAGCTTGCTGTGCATAACTAACGTTTAAAATAAAAATACAATTTGTGCAAAGAGGATGATCAAGGTAGACTGCAGTGGCTTGGCACTGAAGTCTTTTGGGATGTCAGTAATTCTTAAGATAAAAGGAACACTTTCCTGATTCAACAGGATTCTTCTAATTTTACATTTGTTGTCATTTTTCACTTGCTTTTCTATTTTGGAAACATTTACCAACTGTGTTAATCAGAATGTGTTTGATTCCCATGGAGAAATGATCTATCTTAAAATTTGTGATGCAAAAGAAGGAGAAAAGGTATTTTTATTTTTATTTCAAAGTATTTAAAAACTTTATTGTTTATCCACAGTGGGTTTTTGAATTTATTATTGTGGGACACAGAAAAGACTACGTGGTATATGTTTTCTTGAGAGTCTTCATCAATGAGGCAAGCTTAAAGTACTTTTTCAAAAGAGATGACCATATATAATATGAAGAAATAATTTGATTCTATTCATCCCTCTCTCCTTGCTACAAGAATATATTTGACCTTGAAAATATAAACAAAGACATTTCTTTGATATTAATTCATGCGGCAGAATTTCTCAACTGCATATGGTAATTATTGTTGTCATATTCCTAAGCTACTCAACAAGCAAGTTGGAGCAGGACTTTTCACGCAGAGAAATATTTGATCCCCAGAATCATGATTCTAGAATATTACCCTTGTGGATGTTATAGATTTATTTCTGAGTTTCATAAAGTTGAGGACACTCTAAATAGTTCACTAGAGGTATATTTACGCATAATAAAGGCCCAGATAAAGTTTTCATCAGCTTTACTGAAATTATGGGACACTACCTTAAGTAGGTTGTTTGCATCTAAAAACATCAAGGTTGAAACTTCAGCTTGGAGAGGGACCAGTGAATCTGACCAATTGCCAGAATCCCATGAGAACATGGCCCAAGGGAGGGAACTGCACTGTCAAACTCTTGGGCAATAAGAAACATCAAAATTAAGTACAAATAGGACAGTCTAAAAATCTCAAATGACAAGGAGAACAAACAGTTGTAATGATATGATGTAGAGAATAAATTTCAGTGGGGGAAATAAAGTGCTCCTTTTTAAACTAGCACTTATGAATTAGTCTTTCTAGCATTTCCAAGCAAACTTGAAAAAAAAATCATTAGTTTCATTTGTGATTCTTTTGACTGGTCTTTTCTAAAATTCTTGGAGGTAGAGCACACTGGGAAAATGTAATCAGCTTGGGACCTGCAGTTGGCAACAATGGCTATGTCGCTGGACTCCAGTAGTCCACTGTGGTTTGAGTTCCAGACCCAATAGCTTAAACTCACACTGGGTGCCTGTGTGTGCGTGCTCAAGATCCCAAGAGGAGGGAATCAGCAGTTAGTGTAATGGCTATGTCGCTGGACTCCCACGTAGTTGGCCATGGTACATGTCCCGGACCCGGTGGCTTAAAACTCAGGCCGGGTGCGTGTGTGTCCATGCCCAAGATCCTGAGAGGAGAATGGAGGAGAAGGGATTGCGGCGTGACCATTCCCCCTGGGGGGTGAATTTCTCGCTTTCTGTCTCTATGTCTCTCTCTGTCTGTCTGGTGAGCACATGCGCCCTATAGCGGGGGAAAAAAAAAAGAGATCCCAAGAGGAGAATGGAGGAGAAGGGATTGTGGTGTGGCCATCCCCCCTGGGGGGTGATTTCTCGCTTTCTGTCTCTGTCTTTCTGGCGCCCTATAGCAAAAAACTCTCAAATAAATAAATAAATAAAGTTAATCAGCTCAATCACTCTCCAAACAAACTTTTTATCACCCAGTTTTGCTAAGCTGGGTTTGACCCTGATTCCCATAAAAATTTCTTGGACTAGGGAAGAAGTCTGAGTCATGAAGACACACCAAAAGGTAAGCCATTGGGTGAATTCAGGATTCTCCTTCATCAATGTGTACCATGAGAAAACTATAATAACCAATTCTTGGCCATTAGCTAAAGGCAATCTTCAAGGGAATCTGAAATGAAAATTCTTGAACTCTATTGTTTAAGTCACCCTATATTCCCTAGGACACCCAAAGCTAGAAAATCCCCAGACATAGCACTCAGGGACTGTACAAATATTCTTCCTATACATGCTTTTGCTTAGAAGTGCTGTGCAGTCCAAGATTAGCAGGAGGGCATAGAGATGCAGTGTTGTATCAGAGTCATTCTCACTAGCCATTCTGCAGAGCTTTAGGTCCAATTCTTTTCCTGACAATTTTCATGGTTGCTTCTTGGTGGTGGTGATTTTCTGTTCGTTCACAAATGAGTAATTCATTTGTGTACCACCCTCTTCCCCTTCCTTGTTTATTTACTTCTGAGATTGCAAAGTTCAATGACACTTGACTCTGGCCTTTCTGATTCTATTGGTAGAATGAGCTACATGGTAGTTATTAGGATATTTCTATGCGATGATCAAACTAAGGCTATTAAAAGAAAGAAAAAGTAGGCTATTAAGTGATTATTTCTGTGAAGTCTCCCTACTATAAAATCAATCCAACTCGATCCGTTAGGCTTCTGTTGTCTGATAAATCTGGAATGTAAATTCATGGCCAGTAGCATTGAATACTTCTGACATTTGATTTTGGCTTGATTATGAATATAAGCCCTTGACCCTCCTCTACCTTTACTCCTCCATTCTTAAGTCATTCCCACATCAAAATCTAGTAAAAACCAATCTGAATGAGTCAAAAATCCTTGAAAATGAATGAACATAGTTTATGTCATTCTAATCATAGTTTCTTTTATTATGCCCTAATAATACCCAGGAAAACTAGGCTGTGTTCGACCCTGATTCCCATAAAAAGTGAAAGATAAACATGTTTCTTTTTATGTCATTAGATTCGGGAACTTTCAGCATTGGAGAGGTTTGCTGTCTTTAAAAATTGAGGAATTCACGGGACCAGCAGTTAGCGTAATGTCTATGTTGCTGGACACCCATGTAGTTGACCGTGGTTCAATTCCCGGACCCGGTGGCTTAAACTCACACCGGGCGCATGTGCATGTGTGCCCAAGATCCCGAGAAAGAATGGAGGAGAAGGGATTGCGGCGTGGCCATCCCCCCTGGGGTGGTGATTTCTTGCTTTCTGTCTCTCTCTGTCTCTCTGGTGAGCGCACGTGCCCTGTAGTAAAAGCCTCTCAAAAAAAAAAAAGAAAAAAAAAAAAAAAAGAAAAAAAAAAAAAAAATTGTGGAATTTTGGATCAGAAG
>NW_006160142.1:4811654-4837775 GCF_000334495.1 Tupaia belangeri chinensis | reverse complement strand
GAAAAAATTGTGGAAATGATCACATACCTGCCTTCCTGGAAAGCTCCAGGAGTGTTGAATGGAGGTTTTACGACTTTTATGAACAGAATTAACGTTAATGAATACCGTGGATCTGGTGAAGCTTTCTGTAGTGCTTTCAGCCTCTTCGTTCGGTAGACTTCCTGCTCATTTTACTCTGGGTATTTAGTGTTCTTTATGCTTCTCTTTCATTTTCTGTCAAAACTTCTCTCTCCCAGCTTGGCTTGACAGCTTAATGTGCTATTCTTTTCAAGCAATTTAATAAGAACCAAAACCTTAAATCAAAAATGAAGTAATGATCATTGGCTAAGTGAGGGCTGTGTTTAGAAACAGTAGACTAAATTGGTTAATCCAAAAATTATACATATGATCAAATTGTCCATTCTGTTTTTATGTAAATTTAGTTCTGATTGTAGTATCGCCCTGAAGTATTTACATTGTCATTATTTAATAGCATTTTTCACACATTCAGTGGCTGAATGCATTTTAACATGTTATTGTGAAAAAAGGCTTTGTTTGGGCCAGCAGGTGGTGGGTGTGGTGGTTAAGGCGCTGGACTCTCACATGGCTGACTATGGTTCAAGAGTGCCAGACCCAGTGGCTTGGAAATCATGCCAGGTGCATGTGTGTGCATATTCAGAATCCTGAAAGGAGAATGGAGAAGGAATTGCAGTGTGGCCATCTCCCTGGGTGGGGAGCGGGAAGGAAGGTGATTTATCACTTTCCCTCTCTCTGTCTCTCTGCAGCGGTGTGCACATGCTCTATGAAAAAAAAACTTAAAAATATGATCCCGTCATTGATTATATGATTAACATGGGTTTATCACCACTGATCAGAAAGTTGGTGCATATTTGGGTTACACTTAAAAGAATATTGTCATGATCACGGGCAGTAATATTCACTCTCTTCTCTGTGTTGATCCCACTACTTCTGGAGCACTGAGTTCACATCCAGATAGCATTCCTTATCATTGTGCATTGGCCAGTTTCAGCTGGATTACAAGCAAAAGATCAAATTTATACAAGCATCAATACAAAAGTATTTTTGCTTAATTTTAAGAAAGTTATAGGGTTTATTAAAAGAGATCAAAAGATACTTGCAGAAACTTTTCTGATAGTAAGGGTGCGGTTGGAATGAGGTTGTATTGGCATTAGAATGAGATGAGAATGAGGTGAGAGTGAGCCTGGGATATGCTGGAGGTGATCTTTGAGATGAGTATAGGATGAACTCCTGGCAAGTTGGGAGTGTTATTGAGATGAGAAGAAACTATTAGTTCGTCTGGAGAGGCCCACGAAATACTCTGGGGAGGCAGTAGATGGCATAGTGGTTACATAACTGGACTCTCACATTGCTGACCACAGTTCTAGTCCTGGACCTAGTTGCTTGAAAATCATGCAGTGTACATATATATGTGTGCCTAAGATCCCCTTCTAGTCCTGGACCTAGTTGCTTGAAAATCATGCAGTGTACATATATATGTGTGCCTAAGATCCCCAGAGCAGAACAGAGGAGAAGGGATTGCAACATGGTCACCACCTGGGGTGGGGGGGGGTGATTTCGCACTTTCCCTCTACTGTGTATGTCTTTCTGGGGAGTGCACACACCCTAAGGCAAAAACCTCTAAAAAAAAAAAAAATACCCTGAAGTTTGCATAGCAGAATAATCTATTCTAGTGGGTATAGGAACAAATTCATGTTAGCCAACATAACAAGCTATCTAAAGACATAGTCAATCTAAAAACAGATACAGTCCATTTTAGCAGATGCAACCTAAACTTTTCTGCCATATTTATTATTATATTCAGTCATTGACCATGTCCTGTATCTATACTCTCCCTAAATCCCCAAATGTGAGTGCTCGTGTGTGTGTATGTGTGCTTGGACAGGATAAGGAGTCCAAAGTTATCCAAGGTATGATTGCATAAGCTGGAGGCATGCCCTAAAAATAAGGAAAATTGAGACACTGTAATTGTCACTTAATAGTTGAAGGAAGAGAAAGAGAGAGAAAAATAAAAGAGTAGTCTTGGTTTTTGCACTGGACATGAAGGGCTGTATGATAACGGGATGAGCGCCCTTATAACAATGGGAGTTCCCATTTCTGCAAGTGTGCAAGACGAGGCTTGTGAAACTTGCCTGGAATGCAGAATGCCGTCAGAGGACCTCTAAGGTACTTTCTGTCTTTGGTCGTGGTTCTCAGTGACTTTGGTCTTTTTAACCCTGCCACTTCCAGGTTTTCTTTTTTAAAGAAACCAGAGTTTTCTCTTTGATGTAAACAGAGGAAGTAAAGAAGTTAATGTCTCTAAAGCATCTAGCACATACCCCTTTTCTAGAATCACTGACTTCTCTTGACTCTCAAGGAAAGTATACTGGGGAAAAATGGAATAGTCAATTAGGAGGTGCTCTCTGAAACAGATATGTGTTTTGGGTAAAAAATATCTAGTAATTCAACTGGGCAAAGGAAACATTATCATATGATTAGCAAATGTATTTTTTTAGTATATTCTCAATTTATGATCCCAAAACTATTGCTGACCACTATTTCTTTGTATTTCTATTTTTTGCACATGTTTAAAAAGCAGTTTGTGACTCTAGTTACTAAGCCAGGAATGCTCTTTTTCACTGGCAGCATTTTCCTCTGTTGGCAGAATCCACAGGCAATTGCTTTGATGCTTTTTGGAGTTCCATTTGGTGTCTGTCATAGTTCATGCAAAGATAAGCTGATTGGGTCGTCTAGTTGGTCCCAGACACTTTTGGCTTTAATGCTCCATCAATTCTCTTTGAAAATGAAATTCTGGGCCAATCTCATCTCTCAAGGGACATTCGCAGATGACTTGTTGATGATCAAAAGGCAACATGATTTCCTGATGTCCATATGCTTTCTCTGGAATCTCTTTTGGTATCCTCGAAACTCATATTTCTTATAAGTGTTCAACAGATAGCCATGTGGGAAAGGCCTAAACTTCAGAAGTGTTTCTTCCAAGTTTATGTAAGTGGGTCAAGTGGCCTGAACTGGTTGCTAGGAACTCCAGGGAGTTAGTCCTAGATCATAAAAAAAAAAAAAAAAAAAAAAAAAAAAGAAAAAAGACATGAAATTACCCTCCAAGAAGGCCAATGACTGAATTTATAGCTTTTTTTTTTTTTTAAACTTAAACAAAGCAAGTCACTTGTTATAAAAAGCTCAGAAGCGGAGATAGTGAGAAAAAAGAGAACACTCTGTCAGCTACCTTTTCTTACCACTTATTTAGTCACAGCTAAGCCTTGTGGCTTCCAGTGCTGTGAACATTTCAGACATTGAAGGATGTACATGTCCTGCATGCAGCCTTCACTAGGACTGAAATAGTGAACTAATCACCATGATTACTGTAGATAGTCCTTTTAGAAAGGGGAAACACTGTGCTGGTAATTTATGTACATGATTAAAAATATTTATTCCAATAAAACTAACTTTGATCTTACCACTCTTATTTTATAGGAGAAGTGATTGAGACTGGATCAGTTGCCTTAGCTGACAGGGGTAAAAAATACCAGAACTGATATTTGACCCAATTTGACCTACAGCTTACTTTCTTATTTACTTTTTTCCAGTATCTCCATCCTTTTTATTGGACAGATAACTCGCTTTTTCTTATTATTTTTTAATTTGTTAGAGGATGCATGCACTTGCTAGGGAGATAGCGAGATGGAGAGAGAGAGAGAGAGAGAAGAGAAGAGACAGAAAGAGAGAGAAGTCACCCCTCCCATGGAGGATGGTCATGCCATGATCCCTTCTCTTCCATTTATACTTCTGGGATTTGGGGCATACATGCACAGACACCCAGTGTGTTTCTCAAACTGCCAGATATTGGACTCAAACCATGCAGTCAGTCATGTAGGATCCAGCAGCCTTAACCATCATATCATCAGCTGGTCCCCAAATAAATTGCCTTCTAGTGTCATATTTTTCTTGCTCTTAGCAGATTCCATTTAGAATTGCCTTTTTGTTATTGTATTAGTGTGAATTTGAAAACTGTTTCTAACAATTACCTATATTTTCTTCCTATTACAGAAATAATTGAAAAGTTCAGATATATGAAGAATAGGTGTTAATTTCATAAAACAAATTGTCTACTGGGAATCACAGTTTGGATATTCTATAGGAGCCTCAGATTTGAGCAATCAAAAACTGAAGACATTTCCCTTCACACCCTAATATTTCTGTTTTATTCCCAACCTTCCTATTTATACAAATATTGTAAGCCTTCACCCAATCTGCTAAATTCTAAACCCAGGTTTTTAATCCCAAGTTTCTCTCCTTTAACTTTCTCTTATTTGTTTCTTCTTCATATTCCTAGAACTAGTACTTTATTCCAAGGACTTTATCTTCTATCATTAGATTATTTCAGTTTGTATCACTGGCAGCAGCCTTAACCACCATATCATCAGCTGGTCCCCAAATAAATTGCCTTCTAGTGTCATATTTTTCTTGCTCTTAGCAGATTCCATTTAGAATTGCCTTTTTGTTATTGTATTAGTGTGAATTTGAAAACTGTTTCTAACAATTACCTATATTTTCTTCCTATTACAGAAATAATTTAAAAGTTCAGATATATGAAGAATAGGTGTTAATTTCATAAAACAAATTGTCTACTGGGAATCACAGTTTGGATATTCTATAGGAGCCTCAGATTTGAGCAATCAAAAACTGAAGACATTTCCCTTCACACCCTAATATTTCTGTTTTATTCCCAACCTTCCTATTTATACAAATATTGTAAGCCTTCACCCAATCTGCTAAATTCTAAACCCAGGTTTTTAATCCCAAGTTTCTCTCCTTTAACTTTCTCTTATTTGTTTCTTCTTCATATTCCTAGAACTAGTACTTTATTCCAAGGACTTTATCTTCTATCATTAGATTATTTCAGTTTGTATCACTGGTCTCCCTATCTGAGTTCTTATATATTCTCAATTCAAGTTTTCCACTGCTACTAGATATAACTTTTTAAAAATAAGTAATGTGATGTATTATTCCCCTGTTCAAAACCTCCCTATGCTCCAAATTTTTTAACTTGGCATATAAACTCATCTATGGTCTCATTTTGTTTACCATTTCCATCAGGTATCCTATTCTGGAAGGAAAACATAACTACTTGAAATCTCCAAATTTGTCCGTATTTCTTTTATGTTCTTTGTAACAGGAATTATTCTCGTATGCTTTCACCAATTCCCCAGTATGTTTATGTAGTATAAAATTATGAGACATCTCTTTGTCTTTCAAGATTAGCTGAATAACAAACTCCTTTCCAAAGCCATTCTGACCTGTCTTTATAGGTAAACAGATAACAGTATCTCAATCAAAGCATTCTCCTCTTTGTCCTTCTCTGTATTCAGATATCTACAATATCATTGCAATCATAACATCTTTACTTGTCTACCTTCTTTGATTAGACTATAAAAGCCCAACCAACTGTAAGGTTTATCTTATTCCTCTTGGCAGTATTAGAATCTAGCACAGTGCATAGCTTATAGTTCTCAGAAATTTTGGTTAAACTAATAAACTGAGGATGAAAACAGTATCTCAAATGAAAGAATCTGAAAGATATTATATTTGGAATGATCTAAGGGAATAGATCAATAGTGAATTGGGGGACCAGAAGTTGGTATCTAATGGCTATGTCACTGGACTCCCATGTGGTCGACCATGGTTTGAGTCCTAGACCCAGTGGCTTAAACTCATGCCCAGGTGCGTGTGTGCGCGTGCCTAAGATCCCAAGAGGAGAATGGAGGAGAAGGGACTGTGGCATGACCATCCCCTCCGGGGGGTGATTTCTTGCTTTCTGTCTCTCTGACTCTCTCTGTCTTTCTGGTGAGCACATGCACCCTATAGCAAAAACCTCTCAAAAAAAAAAAATTGGATAGTTTGAATATTCCATGTATTATATTTGTTATAGTCAAGAAGCTGTTTTTGTAGGACAAGCTTTATTTACTTAACAGAACATACTTTAATGCTCATTTTCAAGTGTCTCTACATGAATTATTATTTCTAAATGAAAGTACTTAAATGTGCAGCTAGAAGAAAATTGTCTAGTGCAAACAGTAGCAAAAACAGGTTCATTTCTAATAAAGTGGTAAGTTATATTATCCTAATAAGAGCTTGGTTCTAATTAATGTAATGAAAAACATAATATTTTCTCATGTTCATTATGAAATTATATAACATGAACCAATATAATGGCAAGTGGCTTGGAAAATTAGAGCTAATTCATTAAATAAATGAGATACAATTAAAGGAAAACATTTTAGAAAAATCAAGCATCATCTAAAACCTTGTGAGTCGAATTGTCTGTATGTGTTTGCATGTGTTCATAATTTATTTTTCCAACTCTCTGTATTTAGCTCATTTGAAAATCATCTATGAGTTGCAGCTGTTGCCTAACTCATAAGTATGTCAATATTCTTTTTTTTTTGGAGAGGTTTTTGCTATAGGGTATGTGTGCTCGCCAGAAAGATATAGAGAGACAGAGAGATGGAAAGTGAGAAATCACCCCCCCAGTGAGGATGGCCATGCTGCAATCCCTTCTCCTCCATTCTCCTCTCAGAATCTTGGGCACGCACGCACATGCACCTGGCATGATTTTGAGCCACCGGGTCTGGGACTCGAACCACGGTTGACTACATGGGAGTTCAGCCACATAGCCACTATGCTAACTGCTGGTCCCAAGTATGTCAATATTCTGAGGTAATAAAAATCTATTTAAATCTCAGTGCCCAAAAACATAATCAACTTGTATATAAATTTCACTGCTTTAGGGCATTGTGGTAATTTAGACTGCATGGTCATAGAAACCTAGGTTTCTGAGAAATTATAAACATTATTCTTTCTTCTTTTGATTCTTTTCATACCAGTCCATTTTGAGTGTCCATTTCATAGTTCATTTTTGGGTGGTCTGTGTTTTCCTTTAGATATATGTTTATATAAGGGACATAAAAAGAATATAGAACTTGCAAATGACAAATTTTAAAAATAATTATTTATTTAATTTTATTTATTATTATTATTTAATTTGGCTACAGAAAGACACAAAGAGAGAGAGAGAGAAGGGGAAAGTGAGAAAGCAAGCTACCAGGTCCAGGACTCAAACCACAGTCAGTCACATGAAAGTCCAGCATCCCAATCAGCACACCACCTGCCGGCCCTGTAAGTGACAAATTTTAACATGGAGAAAAATAGGTCAAATAAGAAGTGGGTGATAGAAAGAGGTTGTCAACAGACAACAAAGTTACAATTAAATAGGAAGAATGAGTTCTTGTTCTATTACACAATAGGATGACTATAGCTAATGATGATGATATTGAATATTTCAAGATGGCTAGAAGAGAGGATCTTGAATGTTATCGTTATAAGGAAATAATAAATTTTGATGTGATGAATATGCTAATTACCCTGATTTGATCATTATACAATGTATCCATGCATTGAAACAGCACACCATATCCCATAAATATGTATAATTTTTATGTGTCAATTATTAATTAGAATAAAAGGGACAAAACCACTATTTTTCCCATGGCTTTCTCAGAGCAGGGATTCAGGCATGGACTATCAGAACTCAAAGTACTTGTGCATCCACAGCCAGGCTTGATGGATTCTCGTGCTAAGCTACTTTGCTTCACATGTGGCTTTATAAAAGTGAACTAATTGCTGTGAGTGGGAAATGGTTCTCAGGCGTTGTCAGAGTCAGAGTTTGGCACATCGATGCTATGTTTGCTGACATTTCTGACGTTCGTGTTGGTGCCCGACCAGTTGTAGTATGTACTTCCTTAACTGTTTTATGCCTGAGTTAGAGTGTAATATTTTCTTTTTCCTTTGTTTCTCCTTTATCTCTCAGTTATTTTCTTTTCCTTTCCTACATTGACTTAGTCAATCAAATCACATGTGAATACTGACCAGGTGTTGAGTTCTAATGAACCGCTTATGACCAGATCACTCATGCTATTTTTTTAAGGAAGAAAACTATACTCTTTGAAAATCTCTTTCCTTCCACTTCTCCCTTTCTTCCCTTGCTCCCTTTCCTCCCTGAAGTTGTATACGTAGGCATTTTTTGAGTAGATATTATGTGCCAGGTCCTGTACCAGTCACTGAAAATATATTGTTACGTCGGTTCCCACAACCATCCTGTGAAATAGAACCAATTACCTCACATTTTACCCGCGAGGAAAATGGAGTCCAGAGCAGCTTGCCTTAAAGTTTAGAGATCGTAGTAGATAGATGAGCCATAAACAGAATCCTAATGTATCTGACTCAAAGTCCATTCTATTTTATTGCTTTCTTATTCTTTCTTTAATAGATTTTCAGTTAATTTACAGGTTCCAGAAGATTTGGAAATCATGACACTGAATTTGTTATGAGAGTTGTTTATGGATATTGACATCTCTACTATTAGAATGGCTTTCTGAGAGATTGTTCTTAAAATAAATTTGTAGAGTGCATTACTGTAAGAATAATTATTTTCAGTATTCAGTTGGATGTTTAGTTTCATAATTAAAAAAAAAACCCCTAAATATCTTGATGGCATTTTTAAGAAGAGCAGTATTTTATTTAATAAAGGAACTACTTGGGACCAGCAGTTGGTGTAATTGCTATGTTGCTGGACTCCCATGTAGTCCATCGCAGGTTTGATTTCGGACCCGGTGACTTAAACTCATGTCAGGTTTGTGGCCTTGCGTGCCCAAGATCCCGAGAGGAGAATGGAAGAGAAGGGATTGCAGCATAGCCATCCCCCCGGGGGGTGATTTCTTGCTTTCTGTCTCTCTGTCTCTCTCTGCCTTTCTGGTGAGCACATGCGCCCTTTAGCAAAAGACTAAAAAAAAAAAAAAAAAAAGGAACTATTTAATAAAGACTTTGAAAGCTGAGCAAAAAATCAAACTATTACCATGAATTTCTAAATTACAAAGTGAAGAGAGATTGGTTGGTTTATCTGGAAGACATGGAAATTATCTTCAGATTTTTTTTTTCCTGTAAATATTCTTATTTAAGGTCACAAAATCTTTTTACTAATTTTGAGCAAAACCAGGCCACTTAGACTTGAAAAGGAAATAACAATTTCCTCTTTTTAATTAGTGCATATTTACTCAGGCTCCATTGTGTACTTAAAAGTGTGCCCGATATTATAGACTGTCATTATATTTTGAGATATGATTCTTGCCCTAAAAAGTCTACACTGTATTTGGGCTTCAAGTACCTGTTGAAAAGATTTACTTGTATGTTAGTTTTAGCAGATTTTTAAAAAGTATTTTATTTTATTAAAATTAAAACAATATTTATTTCTTCTATGAATGAGAGAGAGAGGAGGATAGAGTGAGAGGGAAAGACACAGTACTTCTAACAGGTTCTGATATCACAGTCCCCCCAAGTCTCATCTAGGATCTCGGATCATGGCGCATGTGCAGGTGGCAGACTCAGGGAGGCCTCTGGGTCTGAACCTGAGCTGTCCCATGTGGGTCAAGCCTTGCAGAGTGTAGTTCCTTCTGTGCCACCTTCTCACTACAAGTTTCAGAAGATTTTGAAGAGCAGTCAGAGGACAACCTCAAGTTCACACTTGACACTTTAACTCCATAAGTTAACTTTCTCTTTATTCATAAAAAGTTTATATTGGGTATATTTATGTGATTAGAGCAATACATTCACATCCTCAAATAGAAATTAAAAACAGACTTACAGAACATGGATCAAATTCCCAGTGTGTGATATTAACTTGTCAAGTAGTCCATATTACAATAACACAAGGACAAAATCTAGAAGAAAAACTAAAGGATTCCTCTTGAATAGAATTTTTTTCCATTGAAAATGACATTTTCAGATTCTTAGTATCATTGAAAAGATATGTAGGTATGTTGGGGGTGGTGGTAGTATATGTGGATCAAAGCAATGCAAATGGAAGAGATTAGGTTATAGGAAAATATATTTGAGAAATGTTTCAGAAATATTTACAGAAAGTAGACTGTGTTACATTTTAATCTTTCATTTTAACTGTGTATAGACTCATGATCCAAGTCAGATTGTGGATGCTTTTCTTCCTCATAATTTCTAAATAAAAACAGGTAAGACTGGTGCTGTTTTACCTGTTAATACCAAATATTAGACAAATTTTTCGTTTAGGATAGCATTGTTATGGTGAAGGGTGGAGAGGAGAATTACCCATAATTGTACAGCATGGTGAGAGACCTGGATCACAAAGCCTGTGAAAGTCTTCTGCTCTGAAATTGACATATTACATATTACATATTACATAAGGATGGCCCACAGCCATCCTTATGACTTACCTTAGGAGATCAATAAATGTTTCAAATAGCTTGTAAACCAGATATTGTCTAATGTAATAAGATCTTCATTTATGTTGTACTCATGACTTCAGGAGAAAAAATATTAAAAGCAAAAGGTTTTCTTGTATTTTGGCAATTGAAGTTTTCTATTTAACTGGTCAAGTTCAGTTTACACATTTGGATGTTGATTCAGAATGATTTTGAAAAAAATTAAAATTTCTGGATTAGATTCTCAATGAAATTACATTTTGTTCCATATATGTTAGCTCTATGCTAGGAAATTAAAAAAATGTGATTTCCTTCATTCCTTTGGAAAAGAGAGAACATTATATAGTATATGAAATTTTGTTTTTGCCAACTAGGTAAATATTTCTTCCTAAATCTGGTTAAACTTTTCTGATTTGCCATGTACGAACATAAAAAATATTAGTTTTCTAAACAAATTATTAAATATGCCAGCCTCACTTTTTTTTATTTTATTTTATTTTTTTTTGGAGAGATTTTCACTATAGGGCACGTGCGCTCGCCAGACAGACAGACAGAGACATAGAGACAGAAAGCGAGAAATCACCCCCCAGGGGGGATGGTCACACTGCAATCCCTTCTCCTCCATTCTCCTCTTGGGATCTTGGGCACGCACGCACACGCACCCGGCGTGAGTTTTAAGCCACCGGGTCCAGGATGCAAACCGCAGTTGACTACGTGGGAGTCCAGCGACATAGCCATTACACTAACTGCTGGTTCCCCCAGCCTCACTTTTGATTAGTCATAAATTAGGTAAATTTATGGGAACTCTAAGTAGTCTGAAAATAAGCTAATTTTTTGTCGGCTGATCAAGTTGCTATTTTTCCTAGGAAAATATATTATGTAACAATTTCCAAGTTAAATGTTATGATTTAGAAATAGTATGTGTGTTTGTATGTAATCCTTTAAAGGTCTATAGCTTTTAAGATATGATATAAGCAGAGGATAAAATCCACAATGCAAAGTAAAAGCTATTTTATGGTGTTTTAAAATTGTAATTTTAGAAAAAAATTAAGTCAGTTCATTTTCAGGGAAGAATGAGATTATTTAAGCCACCGGGTCCAGGATGCGAACCACAGTTGACTACGTGGGAGTCCAGCGACATAGCCATTATGCTAACTGCTGGTTCCCCCAGCCTCACTTTTGATTAGTCATAAATTAGGTAAATTTATGGGAACTCTAAGTAGTCTGAAAATAAGCTAATTTTTTGTCGGCTGATCAAGTTGCTATTTTTCCTAGGAAAATATATTATGTAACAATTTCCAAGTTAAATGTTATGATTTAGAAATAGTATGTGTGTTTGTATGTAATCCTTTAAAGGTCTATAGCTTTTAAGATATGATATAAGCAGAGGATAAAATCCACAATGCAAAGTAAAAGCTATTTTATGGTGTTTTAAAATTGTAATTTTAGAAAAAAATTAAGTCAGTTCATTTTCAGGGAAGAATGAGATTAATGTAAGATGCTGTTTGATGTAGGTAGTTACATTGAATCTGTTAAGATAGTCATCTTTTCTCTAATTCTGTTTCCCTTTCTATATTTATCTTTTAAAAAATTATGAATGATCCTTTAATTATTTCTGTTTTTTTTAAATACCTCTACGAAGTAAGTCAATCAGAAGTGAATTTGTCTAGTTAGTTTTGTAACATTTCTTTAATCTTTCTCTTACCTCTTTGTTTTCTTTTCCCACCCATCAAACCTATGCCTTTACTTCCTCATGCTTAAATGATTGCTTTGTTCTCTAAATTAGTTTCTCTTTTGCTGGTATCTTACCCTATAGGTCAAATGTTATATGGTTACCAGATAAATCCTCTAAATGTACGTTTTTCATTTAGCATTCCTTTGTAAAAGCAAGTACTCCTTTATACTCATTTAAAATAGCAATTTGCACCATTATGGTAAAGACCTAATTCCTTTTCCTTATATACCTGGTGCTCCACCATTTTCCTCCACTCCACATGGCACCACAACTGCACTTTAATTCTTTCCTGGGTTCCATGCTAAAGCTAGAATGGTTTAACAGCCGTAACATTCTATCTTGTGATTCACTTTGTATCCCTACTCTTCAAATTCGTATCAACTTCATTTAATTATATCAAAATCTGAGGCCTAACTCAAATTCTACCACCCCCAAAAATTCTGCGAGTACCTTGCAATGCTTCTATCCACATTTGAATTTTCATAGTCCTCATCTCTACTCAACTTACGGTGATATGGAATTGTGTTCACTTGTGTGTGTGTTTATACGTGTGTGTATTTATATGTATATACACACAAATACACACATCTATATGTGTCTTACACACACACAAACACAAACACAGACACATGCATATCTGGGTTTGAGGTAGGCTTTCTGGGTTTGCATTCCACCTTTGCTGTTTATGAGCCATTTGATCCTGAGTGAATAACCTACTCTTTCTGAATTTCAGTGTTTTCATCTACTAAAAGGAAAACAAAGAATCCCTACCTATCAGTGTCTAGGGCTGCCCTGACAGAACAGCACAAACTTGGTAACTCAAGACAACATAAGTTTATTTCTTCACAGTTTTGGCCTGAAGACATTGGAAATCAAGGTTTCAGCAGGTTTTTTCTCTGAAGGCTCTATGTGAAGATCGTTCTTTGCCTCTTTGTAGCTTCTGATGATTTCTGGGAATCTTTAGTGTCCCTAGGTTTATAGTGTATCTCTTGAAGCTCTGCCTCCGTCTTCACATGGCATCCTCCCTGTTGGTGAGTGTGTTTCTGCCTTCCCTGTTAGGACACCAGCCACAGGATGAGGGTCCATCCTAAGCTAGTATGATCTCATTGTCACTTATTACCTCTCAAAGACCATATTTATAAATAAGGTCACATTCTGAGATTCAAGGGGACACACATTTTGGAGGGCGTGGACTCTTCAACGCACTATACTTCCACGGAGCTATTTTAGGGATTTGATGAGGTAATCTATCTTAAATGCTTAAAAAATGCTTTGGTACATGTAAATGCTCACAAGTATATGATTTTGCTATTATTATTGCTACTACTGCTATTTGATATATTTTCTTAATATCTTCAAGGAATCATGCATGTGAATTTTAAGGGTTTATATATTTGGTCAATATATATTTTAAATCAGTAACTCAGAAGATAAAGATAAATGCCAATTGTTATCTAGATTTTAAGAACTTTTCTTCTGTCATGAAATAGCTACGTGTGTCAAAAATTGCTTGTGGATAGTTTTTCAGAATTCTCTTGTCTGATTTTGATAAAGGCTAACATTTAATTCTAGTAGACACTCTTGACTGAGCACATATAAAAACATAAATATAAGACAAAGAGCAGGTGGTATAGAGGTTAAGGTCCTGGGTCCCACATGGCTAACTCTATGGTTAAGTCCCAGACCTGACAGATTTAAAATCATGCCAGATGCGTGTTCATGCCTGCCCCAAATCATGAGGGAAAATGGAGGAGAAGACAAAGTAGGAAAATGTACTGCTGGACTGAAAAAACAAGCAAAAGCATAAACAACAAAAGAATCTGCATGTCAATAACAAGAGGAACAGAAAATGGTGACTTGGGTTGTCAGGGAAGTTGAAACGTTTTTGCATAAAGAAACAGAAAAATATGTCATGACTTTCTTGACAAACTGATGGCTGGACTATACATCTGATGGCCTGGGACCTTGTGTAAAGTTAAGATTTTATTTTGTCCTTGGAGGAGAAAGGACTCTATGGAAAATGGGGCACTGAAGAAAATTCCAGGGACTGTGCAGAAGGCTTAGAAAAGTAAGTTGGGAAAAAAACTAAAGTACAAAAACTTGTCATTACATGAATCTTTGGATGTACCTTAGTAAATTCAGGCTGCTGTATCAAAATACTATGGACTGGGTGACTTATGGACAACAAAACTTTTATCTCATAGTTTGGGAGGCTGGAAGTTTGAGATCAGGGCACCAGTATGGTGTGGGGGGGTTCTGGTGCGGACCCTCTGCTGGATTGAAGACTGCTGACAGTTTCACATACTGTTACCTGGCAAAAGGAGAGAGACAACTCTTTATTTTTTTTTAATAAATGCAATAATCCCATTTATGAGGGATTCACTCTAATGACTTAATTAGCTCCTAAAGCCCCCAACTCCTAATACCACCACATTGAGAGTTAAAAATATCAACAAATAAATTTGGCGTGAGTCTGTAACAGGAAATAAACAAATGGCTGAACTGGAAAAATAGGAGTTTCTACATAGTCCTCTGGCCAGAACTGAACTAAGCTATGCCCTGACTTGCTACCTGCAAGTGCAGTTTTCCCAACATCACAATTGGATGGAGCCTCAGAATTCTGTTAGAGGACCTCAGGTTTGGAAAGTGAAAATGTCAAATCTCAGTGTGGAGGGGAGAACACAGAGAAACATAGAAAGAGGAAATAATATCAGAAAACAAAGCTCAAATATTTAAAATGAATTAACAAACCAAAATTTCAAAACACATAAATAAATGTAATCTCTAAAAACAAACCAGTAACACTCAGAACATGAATTTATTTCCAAAGAAACTATTCTTTTCTTTTTTGGAGAGGTTTTTGCTATAGGGTGAGTGTGCTCGCCAGACAGACACAGACAGAGAGACAGAAAGCGAGAAATCACCCCCTCCCCCCCATGCTCTCCACCCTCCCGGGGAATGGCCATGCCACAGTCTCTTCTCCTCCATTCTCCTCTCGGGATCTTGGGCACAATTGCACACGCACCCAGTGTGAATTTAAGCCACTGGGTCTGGGACTCGAACCGAGGTCGACTATATGGGAGTCCAGCAACATAGCCATTACATCAACTGCTGGTCACAAGAAACTATTCTTATACACTAATAGCACAACATATGAAATAAATTTACCTAGAATATTATAATTTTTATTAAAAGTGTGATGTTATAGAATATGTAAGCAGAAATAAAATAAAGACAGGGTCTTATGTGAAAAGGAATATTAAAGAATGAAAAATATAGCCATTGGAATAAAAATGCAACATATTAGATAAACTCTAGATTATTCACAGTTACTAAGTTTTTGATCCAGAAGGCAATACTGAGAAATTTTCTCCAATCAGTACACAGGGCTGTGGCATATGAATGAGTCGTCGGAAGTTACAGAAGGTAGACTGAAAGAACTTTAGGGAGAAATGACGAGGACTGTGGAATACCAGTATTTGAGGAAATAAAATTTAAGAATTGCTAGATATAAATCCTTGAGTCAAGATTGAAATCAATGAAATAAATCTATAACCTATAGATAACTGTGAAACTATAAAATGTCAATAACAAGGAGAAACTCTTTAAAGAACCAGAAAGAAGAGATCGGTTTCCTGGGCCAGCCAGTGGCATGGTGGTTAAGGTGGCTGGATCCCACAAGGCTGACTTTGTGGTTTGAGTCCTGGACCTGATAACTTGAACACATGCCAGATATATGTGTGCCTGTCCAAAATTCTGAGAGAATGGAGAAGAAGGGATTGTGGTGTGAACATCTCTCCTGGAGAATTGTTTCTTACTTCCCATTGTTTTTTCTATTTCTTTCTGTGTCTCTCTCCATCAAGCCAACATGTCCTATAGCAAAACTTAAAAAAAAAAAGTAGGTTTTTTTTAAAACAATATCCTTTGTACAGTGGACTTATTTTCAACACTAGTAGATATTAGAACAAAGCAAAACAGTGCCTTCTAAGTGCTGCAGTGAGATGATGTTCAGCCTAGAATTTTTATTTAAAGTTGTATTGTCATTCGGGGTTTTATAAAAACTTATCACAATTGAGTTTACTTTCATTGCAACTACTGTAGGAGAAAAATGTTGTTAGTATAGACATTAATAGCATGTGTAAATTGTAAACTGATTATAAAATAACTTTTTGGTGAGGTAAATGTAAAGCATTTGACAAGAATTAAAGGAAGCAAACAAGAGAATAATTTTCAATAGTTCAATGGTGTTTAGATCTGTGACACATTTGGAATGAGATGGAAATTTACAGTAACCTTTACTTTGCTATAATAATTTATGGTTAAGTATGAGTATCAGAAATTTAAAGGCAATTACCTCCTAACACCCTGGAGAGTATATAGTAATAAATAAAGTAAGTGTTCATTAAGAAATTGGAAGTCTCACACTGTTGGTGAGAATGTAAAATGTTGCAACTGCTATGAAAAACAGTATGACAGTTCTCCCCCAGAATTAAAATTATAATGACCATATGATCCACCAATTACACTTCGAGTACATGCCTCCCAAACTTGAAAGGAGAGTTATGAGGTATTTGTCACATTCATAGCAATATTATTCACACTAGCTAAAAGGGGGAAGCTACTCAAGTATCCACAACAATGGAATGGATAAGTAAAATTTGGGATTTGATGAAATTTTATTCAGGCTTAAAAAGGAAGAAAATTCTGACACACACTACAACATGGATGAAACAGTCTTGGAGACATTATGCTAAGTGAAATAGGCTAGCCATGAAAAGACAAATATTGTTTGATTCCATTTGTATGAGTTACCTAGAGCAACCAAATTTACAGAGACAGAAAGTGGAATGATGGTTCCCAGGGGCAGGGTGAGGGGGAACTGGGGCTTACTGCTTAGTGGGTATAGAGTTTCAGTTCATCAGGATGAAAAGAATTCTGGAGATGAAGGGTAGTGATGGTTGCAGAATAATGAGAATGTACTTAATACCACTGATCTATATGCCTACAAATGACTTAGATGATAAATTTTATGTAGTGTGTATGAAAAATTGGGAATAGTGAAAGATAATTAGTAAATGAAAAAATATATAGTCTATGACATCCCACAAACAAAAGGAAAATTAATACTTTATTAATTCCAATAGAGGAAATAAAAAGGAAAAATAAAAACGGGCAAAGAGAAAGGTTAACAGAAGCAAAGTTAGGATGATAGACGTCAGTAAGGTGAAAATCAACAGATTAAAATAAAGAGATTATTCTACATAATTTAAAAATATTCTATCATGTCATATTAATAAGAGAAAGATCTAAGACAAAGCCACACAGAAAGTTTGAACATAAAGGAATAGAAAAGATTCATCAGTAAGTATGAATGAAAGGAAAGCCATTGTGTCAAAATAACAGACTAAAGAAAAATTGAGGCAAAAGTCATATATGGGAAGAAATAGTGACAGTAAATAGCCAAGAATAAACAATGATTGCTTTTTTAATAATTATTTAATTACTACTAGATGCTTGGTATAATTTTGGATGGGGAAGAAAAATGAGCAGAGAAAAGCCCTGCCTCTCGTGGACAGAAGCAGACACAAATCTGAACAATTCACAATCAAGGTGGAGATTTTATTGTACCTCTATGAAGTGGAGAGGGAAAACATTTACAACTTAGAAGGGGGACCAGCAGATAACGTAAAGGTTACATCACTGGACTCCCACATAGTTGACCACTGTTTAAGTCCTGGACCCAGCGGCTTAAACTCATGCCAGGTGCGTGTGTGTGTGTGTGTGTGTGTGTGTGTGTGTGTGTGTGTCTCCAAAATCCCGAGAGGAGAATGTAGGAGAAGGGACTGTGGCATGACGATCCCCCTGGGGGGGGTGATTTCTTGCTTTCTGTCTCTCTGTTTCTCCAGCAAGCACATGTGCCCTATAGCGAAAATCTCTCTCTCTTAAATAAAATAAAATAAAATAGAACAACCTTAGAAGGATTTAGAATGTTTGAACAAGAACACTAGCAAACCTGACCTAAAATATGTAGGACCTAAAATTCTGTAAGCCATATGTATAGGTTTTGTATTCTTTTTAAATGTCCATAGAACACAGAGCTGAATAACTTGGAATAAATCCAAGAACATATTCAAGATTTTTATCGAGAAAAATATGAGAAGTTATTGAAATTTTCAAAATCTGATTAAGTTATCAAAATTGTCATGTTGGGTCCCTTAATATGAAAATGTTCACTTAACCTATAAATTTAATGTAGTTTCTGTCCAAATCCTAGTAGGAATTTTGCTGAACAAACTAATCCTAAAATGTATATTGAAGAGCTAAAAAACCAAGTATAATTCAGGCAATTTTCAAGAAGAGAAACATGAGGGTTTTTTCCCACCAGATACAAAAGCTAATTATAAAATTGAGTAGTTAAACAGTGTGGGGGAAAAAAAAAAGCATAGTTTTATCTCAAGGATTAAATAGAATAATGGAACATAATAGAGTGTTCTTAAGTGAACCATTCAAATATGCAAATATGACAAATGACAAAGGTGACATTATGAATTTTCAGGGAAAAATGGATATTTAAGAGATGGTACTGGGACAAAACTTATCTTTGATCATAAGCTTTCTAGCTCATAGACACAAGTATGTACCAATAAAAGATTAAAAATGTAAATGTGAAAATGAGAATTTTAAAACTTTTAGGAGAAAATATAGATTATTTTTATGACCCCACAGCAGGGAAAAATTTAGACTAGACACAGTAAAAACAAACCATAAAGGATAATATTCATAAATTTGAATACATTAGCACTAAAAATGTCTATATGACTATAAATAAAGTTATAAGTTAAGTCACACTTTGGGAAGATTTGAATGATTTATAACAGACTATATAAAGTAAAAATTTTTAAAAAAGTAAAACAAAACAGACACTAAGAGAAAAAAAAAAGACAAAATACAGAAGGAGGCAATTCACAGACAAAGAATACTGAATTACCAAGATCCAAAAGCAAAGGCACTCAGCCTTATTGGTAATTAGGGGAATGCAAATAAAACCATGATGAAATATAATTCCCGCCAGAGTAGCAAAATGTATAAAATCTTATACTAAGTATTGTCAGGGAAGTGGAGCAATGGGGACTCATTTACACTCTTGGTGTGTTTGCAAATGGATTGAATCCCTTTGGAGTAGGCATTGCTGAGCATGCCTCTTGCTCACAGCCAAGTCATTTCATGTCTGAGTTTATACCCTAGAGAAACTTGCCCACATGTCTCCAGTACACAGATATCCTCATTGCAGCATTTTTTCCTTATGCAGTGGTTACAGTGAATTAACTGGTGCTAGATGTATCAACCCAGACCAATCTTTGGAAGTAGAATAAAGCAAGTTGCAGAAAGTGACGCTTAAAAAAAAAAAAAAAAAACCAAAAAAACACAAGCAGGCATATACGCAAACCTATAGAACTTAATTTATACACATTTTTAAAGATGTTAAATATTACTCTAGTGTTTAAAGATAAAATACATATGAGCAAAACTATAAAATACAGAGATATAAAACAAGGACAGTTCAATATGGTGGTTAGTTCTGAGGAGAGAGGGAAGGAGACAGGATTTGGGAGGGTTCACATAAGGTAACAGCAAATATTTATAAAGTTACTGGTTGTCATTTTGATTTATTTTACTGATTCACTTTAACATTTAAAGCAAAATGCGAAGATTGCTAAAGTCCACTGATCTATAAGTATTTTATTATTTTAGGCTTTTCTATGTGTTTAAAATATTTCACAGTAAAATATATTGTAAATTTATTATAACATTGACTCAAAATATAATAGGGAGCAAAGAAAGGTTTCAAACTAATTTCCAACGCTATATGCAAGAAATGGACTAACAAAATGTGCATGAAAAAAATCTCAAGATGGTCCAACCAGTGGCATGGTGGTTAGAGTAGCTGGATCCCACATAACAAACAGTGCAGTTCGAGTCCCAGACCTGGTGGCTTGAGAGAAAAACCAGGTACATGTGTGTGTGCCCTAAGTCCTGAGAAGAGAGAGGAAGAAAAAGGATTGCAGCATAGCTATCTCCCTGTGGGATGTTGTCTCACTTTCTCTATCTCTTTCTCTCTTTTGTTCTCTGACTCTCCCTGAGTGCACACACCCTTTAGCAAAACAAAATGAAACGAAACAAAACAAAACAAAACATCTCATGATATTTTTCTAACTGTAAATTTCCAGAGACCAAAATTTAAAAAAGTGCAGTCAACTCAGTTAAAGATAGATTTTGGTGGTCAAAAGAGAAAGAATGTAGTTGTCCAAATTGGAAAACCTGATGGCATGAAGTGACCTCATTGTTCTTGGAAGTGTTCAAACACAACTCGTAGATCACAGTTTTGCACAGGTAGGGAGTTACTTTGTGTGCAAGAGGAATGAGTTGAGTACTAAGTTCTCCCCCAACAACTTCTGAAAAAATGATGAAATTTTTTCTTTGCCAGTTAGACAGGTATTTCTTTCAATTTTTAGGGCCATCTCTGTCCACATGAATAGCCACTATACTGTGGTTGCATATAATTTTCTATATTCTTTTATTCTTTTTTTTTTTCCTATGTGATGTATATGCTCACCAGAAAGACAGAGAGAGACAGAGAGACAGAAAGCAAGAAATCACTCCCCAGGCGGGATGGCCATGCTGCAATCCCTTCTCCTCCATTCTCCTCTCAGGATCTTGGGCATGCATGCACACTCACCCGGTGTGAGTGTAAGCCACCAAGTCCAGGAATCGAACCACAGCCCACTACATGGGAGCCCAGTGACGTAGCCATTACACCATCTGCAGGTCCCTAATTTTCTATATTCTTATTTTAGTTCTCAAATTTGGGTCAGGCTTCCTTTCTGAGCTGGTTTCTAGTTAACATAATGTCCGGTGGAATCATTACTACTTTTGTATCATTACCATAGCATTTAACAAGCACTTAATGAATGCCATTTATTCTACTACTCTCTAGACTTTGTCTAAGTCATCTCCTTAATTAGAAATAGTTTTGTAAGAGTCATACATTTTCAATTTTCACCCACTTATACTATTCTCTAGTTGTTGTAGTCACATTATTTAATTTTTTTAAATCAGCAGTGTCAATATTATGGCATTGTTTTATGAATAAGAGTATAAAACTTAACTTTCTTGTCAGGTTAACCTATGATTTATTTTCTTATTTGTGTTAGAAATAGAGAAGCTGACCTTGGTCCCTCTTTCTAGAGATTACTTGGAAGGAGTGTTCATCTTGAAGCAGGAAACACAGGCATGGTTTGCTAAGGTCACCCTAAAAATCCATTAAAATTTCATTAAAGACTTGAGTTAGTAGTAGGCAGATGAAAAAATAAGTACCCACATAGAAAATAGAATATTGTGGTACAGCGGAAAACCTAAGTGTGTAGCCAAGAAAAATCAATGGAAGTAACTCAAAAGGCAATAAATCTCTGTTAAGGAATATCGTCATATTTTCTGAACCTGCAGCTATAGTCTACATTAAACTATTTATCTGATGAGGTAAAAGTTTTTTGCACTTCCATATCTGGTATCAGACTAAGATTTTTTCTTCAGTGATTGATGGGATGTAGAATTAAAGGAAGATCATTTTTTAAAAATTGTGTGTAATTATTCACACACTATCTTTCTGGAAGCAAACCGAGAAACTATATACAGTAACTGGTTTATAGCTTTTATGAGCACGGATACAGCAATGTGACCCAAATGGTTATTTCCCCTGGAACTTCCATGATTCAGGGCAATGTCTATTCTGGAGCTCATATCTCCAGATAAACATCATTGCTGTGTCGTAACTCAAAGCCATAGGTGCTAGAATCAGAGCATATAAAAATGATAGCAGTGGGCTGGTCCATGGCCTGGTTGTTAGAGAAACTAAATCCCAAATGGCCAACCATTTGGCCATTTCCAGTAGTTTGGTTCAATACCGGATATGGCAGCTTTTAAATAACACAAGGCATGTGCGAGTTCCTGTCCCAAATCCTGAGGATAAAGAAATAGAAGAGAAAGGATTGTAGTGTGGATACATTCCAGTGCAGGGTTTTCTCTCTCTCTCTCTTGAGCAAGCACATGTGTTCCTGGGCAAATTAAAAAAAAAAATGCTGGGACATGAGTGGCTGGGATGGAGTCTATGCCGTATACAGCACATAGAGACCTGTCAACAAGAAGATTGTAGTGTGGATACATTCCAGTGCAGGGTTTTCTCTCTCTCTCTCTTGAGCAAGCACATGTGTTCCTGGGCAAATTAAAAAAAAATGCTGGGACATAAGTGGCTGGGATGGAGTCTATGCCGTATACAGCACATAGAGACCTGTCAACAAGAAACAAATACTTTTTGGAAGGTCTAAGAATTTAGTCATTGTACTCACAAGGTCCAAAAGGAGGCCTACTTCTTTTGCTTGATGGCAAGGGTGGCTGTTTTTTATTCCTGGGATTGAGAACACAGTTTATACAGGGAGCAATTTCAGAATTTTTGTCTAAATGATCCCCTAGAATCTTTAGGCCTGTGCTACTCCTCATGCTATCCAGACCGTTTCTGTAGCATTCATGTCTGTCAAATTTTGGTACTGGCCTTTACTGTGATAACTTAACTAGTCAGAGAGCTACAGAAAAGTCTTGTATTTTAGTAATTTTAAAACGTATTTCGTGAAATGTGGCACCTTAACAGAACTTACCATTTCAGAAGCATACTTGTATCTAAATTTTCCAGGCAGCTCCAAGGTGTTTCTAAATTACTTTGGATCACATAAACTTGGTAGCTTTGAAAGTAATGGAGTGGAACCTTCCAAATGGTTTGACAAAATTGGCAGTACTTTAGAAAGAACAGAGCCAAATGGAAAAGTCCCTGTGGAAAATGTATTGTTCAGAAAGTATTAATATAGTGGATTATGCCAGAGCAACAAGCATCATGTTTTCCTTGTGCATCAAGGCAAGTGACAACACGTTTTGTGGTCATTTGTTTTGAACCAAACTTATACTGCATATTGACAACACTAATTTAGTTACATAGACATAATAGATTTACCACCCTTTCAGTTTCCTATCTGAAAATAAGCTACATATTTTTTTATTCAGTGTTATTAAAATTAGACTGCCTATGAATAGAAGTTTTTTTGTTTTTAGAGAGATTTTTGTTACAGTGTGCATGTGCTTGCCAGAGAGACAGAGAGACTGAAAGACAGAAAGCAAGAAATTACCCCTCATGGCCATGCCACAATCCTTTCTCCTCTATTCTCCTCTCAGGATTTTGGATATGTGTACACATGTGCCCCCTGTGAATTTCAAGCCACTGGGTTGAGAACTCAAACCGTGGTTGATTATGTGAAAGTCCATCAGTATAACCATTACACCATCTGCTTGTCCCAATAAATAGAAGTTTTATTGGCCTTACATAGCATATGGTCATGTGTTGCTTCTGAGACATTCATCAGTAGGTGATTTCATCATTAGGTACAAATGTTGTGGACCTTACTTACACAATCCCATATGGCATTGTCCACAACAGACGTTGGCTACAGGTATAGGTTCTTGCTCCCAGGCTACAAACCTGTACAACCTGTTACCATATTGAATACTGCAAGCAATCACAGTGATAAGCATGTGTGTATCTACACGTACATAAACATAAAGAAGTACGGTAAAAGTATGGCATATGGGCCAGCAGGTGGCATGGTGATTAAGGTGGCTGGTCCCACATAACCAACTGAGTTGTTCAAGTCTCAGATCTAGCAGCCTGAGGAACATGCCAAGCATGTGTGCATGGGTGAATGCAAGAAAGGAAATTGTGGAGTAGCCAACTCCCCTGGGGGATGATTTCTTGTTCTCTTTCTTTCTTCTATGAGCACGCATGTCCTAGAGAAAAAAGAAAAGTATGTATAAGATAAAAATAATAGTACATCTATATAGGGAGGATTTACTATGAATGGAGTTTGCAGGACTGGAAGTTGCTCTGCATAAGTCAGAAGTAAATGATGAGTAAATGTGAAGGACTAGAACATGACCGTACACTACTACCACAGACTTGATGAACAGTGTACACTTAGGCTACACTAAACTTATAAAAATCATTCTTTCTTCAATAATAAATTGACTGTAGCATATTGAAACTTTTTACCTCTTATAAACTTTTTAGGTATTTGCTGTAGAGAGTCTGGAGAGAGACAGAGAAGATACAGTGAAAGGTAAAGTGAGAAATTGCCCCCCAGGGGGGATGGCCAGGATACAATTCCTTGTCTGCCATTGTCCTCTGGGAATTTGGGGCACACACACATACATGCCCAGTTTGACCCTCAAGCTGCCAGGTCTGGGATTTGAACTGTGATGCGCTACAAGTAAGCCTAGTGCCTTAACCACCATGCCACCTACTTGCTCCTATCTTATGAACTTCTAATTTTTTAAGACTATTTTTTACTCTGCTGTAGTAACATTTAACACTCAAATACATTGTGCAGCTGTATAAAAACATTTTCTTTCTTTATATCCATAATCTGTAAACTTATGTTGTCAAGATTTTTAATTTTTTAAAGAATTATTTATTATCATTATTTTTAAAATTTGACGAGAGAGAGAGAGAGAGAGAGAGAGAGAGAGAGAGAGAGAGAGAGAGTGAAAAAGCAAGCTGCCAGGTCTGGGACTCAAACTGCAGTTGATCAGTTGACCATGTGGGAGTTCAGCATCTTAACCACCACACCACCTCTGGCCCCAAGATTTTAAATGTTTTTCTTTTTAAAATTTATTGTTAAAAAAAAAATTATTGTTAAAAAACAATAAACATGTACGTTCGCCTAGGCCTACACAGGAATCATTAGTATCACTGTTTTTCACCTCTATATCTTGTCCTACTAGAAGGTTCATGATGAAGAAACATGGGATTAAATCAGGTGCAGTAGACAACAATGCAGTCCTCAGCATAGTAAACCCAAGACATGGGAGGCTGCTGCAATGTTGCATGGCTTTCTTCTTTACAGTAGTCTGTTTTTTCAGTAAGTACAAGTCATTCCCTTTAAAACAGCAAAGGTACCGTATAGTAAATACAAACACCAGGAACATAGCCATCTGCTATCATTATCAAGTACGTCCTGTACATCCTTGTAGGCGTTGTGTTTTCATACGATTTGCAGTGCTGTAAGCCTGTTCACACCAGCATCACCACAGATGTCCTGTACATCCTTGTAGGCGCTGTGTTTTCGTACGATTTGCAGTGTTGTAAGCCTGTTCACACCAGCATCACCACAGACCCTGGAGTGATGTGTTGTGCTATGACCTCACAGTGGCTACAATGTCAGGAGGCAATAGGAAGTTTTCAGCCGCATCCTTACCTTTCGGGACATTTTTGTATGTGCAGTCCATCATTGACAGAAGCATCATTCTGCAGTTCCTGACTCTGTGTCGTCTTGGCAGATACAGCTGTCATTCTTACCAGACACTTGACATTGAAATGTAACTATGTTTCTATTGGCTTCAAAATTAATCAGAAAAGCAGGCCTTGTAAAAGGTACTTGCCATGCTATCAATTCATGACAGAAGTTATCAAAGTTTTAGTATTTTATTTTGTGTTTTGGCATGTAATATTAAAGAAGTCTTTTTACAGTTGATCTTAATGTCCTTAAAGGTGAGATGGAATTTTGGATTATCTTATGATACTTAATACATTCTTCATGACTTCCTTGTTAGAGAGCACAATTGCCAATCCTTTTTCCAACTTCTTATTTAAAGAGAAAACAAATATATACTTTATTTCAATTCTTCAACAGCCCAGGGAAGTGAAATAAATGATGGAGTTGTCTGGAATTGAGTTTCTAGCACCAAAATGAAATTTTGTAGAAATTTAATGTCTCACTTCAGAGGACAGATTCAGTATATAAAGTCCTTCCTTTGCGTGTTTTTAAAACTCTTTTCTTTCTTTTTTCTTTTTTTTTTTTTTGGCAAGGGAAGAGAGACAGTGGGGGATAATTTTGATTTGACTTTGTTTTCGAGGGCCAAGGAATATGATTCTCTGTCTCAGTAAAACTTATTCTAGAAAAGTCTAGAAGTCTGGAAAAAGGCTCA
>NW_006160142.1:4764053-4811635 GCF_000334495.1 Tupaia belangeri chinensis | reverse complement strand
CCACCCCCCCGCCCAGAGATTTTATAGTATAGGTATAGGTCGCTTTAAATCGCTAGAGAGACAGAGAGAGTGAGAGACAGAAAGCAAGAAATCATCCCGTAGGGGAGATGGTAGCCTCTGCATCTTAATGAGGTCAATCTTTTTTTTTTAATTTTATTTTTCATTATAAAATAAATAGATCTTACTATTCTACTTGGTAGATATGGAAGAAGGGAATTAAATTCCATGAAAATTTCCTCCTCACTGGATTGTTCTCCTCTTCCTTCTTTTAAAGAGAGTCAGGAGGCACACACATGCCCAGCATGCGAGCACACACACACCCCAACACTAAATGCTCCTGGGGTGCTTACTATGGATACATAGGCTCCTTCCCCAGGCCTCTATGCTCACAGCTCCAGAGGCAATATCTGGCTATTTCTGGCTCAGCCCCCAAACATGGTCATTTTTTTTTTGCTACATTAATAAATATTTATATAGCTATTTATGAATTTATATATTAAGTCTTCTGCTATGCTAGAGAATTAGCTTAACTGTATCTTCCCTTTGTCATCCTTTCTCCTTCCTCCTGGTGTAGCTCTACAGTATTTTAGTTTCTCTGTTGTTTACTTTTCCATTTTCAAATGGCATAATTAAACCTCCACACTTTATTTCATCATCTGCAGGAGATATTTCCCCCCCTCCTCATTTTACCTTAATTACCTCTTCAAAGACCCCATCTCCAAATATGGTTCCATTTTTAGGTACCGAAAGTTGAGACTTGACAAATAAATTCTGTGGAAGACCCAGTTCAGCCCATCACAAAATTATTAATCTCACATTCCATTCAATTCTAAAATTCAATAAATACTGTTAACAAGGAAATAGGTTGTTCAAATGTGTTTCATATTCATTTCAATTGATATTCTCTAATGTTATATTTTTCTAAGCTAGAACAGTGGGACCACAGCATTTTGGGAGGTGTCCATATGTTTAAGAATGTACTGTGTGTGTTTGTGTGTGTGTGTGTGTGTGTGTGAGAGAGAGAGAGAGATAGAAAGAGAGAGAGAGAGAGAGAGAGAGAGAGAAAGAGAGAAACTGCAAGATGGAGAAATTAATACTTGCAGAAATGAATTAATGATTAGGAATCTTAGGTGAAATTCCAGCATATTGAGAAAGTCATTGCCTTTCCTGAATCTCAGATTTAGAGCAATACTTGCATCGCTGATTGCTTGTGAGACTCAAATGAAGTAATACATGTTAAAGTACCTTGCCAATGTAAATTGTCTTATAAATTAAAATGTCATTATGAACAGTAGCAAAATAATTTATCTAGGAAACATAAATTTTTATCTCTCATGATAATATATATCAAAACATCTTGAACTGAAAATTTATGAATCATCTAATCTAGTCTGTTGTTTTCAGATGTGGCAATTAGAGATGAAAAATTTTAAGAGATACACTCTTAACCATCTGGAAGAATTATTTTGGGGGGACCAGTAGATAAAATACTGGTTATATTGCTGGACTCCCATGTAGTTGACTGCAGTTAGAGTCCTGGACCTTGTGGCTTAAAACTCATGCCAGATGCGTGTATGAACATGCCCAAAATCCCGAGAGGAGAATGGAGGATTTCTCGCTTTCTGTCTCTCTGGCAAGTGCACTGCCCTGTAGCAACAATCTCTCTCTAAAGAAAAAAAAAAAGAATTGTATTGGAATCCCCTTTTGCTAGCTCATCGAAGTTTCCAATAAAGAACTAAGCAACTTTATACATGGGATCTTTTTAATTTCATGTACAATCACAACAATGAATTAAAAAATTAATTTATGCATTCATTTGCCTAGTTGTATTTGTTGCTCTACTTCATTTACATGACAATTGCATTTTCTCTCTGAAGATACTCACTTCAGATTGCTAAATGAACTCTACTGAACTTACAAGCCAATTCTATTTTTTAAGTTAATTTATTTCTTCCATGAGAGAGTGTGGAGGGGAGAGAGGAAGACAGTACCCCCAAAAGAGTGCAGTGACTATGATCCACCCCAGATTTCAGGCTGACTCTGATCATGGGCAAATGTGTTCCCAGTGTACTCAGAGAGGCCTCTGAACATGATTTGGAAACCTCATTTGGGATTGCCTGGCAGAGAGTTGCATTTTTCTACTCCGTGAAATATAATCAGGGTATGTCACTTGTGTTGATTTTCTGTGATTGCTATAACAAATTACTACAGACCTTCTGACTTACAATAGCAGAGATTTATTCGTTCACAATTATATGTCTGAAATCATAGTATTGACAGGATTATATTCCCTTCAAACATTGTAAGGGAGGGGGGATTATAACTGGGACATACCTTTTTTGGGGTGTTTAAAATTCTCTAGTGACTTTACAACTCCCTCAGAGTAAAGATAAAGTCCTTACAATGGATTGCAAGTTATTAGACAATATGCTTTCTGCCCATTTTCCTTCTTTGACTTAATCTCCAACTATATTTCCTTTTTTTCTCTCTTCTCCCATAACAGTAGCATCTTTTAATTTTGGAACCTACTGGTGTCGCTTCCCTCAGGACAGTGAATTTAATGAAACACATTTGCTCAAATCCCAGCTTGATCCATCACTTTAAGGCTTGGCAAAAGTTTCCTATTTGTTGAAACATTTCCTGACATTGTATTTAAAATTATAATTCCTTCTAACACCCTGCCCTATTTCCCACAATGAATTTCTTTTTATCTCTAAAAAAATTTTTAAACACATAACTTACTAATACATGATTCATTTACTGGTTTACTTATTGTCAATCTCCAACCATTAAAATTTCATTTCTGCAAGGGTAGAAAATTTTGTTTGTTTTGTTACTCCTTCATCCATAACACATAGTAAATACTTGGTAAATACTTGTTGAATGAGTGAATAAATGCCTTGTGACTTCCGACTGTGGTGTTGAGAATATGTCAGTTTTTATTTCATGTATAAAAGTACTTTCTGACTACTTAAAAATATTCTTGTAGAGTTTTGTGGTTTCACTGCAAAGTATTTACATGCACATTTATTATGCATCCTGCTTACTAAAGGGTTATACTTCTTTACCTATGGATTTATTTCTTCTATTAGCTCTAGAAAATTTATATCCAAGATTGCTCTAAATGTAGCTTCTATTCAATTTTATCTCTTTTCACCTCTGGAACTCTGAGTCTGTTTCTTTCTGTCTATTTTTTTTCTTCATAACATCCCCCATCATCAACCTACTTTCTACTTCCTGTTTGCTCTGTATCTTTTTCCTCTACTTTCTCCTCAGGGTCTAGAAAGTGCCTGTATGCACTAGATGCTTACTGAGTGCTTGTAGATATTTATATTATGGAATGAATGAGTTAACAACTGTTAGCTTTTCTCTCTGTGTTGCATTTGGAGTAATTTATTCAGTCATGTTTCTGAATTCAAGAACTTTCTAGTTTTGTATATTCTGAGGTTTAATAATATTCTGATGTCTGAGATTCAATAATATTCTTATTTCAACTGTAAATATATATATTATTTTATAAAAATTATGTTTACATTTTTTCCAGGCTTATCTGACCACTTTTGATAGTATTGTTAACTGGCTTGTTTAAAACATTAAACTACAAGCCCAAACATCATGGTACAGGCAGTAGGGCACTACTGCATGACATTGGGAGACTTGTGGGATGGCATGGGATCTGCATCCCGGGTTGACCTGAACAAACCAAACACATCCATGATTGTACCCATGTTCCTGGCTGGCTAGAAGGTGGGGGAACAGGATTGTGATATGATGAAACCCTGGCAAGGTTACTTCTCTCTCTCTCTCTCTCTCTCTCTCTCTCTCTCTCTCTCTCTCTCTCTCTCTCTCTCTCTCTCTCTCTCTCTCTCTCTCTCTCTCTCTCACACACACACACACACACACATTAAATAAACTTAAAAAAATTGATTACTGTTACGCATTGCTTAACAATGGGAATAACTTCTAACAGATGCATTGTTAGGCTATTTTGTCATTGTGTAAACTTAATAGAGTGTACCTACACAATCCTAGATGGTACAGCCTACTGTATATCTAATCTAGGCTATAAGATATCATCTTTTGGGACCACCATTGTGTATGTGATCCATTGTTGACTGAGATTTCATTATGTGGTATATGACTTATTTTATTTCTTTAAAGATTTCATTTTGTATAACCGATATATTTTATAATATTTAGCTGATAATTATTTAACCTCGAATTATTAGACTCTAAAACTCTTGTCTATGCTTTTATTGATTTACATTCATGTTGGCTTGTGTAGTTGAATGTTTGGTGATTTTGATTGTGAATATCTATTGGGTCATCAGAAAAGTCGTAACACATTTTGCATAGAAAAAAATCATGATATTATTATTATATATATTTTGTATACATTTTTTTCAGATAGGATATGTGTTGTTTCAGCTTGACAACAGGGGATATTATAAATCTTTAGTCCTCTTCAGGGTCCCTGGCTTTCTACAGGGATCTTGCATTACAGAATATCAATGCTCAAGCCAGGTAGTAGTGGTAGTTAAGGTGGCTGGATCCCACATGACCAAGATTGTGCAGCTTGAAAAGCAGAGCAGCCATGTGTGTGTGTGTGTGTGTGTGTGTGTGTGTGTGTGTGTGTGTCAAAAATCCTGAGCTGAACGTGGAGGAGAAGAGACTGTGGCATGACCATCCCCCCGAGGAAGCTTTCTCACTTTCTCTCTCTCTCTCTCTTACTGTCTGTCTCCAGTGAGTGGACACACCTTAGAGGAAAAAAACAAAGAAATAAAACAAATCAAGACTCAGGGTCTTTACCGCAATGTTAATATTGGCATTTGTTTTCAGAGCACTTCTGGCTTTCACATTTGCTTACCACTTCCTGATCTTGTTTTAGTTCTCTTTTTTGCTTTTGCTTTTGTCTCCTTGATGTATCCTTTATCTCCCCTGGGCTAATAATACAATACACATTATATCTGTATTTATATATATGTATTTTTTTTCATCCCATGAACTTTGATTGATTTGGAAAAAAGGCATGAGATGCTTTCTTTTCTTTTTATTGTATTTGCTACAGAATTGATAAAAATTTTGAATAAGGAGATATAAATCCTTGGAGAAATAAAATACTATTAAATGATATAGATGAAAGCATCACTCTGTGTATTGCAATGATTTGTATCATGAATACTAAATGCCCATGTGCTTCATTACTTCAGGGGTATCCTTCCAAGAATCTTCCAGTCTCATTGGTATATCACAGAATATTGATTCTTTGACAGGAAGAGGGAGAATGAATGTTTTCTTAGACTTTTTTTTTTTTTTTAATATTTTTCTCTTGGTAGGAAAAATTAAATACCAGTATTTCTTTTTGAAAACTATTCTGGATTTAATATATACTATTTCTACTTGTTGGTATGGAAACATGATCCTGTAGCTTAGTGATAATAGCTGTGGCTAAGAATTTCCTCCACATATTTTTGTTTTTCTGTCTATTGTCTGAAAATACATCCTAATTTAGGAGCACATGGAAGCTTGGTAAAGATTTAAATTAAATACCAGTATTTCTTTTTGAAAACTATTCTGGATTTAATATATACTATTTCTACTTGTTGGTATGGAAACATGATCCTGTAGCTTAGTGATAATAGCTGTGGCTAAGAATTTCCTCCACATATTTTTGTTTTTCTGTCTATTGTCTGAAAATACATCCTAATTTAGGAGCACATGGAAGCTTGGTAAAGATTTTAGACTTAGGGGCCAGCAGATGGTATAGTGTTTACATCACTGGACTCCCACATGGTTAACTATGGTTTGAGTCCTGGACCCAGTGGCTTGAAAATCATGCTGGGTGTGGTGTGTGTGTGTGTGTGTGTGTGTGTGTGTGTGTGTGTGTGTGTGGTCATCTCCCCCGAGGGGGTAATTTCTCATTTTCCCTTTCACTGTCTCTCTCACTCTGGTGAGTGCACATGCCCTAATGCAAAAACCTCAAAAAAAAGAGAAGATTTTATACTTGGGAACAATTTTGGGAGTGCTTTTTGCTATGAGATAGTAAACGGTGTTAAGATCAATAGAGCAAGACGAGGACTTTCATGAGATGAGCGCCTCACACTGGAGTTGAGGGCTCTCCTAGTTGCTGCTGGTAAAGAGCCTGGGTATTACAGCAGCTTTACTTGGTAAATCTTGTAGCATTTTGGCAAAACCATGCTGATGTATTCCTGACCTAAGACTGATTTCTCCTCCATCATCTAAGGCATTCAGTGACATTTAATTCCATTTTTATTAAATAAGAGTTAGCAATTATTTAGGATATAGTGTATGTATTGTGAGAAGTCATTTGAGTTTTACCCATGAAAACATCATAGCTAAGAGTTCTTACTGCAAGAATTCAAATTCTTTTTTCTCTAAGTAGCACCTCAGACCAACGTTCTTACTGCAAGAATTCAAATCCTTTTTTTCTCTAAGTAGCAGCTCAGACCAACATGTTTAGCAGGGCTAAGTTTAGGGTTGGGAGAGAGCACTTAAACTTTGCACTGTGAATTAAAAGTGTGATAGAAGAGTGCAAAATATAATGCTGAAGGAAGAAGAGATTGCATTCCGATACATCTGACTAAAGAGTAAAAGCACAAAAACAAAACCAAAAAAACTGAGGACTCCAATCTCTACATATTCAAAAACATCCAGTTAAAATAGTAAATGAATAATAGAGTATTTTTCCATGTTTAGGTAAATGAAAATCTCCAACTTAGAAGATTTTTATAGATATTGAAAATAAACACTTATAATACAGAATATAGCTTAATATATTAGTTTTATAGCTATTAGTAGGAGTCTGAAAAAGGATGAGGTACATAGGTGAATAAGTAGAATAAGCAAAGTCATAGAGCATAATCCCTTATGAAAAGCCATTTTATGTCAGAGAACATTTTGTTTTGCTATGAGAATGCAATCACGAACCTTCATCACATTAGTGATAGAGAGTGGAAGTATGCCTGTTAGTTTGCTTGGGTTTCCTTAAACTTAAATGCATGCTGTTTCTATGTGTATATTGTACCCCAAAGTCCAACTGAAAAGGTGAAAAATTTCAGTGAGAGAACAAAGCTCAGTACTGGGATAATAAAGAAGTAGGTTCTTGGGCTAACTCCTTTGTTCTCATCTGGAGGTGTCTATGAGTAGAGCTGAGGTCCTGTCCACACAACGGAGAGACAAAGCAGTGGTCATTTTGATGAATTTTCTTAGTATGTTTCTAAACCTTTGGATTTACCCAATTTCCTAATGGAAGAATATTTTAACCTGTATTTAACTGAAAGAAATATCTGTACATTTGCTCTTTTAGTGCAATACACTTGATAGACATTTAACCTCAGTGTTTTTTCTAATATAGAAACTATATGAAATGCCTTTTCATGTGCTTTCAAAAAATTCAAACTAAAATGTATCATTTCTTGACTTATTGGTTGACAGTGTTCATCTTTTCTAAAAATCTCCCAGACTTTCTAAAAGTTAAAAAAAAACCCTCAAATTAACTTTATCCATTGAAAACACCTTCTAGATATGTAATTTCACCCAGACAAAATGACAAATCTCATGCCGTCAATAAATTAGAGGTGGAAAAAAAGTTTTGATGTTATTACACCTATCCAAGTAGCAAGGTAGGAATGTACCTGACAGTACATTATTTTGGTATATAATTTATCTCATAAGAACACTTGGAAAAACTTCCAAAGCTCTTGCTAAATTGCCATGTGTCAGGGAGACTAAAAAAAATTATTTTTAGCATTTATCTAAAATGAAAAGTGTGAATGTATAAATTAGTTGATCTGATTGACAAATGAAGAGTGAAGGGGAAGGAATGTGGGGGTAGAAACAGCGGTTTAGTGCCCTCCGTCTGTGTCCCTTTCCACATCTTGCCATTTAATAGCCCTGTGGGCAGAAAGTGCTGAGCACATAGTAGGTACTCAATTAATGTTAATCCTGATGCCTACTTATCTGGCATTTCAGTGAAATTGGTCCAGACCTCCTCTTACATCTTGCGCTTGTAGACACAAATCATTTGGTTTAAGGCATAGTAGGAAACAGCACTGTTGGAAGTGTTGAAAAAATTGTGTTTGTAAATAATTTATACTGGTATTAATGCACTCTTATTTCTATGAACTTTAATAATCCCTTCAAAATGTGGACATAGTCTGGGCCTTGGTTCTTGAATGGTTTCTGTGGTATGTTTCTTTTTCTTTTATCCAGCAGATACAAAATTCTGGGAGCAAAGACTATTATTTTCCTCTTTTTTCTTTTTAATATCTTTTACAGCACCTCTGGCACAGTACTGAAAACACACAGTACATATCGTTGTTGAACGAAAGTATTTTTAAGTAAAGAGAAGATTCTAATATAGAACTTTGAAAGTCTCTGGAGGGCACGATGATCCACTAGTTGGCCTAAGAACTCTGTGGCTAACCTATTTTCTGTCTTTGGGCTATGAATCTACTTCCCACTGCAAACTTCGTGCCAGAAGGAATTTGAGATGGCTCTACAGTCGCCATTTCCCCGTGTAACTCAGCCTGGAACTTCAGGCATCTGCTCATTCTGAACCAGGGTATTTGCATGATTCCTTCTGCTTAAGTTGCAGAGGAATTCTCTCTCTCTGGAAGAAGAAACGTGTGCCATTTCAAGGCCAGACGTGACAGAGGGAAAGATGAATACAAAAGTCACTAATCTTTGCTCCCACCCTCCCACCTCCCATTAAGGACAATTTCGTTTTGCTGCCTTCATGTGCCTTGATTTTTTTGCCATCTGTTATTTTTCAGGGTTTCTGGTTTTAGGCGCTGTGCTAGGTTCTTGAAGATGATGAAATACTGACTGCCTTTAAGTCACTAATAGTCAATCTCTTTGAATTATTCCTTCCTCTAAGTTTCTATCACATACCCTCTTTTAGGTGACTTTTTTGTATTCGATTTCTGGCTTCCAATATCACTTTCCACCTACATCTTGGAGATATCACTGATCTTGTGGTATATGTACTATATATGAAGGGTTTTTAAAAAATTCATGGGAAGTTTGTATTATGGAAAAAATTATGCATGGATTTCAATTTATTTTTGCTCCAAAAATAAACTCAAATTTTATTTCCACTTTCCCATGAACTCTTCCATTCCCAGACCATCCTCAAATATAGATCTCTGGCTTATTTCCACTTAGCTCCAGATTCATATATGCAACTTTCTATCCCCTGCTTATAATCTCTGTGCATCTTAAAATGGATTCTAGGGACCAGCAGGTGGAATAGTGGTTATATCACTGGACTTATTTTGAGTTCTGGGCCTGGTCGCTTGAAACACATACCAGGCGCAGGTGTTTGCATGTCCAGAATCCTGATGTGAGACTGGAGGAGAGGGAATTGCGGTGTGGCCATCCACCCTGGGGGGTGATTTCTCACTTTCCATCTCTCTCTGCCTCTCCAGCAAGCACACATGCCCTGTGGAAAGAGTCTCTCTCTTTTTTATTTTATTTTATTTTTTTAAATATTCTATCTCCATATACTTTCCATAGGTCTCCCCATGTAAGTAAATATATTTATTTATTTATTTATTTTTTAAATTTGCCAGAAGACATGCATGTTTGCCAGGGAGAGAGTGCATACAAGAGAGAGATGAAGAGAGAGAAAGAAAAAAAGTACTTCCCAATGGGACATGATCACGTCACAATCCTTTCTCCACTTCTCAGTCCTGTCCGAATTTTAGGCTCCCATACACATACACCTGATGTGTTTTTCAAGTGGCCAGGCCATGATTTAAACTGCAGTCAGCCATGTGGGATCTGGCCTCTTTGACTACTAGGCTACAAGGCTGGCCCTGGCTTTTTCATTCTGTTGTCCAGGCAAAAATCGTTAAAGTCTACTTTAATTTTTTTTCATATCCATTATTAAATCTTTTTACCTTTACTTTGAAACCACCACTACCACTCTAATTTGAACCATTATTGTATTTTTTTTAAAAAAAATTTATTCCCCCTCTAGTAAATCCCTCTGTGTTTGCAGCTTAAAGCAACATACATTTATCATCTCATGGTTCTGTAGGTCAGAAGTCTGAGAATAGCTTTACTAGTTTGTCTGCTTCAGAATGTCACCTTTTCAGGCTCTAGTCCAGGTGTTGGGTTCAGTGGCAGCAACTTATGTCAGGCTGGGCTGAGGGCAGATTTTCTTCCCAGTGCCCTCAGGTCCTTCAGTTTCTTGAAGATGTATGTGGCAACTTGAGGTCTCCTGTTAATTTTTGCTACAATGACTTACTTCTCGGCAGCTCGTGTCTTCCAGGCTGGTGAGGGACAGTATCTCCAGTACTTCTGCTAGCAAGATGAAGTCGTATATGTGGATGTTTTGTATGTATAACGTGTGTGTATGTACATATATAGTCATTGCAGTAGTGACCTCCTGTCACATTTGCTATCTAAGCTAAGCTAATCATGGAGGTTCCATCTTCTTACCTTTGCCATATTTTATTGGGAAGAAACTAGTCAGAGGTCAGACACGCAAGGGGAAGAGATTACACAAGCTGTAGACACAAAGAGCTGAGGATCAGCGACCCTCATCTTAGGAACTGTCCAGCGCAACTCTCTTCTCTTGATTAGATTTTTAAAGAACCTCCTCACTCGTTCTTGCTTCTTTGCTCTCCAGTCTTTATCCAGCAACTGGAATGATATTTTAAAAAATTAAATCACTGGGGCCAGTAGGTGGCATGGTGATTTGGGCACTGGACTCCCATAGGAGTCGACTATGGATCAAGTCCCAGACCTGGCAGCTTGCTTTCTCACTTTGCCTCTCTCTCTTTCTTTCTCTCTCTTTCCATCTCACTGGTGAGTGCATGTGCCCTGTAGCAAATTAAAATAATAAATACACTTTTAAAGAGAGATTTTTGTCATAGGATGTGTACATTCACTGGAGAGACAGAAAGAGAGTCAGAAATTCAAAAACCAAGAAATCACCCACGGGGGATGGTCATGCTGGAATACCTTCTCCTTCCTTCTCCTCTCAGGATCTTGGGCATGCATGCACATGCACCCAGCATGAATTTTAAGCCACTGTGTCTGGCACTTGAATCACAGTCAACTACGTGGGAGTCCAGTGACATAACTGTTACACCATCTGCTGATCCCAAATTAAATAATTCTTTAAAAAAATATTATACTGCATAACACCCTGGGCTTAAAACCTTGAATGGCTTTCCATTTCAATCACAGTAAAAGTTCATGCTTTCACAAGGTCATACAAGATCTGAACTTCTAACTCTGATCTTCAGAGGGAACTGGTGATGCCTTGTCTGTGTTCTTTCCTAGTTATTTATATGTATTACTCTTTCAAGTCTTTGCTTGCACATTACCTTCTCAGTGAGGACTTACCAGATCCCCTAGCTCCTATTTAAAATTGTGATCTCTTCTCTCTCCCTCATTCAGCTATTTCTTTTCTTTTCTCTATTTTTCTCCTTAGTGCTTGTTTTTTAAAATTTCTTCTGCCCACTGCTCCTACTTGAACATAATTCATAAAGCATGGCTTCATGAAAACTGTTCTATTCCCTACTGTGTTTTCTAGCATGTAGGTAATGCCTTTGACAGAGGAGACATACAACAAATATGTGTTGAATGATTGAATGAACCATCTCAGTCATGCCTCAGTTTCTCAATATGACTTCTTATTATCAAAGATGGAAATACTTTACATCATGAAAACTTTATTAAAACCATTTTTGGTCCCAATTTTATCTTATGAATTTTTACACACATATGTACAGTATTATTTCATTAGTCACTTGGGGGAGTTTTGAGAGTAGTAACAATAGTTCAGACTTCAGGATGGGTTATGTTGGTTTTGGTAATTATTTGTGATTTATTTTGGAACACATATTAAAGATTAGTTGAATGATATTTTAATAAGCAGTTTCATGAACTTCTTTGTAGAGAACCTACCTAGCTATCACATAAAAAAGTGGACTATCTCAACCTTTGCTAAAAGAAGTTTACTTCTTAGGACACTAGTAAGTTTTTCTGCTATATGGCCATTAAATGTCAAATAATGGTTCTAGATTTTCTCTTAAATAGATTAGAACAATATATGATAAAGGCTTTGCTGTATTTTTTGCAAACATATTTTCTTTTATTTTTAAACTGCTCTATTGATAAAATAATTGATATACAATAAACTTCAGGCATTTAAAATATAAAATTACTTTTAACATATGCATACATCCATAGAATCTTCACCACAATTGAGACACTAAACATATTGATAACCCCCAAAAGTTTCCTTATGTCTCTGTAATTACTCCCTACAGCCCCTTCTCAGTGCTCTCTGCCCCATGGTAACCCAGTAGCCACTGATTTGCTTTTTGTTACTATAAATTAACAGTTTTAGGGTTCTGTTTAAACAGAATCATACAGTTTTTACTCTTCTGACTTGATTCACTCTGCAAATTTATTTTGAGATTCATCTATGTCGTTAAATGTATCAAGCACTTTTAATTGCTTTGTTGAATTTCATTGAATGGATATGCAACACTTTGTTTTCCATTTACTTGGTAGATATTTAGATTGTTTCCAGTTCTTGGCATTTGCAAGTAAATTTTCTATCCATTTGTGTACTGCCTAAATATTTTCATAAATCTGAGTCCAACTGTTTTCCAAAGTGGTTTTACCATTTTCCATGTCTGCCAGCAGAAACTATGCTAGTTTCAGTTACTCTAACAACTTCCCAACACTTGATATGATCAGTTTTTACAGTCGTAGACACTATAAAAGGTGTAAACTGGTACCTCATTATAACTTAGATTTGCATTTCCCTAATTACTAAGGATGTCGAATGTCTTTTCATGTGCCTATTCGACATCTGTATACCTTATTTGGTAAAATGTCTTTTCAAGGTTTTGTACATTTTTCAGTTGAATTTTTGCTCCCTTATCATCAAATTTTGAGAGCTTTCTATGTATTTTGGATAAAAGTCTTTTATAAGATATATACTTTGCAAATCTTTTCTTCCAGTCTAGGATTGTCTTTCATTTTCTTAACAGAAAGTAAAGAGCAGAAGAATTGCAGAAATCAATTTCAGAATTGCAATTTTAGTTTTGAAGAGGAGAACTTTAATTTTGTTGAGGCTCAGTTTATCAATTAATTTTTTTGGAATCATGTTTTTGGTGTTGCATGAGAACAGTATTTTTCATGTTAAAATGACATAATGAATTAATGATATCTGATTTTTAAAGATACACTTTAACATAGGATTATACAAATCAAGAAAGAAACTATAGCCCTGTATAGTTTTTCTGTAACTTGACTTCTAAACGAATCTCATGAACTTGATTAATACATTGGGTACCTAATCTCAAGCAGTCTGTTATTTATGTATGTGGGTATTCCCTTGGATCAGAGTTCCTCAACATTGATACTATTAACATTTGGGTCAGATAATTCTTTGTCATGGGGCTATTCTTTATATTGTAGGATGTTAAACAGAATCCCTGGCCCCTCTCTCCACTAGAGTCCAGTAGAACTTTTCAGTTATAACAATAAAAAATGTCTCTAGTTCGGGACCAGCAAGTGGTGTGGTGAAGGCATTGGACTACCACATGGCTGAGTGCTGTTCAATTCCCTGACCCACTGGCTTGAAAATCATGCCAGGTGCGTGTGTGTGCATGCCCCAAATCTCGAGAGCAGAATGAAGGAAAATGGATTGTAGGTGGACATCATCCCCCTCCCCGGGGAGGTTATTTCTCACCTTCTCTCTCTCTCTGATTCTCTCCAGTGAGTATATGCACCTATGGCAGAAGCCTAAAAAAGTGGGGGGCTCTAGTTATTTCCAAAAGTCCCCTGTGGGACAATAATCTCCTCTGGTTAAGAAATGCTCTTACTCTATTTTGTTGATGTGTTTAATTCTGATTCTTATTGCCCTTGGTTATCTAGTTTGGCATTTAAAAGCACATGATAAAATCAAGGAAAATATGTCATGGTCTTTATTTCTCTCTGGTTTGGGCAACCAATGACAGAAAGAAAAATAGATTCCTCATTCCCCTGACCTCTGTGTAAATACATCTCCAAAATACATATTACGTTATATCTTCAATTGGATTATTTCCCATTCTCTAATGGAGTTGGGCATAGTAAATACATATGAGTCCCTTTCTTATGGACACACAGAATTTTAGGTGTCCTATTACTTCTAATTCTGGAGATGGCGAGTTTCTACCTGAAAAGAGTTACTTACTTCTCTTGCTTTCCATTAGCAGGTACATTTGATCCTAATTTGGATGTGACTTTTTCTTTTTTTAGTGAGTTTTTGCTATAGGGCATGTGCACTCACTGGAGAAATAGAGATAGAGAGAAAGAAAATGAGAAATCACTCCCAAGGGGATATGACCATGCCACAATTCCTTTTCCTCCATTTTTCTCTTAGTAAGTTGGGTATGCACACACATGCACCTGGTGTGAGTTTAGCCATTGAGTTCTGGACTTCGACCACGATCAACTGCGTGGGAGTCCAGTGACGTAAGCATTACACCATCTACTGGTCCTGAGATGTGGCTCTTTCTGACATTTTGATTCTGATAGGGTGTATTGACTGTCAGTTAAATGGATCCCTAATTGATAACATTTGTACAATCTTAACTCAAAATATAAACAAGTTTTTGTGAATTATATGGAAACACCACAGAAAATTTGGTAGAGAAGGAAAGGCAGGATAATATTTGCATAATAACCACCATCATTGATATTACTTATTATTATTCCTTTCAGTGTATGGAATCCAGTAAAAATAATCTTTTAAAAATGTCTGCCTCTTATTTCAAACTATTTATCAATTTTATAACATAATTTATTATTTTAAAAGACATTGGGAATATCTTCAGAAAACAGTTGTGTTTCTATGTTGTCTCATAAAAATATAGAATATAAAATTCATATTTTTCCAACAAAGGCCATTTCTTGAAATAGGAGTCTATATGAAATTGATGATTAAGACTGCATGCACATTTGCTTCTGGCTGATATGGCCCATTCAAAGCTAAAGTGTAGTTAAAGGAGCTCAAAACAAAGATGATAAGAGAGACTGGAGAGGGACCAGCAGATGGCATAATGGTTATGTTGCTGGACTCCCATGTAGTCCACTGCGATCTGAGTTCTAGATCTAGCAGCTTGAAACTGAGGCAGGCGTGTGTGTGTGTGTGTGTCTGTGTGTGTCTGTGTGTGTTTGAGTGCTCAAGATCCCTAGAGGAGACTGGAGGAGAAGGGATTGTGGTGTTGCCATCCCCCTTGGGAAGGTGATTTCTCACTTTCTGTTTCTCTGTATCTCTCTGTCTCTCCAGTGAGCACCTGCACCCTATAACAAAAATCTCTCTTTAAAAAAAAAAAGAGTGACTGGATGACACTTACCTTGTTTTAAAATTTTTCACCAAGTATTTCGATGCCAGTATCATCAGAATGACTGTGTGCTGCAGTTACTCAAATAGTGGCAGTCAGGCCTTTCTGAAATAATAAATTTGGTGGGTAACCATTTATTTTCAGGGCAGGGAAACAAGTAAATGGTGCTTTTAAGCCTTTAGGTCACCAAGAGGCATCACATTATTTTACTGGGTGAATCAATCGTAATTCACCCAAATTACAAGGCAAGTTGCTGGAAGAAGTCATTTTATTGTAACATCATGCTGAATGTGGGATGGCAATTTTTTTAGTTCAGGCTGAGAAAGTTAAAGAAGAATGGTGATTAAATGCTGGGAGTCATGGAGAATGTGATCTGACTCCACAAACTGGCAGAGTTCAGAATGGAGGTTCCTATTATCATCCTTTTCTCTGATACAGTTCCCCCAAACCTCCTCTTGGACAAGAGGGTATTATTTAATTCCTTTTATTTCTTTTCCTATTAAACATGTCAGGAGTGAAAATTCTGCTTTAAAATTTTGTTTTATCTCTTTGTTCTTCATTTGTTCCTTTCATTTTTGTCTCTTTCCTTCCCCTCTCTCTTTTTCTTCGCACAGTCTCCTTGTCTTCCATGATCTCATTCTCACGTGTTTTCTCTCCGGGCCGCATTTGCAGTTTGTGATGAGGATGTTAGGAACGCAAGGTACTGCTTCTGCTGCTGTGCTAAACAATTAGCTGCCTGTATTCCAAAAACAAGGTTGACTATTTCCCTCATTAGTTACTCTTGTGTTATTCTTTCCTACTGATTTTTTTTTTTTTTTTTAATTTCCAAAACTAGTCCTGCTTAGTCCCCAGGGATCCTATATCACAAATGTGAAATCATTAGTCGCATGCTGCTGGGGAAAGCTGGAAACAAACGCACATTATTTCTCAATTGTTATTTAGGAAATAGGGATATGCCTTAGATTCTGGAATAAACAGGTCATATGGCTCAGTATAGCATGTTTTATCCATCAAATTACTTGGTATGAGCAAGGATGATAATTTATTTTGGTGACTTGTATAGAGTGAGAAACTTAAAAGATACATATTTGTCTTACTAAGCATAACAGTGTAATATAGCTGGCAGAAATTTGAGTTCCTCTTAGCCTTTTTAAAGAATGATATTTAACTTTTTATAAAATGTAGACAGAAGAATTGGTTTTTAAAAAAAGACTGACATGTTACATAACGAATAATCTCTGAACAAAATAATATTTATTAGTACATATAATAATAACTTTTATTATTTTTGTTTATTTATTTTTCCAGCTTTGACTATATTGGATGTCTCTGGAAGCCAGAGTTCCTAAGAAAAATTTCATAGCTTTACAGGCTCCTACAATTGTAAATAAGTAAAATTAAAGTTCAACTCCCCAAAGAAAATTATTTCTAGCTGTGGGGATTCTGAACAGCTAGACTCCTAAGAATTTTTTAAAAAAATGGTACTTTCATTAGGATTTTTTTAATATGGGGGGAATACAGCCACCATCCATTAAAATACAATCCAATTTGAGTAGAGGACATTCTTCAAGTTTTCTGTTTTCCAGTGATGACAAAGACTAGACTACCATCTTTTCTAGCAGCCCAGTCTGCAGTCTCTCCTCTCTTCCTAACCAGCTTCCTAAACTGCACCAAAACTGGGGTTAACAAAAAAAATTTAAAATAAAGGATATTTTTCCCTTCCTCCTGGAAATTAGAGAGTTTGCTGTGTAGGAAGGAGAAAGAGAGTTTATATCAAGTTCAACTTCATACTCACTATTGGGAGAAGAGCTGCTGAATCTACCCAATTCACATCTCTTGTATTGTATATTGGGTATTTGCATGGACTTATCCATTACCGCACAAGTACATTAGAGTAAGTTAACAAGTCACTTCAACCAACCCCTGAAAGCAAAGGCAAATTTGGTCACCAAAGGCCACTCCTTGTGGTAATAACCTGAGTACACCTAGGTCCATTTTTGGAGAATCATGTTGTTCTCCTGATTCTAGAGGCACCTCTGGCCAGGACAGGGAACAGAAAGAATGCATAACTTTGGATAGTGCCATGCCAGGTGGAGTTTACAAGTTGCATTTTATTGGCATATTACTAATATTTAGAGCCACAAACAGTGCTGGCTGAGCTTCTCCAGGCTGTTTTCTCATGTAGGGTAGAAATAGTAACTCCTTCCCTGCACGTTAACAAGATTAAATGAGGTAATGCGTGTAAGATAGACTACTTGGTAAGCTCTCAAATCAGAAATGTACTTATTTTTGGCTTTGTCACTTGTAATTATTATGGAGCATTATTAATCTTTCTATGCCTCTAATTATTGATTAATAAAGTGGAGGCCATTTTCAAGAGTGAATGAGATAGTTTATATTAAGCTCTTGGATAGGGTTCTGGCACTGGTGTAATCATAGATGTTATGGCATGAACAATGCTATTAGTTTTGGATTTGCTTTTAACAATAACACATATAAAGGAAAACTAGTTAGATACGTTTATTTCCGTAATAAATGTTCTTTTTCCGAATGGCTTCTTTGCACAACATTATGCTTTGTGATTTATCCATGTTTTTACATTGCTGTTAGTGTTGTATTTAATTAATATAACTAAATTACCCAATCAATTGTGGATAGACATTTGAGTTGAGTCTACCTTTGGCTATAGATAATGAGTCTGCCATGGAAATCTTTCAGTCTATCTCTTGGTGCTTGTGAATGAAATTTGGTTGCACATACGTATACACAGGAATGAAATTGCTGGGTCATTGAGTCTCAGACTTCAGCTTTAGTAGATATTTCTAAACTTGATGAGAGTATCCATTTCTCTTCATCCTTACAAGCCTTTACATTCTCATTCTTTCTTTCCATCCCCTCCTCCCCCTGTTTCTTTCTCTCTCTCTCTTTCTTTTTTTTTTTTTTTTTGCCATAGGGAACATGGGCTCACTGGAGAGAAACAGAGAGAGACAATGAGAGGGAAAATGAAAAATCACCCCCAGAGAAGGGGAGGTGCTGGTCATACTACGATCTCTTCTCCTCTGTTCTTTGGGATTTGGGGCACACATGCACAAGTGCCTGTCATGATTTTTAAGCTACTAGGTTCACGAACTGTGTTGGCCGAATCCAGCACCTTAACTACCACACCACCTTCTGGCCCCCATTGTCAGTCTTTTTAATTAGACATTTTAGTGGGTGTGTAGTGATATTATTTTAGTTCATATTTTTCTAGTGAGTAACGAAGAGGACCAACTTTTCATTTGACTATTGGCCATTCGGATATATCCTACTGTGTGTTGTCTGTAGTTTGCATTTACACTTACTTTATTGGTTCCATGCATTGTAAACAAAATTTTCACTATTTAACTTGCTTTTCAACTCACTACCTTTAGAGAAAATTATTTAATTTTAACACAGACAAAAATATCAATCAATCTTCACATTCATGGTTAGTGCTCTTTTTTCGTTGTTGAAAACAAAAACGAAAACAAAATTTTCCTACCTTGAGGACTTCATAATATTTTGTAGTCTTCTGAAAGCATCATAATTTTTTTTTAAAATCCACCTGGCATTGACTTTTTGTATTATAGGAGGGAGAAATAAAGTTACAGTTTTTCTTATATGAATATCCAATTTTCACACTATCATTTATTAAAAAGACCATCCTTCTCCATGACTCTAAAACATCAATTTTGTCATCTATCAATGACGAGTCTAAGTATCTATATGTCTGTTTCTATTATCATTATTTTTTTCCATCTTCTCCTTTTCTGCCATTACCATGCTGTTTTAGTAGTTGTCACTTTATAAGTAGTGAATGACCCCTTAGTCATTTTATTTTAAATTTTCTATATCAGTGGTTCTCAGAGCATGTCTGAGGCCTGTGAAGCCTCCAAGACTTTCAGGGGGACCATGATCTTGTCTGTTCTAACTACATATCTGTGTGAGCCTTAATTTCCCCTATGTATCAAATAGCATATCTAAAAGGTTTAATTCAGTCTTCTACAAAGCCAGATTTAAAGAGGTTGGCAAAAGTGCAAAATGGGGCCACTGTTTTTACTAACTATTTTTGTTTTGGAAAGTATAGCATAAAATGTAATTGTATTTAATGTTATTATTAAAATATTTAATCATATGTATTTAGAAACTATTCCCTGTTTTATTATTCCAATATAAGTATCAATACATATTACCCACATAAACTAAAACTTTTTGAGGTGTTCGATAGTTTTTAAGACCACAAAACATTTGAAAATAGTGTTGCTTATTTGTGATCTTTTGTAATATTTTCATATAAATTATAGAAGAAGCTTGTTGGGTTTCACAAAAAAACAAAATTTAATTTACATGCCAATATGGAGAAGTTGATATTTTTTAAGTCTCTGGTCAACTAAAATGTTACATCTTTCAATTTATATGAGATTTCTTAGCATTTTTCTCAATCTTGTGCAGTGTATTGCATAAAGACCTTCATATTTTTAGCTTGGTATGTTCTGTGTTACTATAAATATAATAATTTATTTTATTTCTTTTTTATTGCTGATACACATAAATACAGTTTAACGTCGTTGATGAATAATAGACCCAGACACTTCACTAAATTCACTAATTAAGTCTAATAATTTTAAAACTTTTTCTTTTGGATTGGATTTTCTACTTTCAAGCATGTTCACTACCAACAATGGCATTTTATTTATTTCTTTATTTTTAATTCTTATACTTGTGTGACTTGCATATTTTTTTGTAGGGTCAATTTTTTTTTTTTTAAGAGATTTTTGCTATAGGGCATGTGTATCTTGCCAGAAAGACAGAGAGACAGAAAGCAAGAAATCACCCTTCGGGGGGATGGCCATGCCGCAAATCCCTTCTTCTCCATTCTCCTTTTGGTATCTTGGGCATGCATGCACATGTGCCTGGCGTCAGTTTAAGCCACCAAGTCTGGGACTCAAACTGTGGTTGACCACATAGAAGTCCAGCGACACAGCCATTATGCCAACCGTTGGTCCCGGGTCAAGTTTGAACAGAAGGGTCATAGTAGGCATTCTTATTGTGAACATGAAATTGTTAAAAAAAAATGTTTTCAACTCAACCAATAAGAGAAAGAAATTTTAAAGATTATGAATTTTCAGTAACTATCCTGTCTTACATTAGTTTCTTTCTATTTCTGGTATGCCAAGAGTTTTAATCATAATTAAATGTTGAATTTTATCTAATGGTTTCTTTGGTCTTGAGATGATTATAAGATTTTTTTTTTCCTTTTGTTAATGTGGCATACTATAGTAATTGATTAGAAAAATTTAATCAAAATTTTTTTTATTTCTGAAATAAACTTAAATTCGTTTTTTCTTTTATATACTTCTAGACTGGTTTGCAAACATTTTGTTGGGATTTTTACATCTATATTTATGAACAGGATTGGCTTACTTGTTTTCTTTCTCAAAATATCTTAAAAATATCTTGATATTCTGATTAAACTAAACTTATATTTTTCCTAGAATTCATCTTTGAGGCTATTAGGGGGGATTTTCTTTTGGGAATATTTTAAATTATAGATTCAATTTCTTTAAAATTATAAGACTTTTTACATCTTGGTAAATTTACCTTTATTGTGAGGATTGGCTTACTTGTTTTCTTTCTCAAAATATCTTAAAAATATCTTGATATTCTGATTAAACTAAACTTATATTTTTCCTAGAATTCATCTTTGAGGCTATTAGGGGGGATTTTCTTTTGGGAATATTTTAAATTATAGATTCAATTTCTTTAAAATTATAAGACTTTTTACATCTTGGTAAATTTACCTTTATTGTGATGTTTTTAATAAAATGAATATAGACTCTGATATTGTTCCATTTTCTCTTTATGAAATCATTGTTATTACTGATATTATTTTATTTTCTAGAGGGCATGTGCACTTGCTAGAGAGAGACAGAGACAGAAAGAGAAAGTGAGAATGTACCCCCAATGTGGTATGGCCATGCCACAATCTCTTCACACAGGTACCTGGTGTGTTTCTTGTGCCATAGGTGTGGGACTCAATCACACATCTGTATGTGAGATCTAGGTGCCCTAACCACCAAACCACCCACTGCCCCCAAATTATTATTTTTTTTAATGAAAAACACTAGGCTAGCTTGTGGCTTGGTGATTAAGGTGTTGGATTCCCCAAAGTCTTGCTGTAGTTTGTGTCTTGGACCTGGTGGCTTGAAAATCATTCCAGGTGCACCTGAGTACATGCCCAAAATTCCAAGAGGCAAACGGAAGAGAAGGGATTTTCTACATGGCCATACCCTAGTGTGCAGTGAAGTGGTGATTTCTCACTTTCCCTTTCTTTGTCTGTCTCTCTCTGATGAGTACACATGCCCTATGGCATAAAACACTTAAAAAAATATTTGAATGGACATATAATATTGTCTAGATTTATTGTTTACTTTTAAGAGTGTTTTTTTTTTTCTTCTTTTTCTTTTTTTGCATTAGGGCATGTGTGTTCACCAGGGAGAGAGAGAGAAAGACAGAGACAGTGAGAAGGAAAGTGAGAAGTCAACCCCTCCCCAGGGGGATGGCCATGCCACAGTCCCTTCTCCATTGTCCTCCTGGGATCTTGGGCATGCACACACACATGCATGCCTAGTGTGATTTTCAAGCAACTGGGTCCAGGATTTGAATTACGGTCAACCATGGAGTCTATTGATATAACCACTACACCATCTGCTGGTCTCAATTGTGTATTTTTTATTGTAATTTTATTTCTAATTTTGTTTCCTTAGGGAATTACTCATTTTATTACTCTTTTCAAAGAACTAACTTATGAATTCTTCCAATTTTTTTATATTGTATGTGGGTTTCTTTTTTATTGATTTGTTTCCTTAGCATTTCATTTTATCTATCATTTGAGTGCATTTTTTTTTCTTTTTTTGGAGAGGTTTTTGCTATAGGGCGCGTGCGCTCACCAGAAAGACAGAGAGAGACAGAGAGACAGGAAGCGAGAAATCACCCCCCAGGGGGGATGGCCACGCCACAATCCCTTCTCCTCCATTCTCCTCTTGGGTTCTTGGGCATGCACGCACATGCAGCCGGCCTGAGTTTTAAGCCACCGGTTTCGGGATGCGAACTGCGGTCGACTATGTGGGAGTCCAGCAACATAGCCATTATGCTAACTCCTGGTCCCCGTTTGAGTGCATTTTTAAGATCTGTTTTCCAGCATGTCGGCTTAGATTCAGGGTTTGTTATTCAGTCCTATCAATTTCCTCATCTATAAAATCAAAATGGTACATTTCCAGGTATGTTTTAGCTCTTCCTTATATCTTTCATATATAGAATTTTATATATTTTTTAATTAAAAATATTTTCTTTTTTTTTTTAAGAGAGATTTTTGCTATAGGTTGTGTGCTCTTGCTGGAGACACAGAAAGTGAGAAAGCACTTCCCGGGGGGATGGCCACACCACAGTCCCTCCTCCTCTATTCTTCTCTTAGGGTTTTGGGCACACACACACACACACACATGTCATGTTTCAATCTTCTGGGTCTAGGACTGAACCAGGTCAACTATTTGGGAGTCTTGCATCCCAACTACTATGCCACCTGCTGGCCCCTCCTAATTTTCTATAATTTATTTGTTGACTAATGAGTTCTAAAGAATTACATTTCTTAAATTCTAAAAATTATGAAAGCATATTTTTGTTATTGATTTCTGTCTTAATTCCATTGTGATCAGACATTTTCTATATGTTTTTAATCAAAAGAAGTGTGTTGTAATTTTGGCCAGTATTTATACATATTTTTAGTATCCTTGAAAATAATTTGTGTTCTTTGGTGTAGTGTGCAACTAATCATGTGTATAGCAAGTCAAATTTGTTAATTGTTTTGTTTAAGTCTTCCATGCCCTTACTCTTTGTCTCCTGTCTTTATTTTTTGGAGAGGTTTTTACTATAGGGTGTGTGTGCTCACCAGAAAGTCAGAGAGTGACAGAGACAGAAAGCAAGAAATCATCCCCCGAGGGGGGATGGTCACACCAAAGTCAGAGAGTGACAGAGAGACAGAAAGCAAGAAATCATCCCCTGAGGGGGGATGGTCACGCTGCAATCCCTTCTCCTCCATTCTCCTCTCGAGATCTTGGGCATGCACGCACATGCACTCAGCGTGAGTGTAAGCCACCAGGTCCGGGACTCGAACCGTGGTCTACTACATGGGAGTTCAGTGACAAAGCCATTGTCTATTTTATCTTACTAAGAAAATTTTATTAAGACTCCTACAATAATTAAGGTCTTTTTGACTTCTTTTTGTAGTTTTTTTTGTTTTATTTATTTTGAAATAATTATATTAGTAGCATAAAAATTTAGAAATGTTTTATCTTACTGGCGAATTAAATATATTTTTCTTAAGATGTGAATCACTTTATTCTGCTTAATGCCTATCGCCCTTACATTTACTCAGTCTGAATTAAAAGATTCCATTTTTAATTTTCATTTTTTATATGGTACCTTTAAAATATTTTTACTTTCAACTAACCCATATTTTAATTTTTCCTATACATCTCTTTGTAAGAAGGTGTAGGTCTTCTTAAATTGTCATCTTACAGTCTTTATCTTTCTTTTTAAAATTTTCCAGAGGATGTGTGCACTCACTGGAGAGGGACAAAGAGAGACAGAGACGGGAAGTGAGAAAGCACTCCTCCATGGGGGGTGGTTACACAGTCCCTTATCCATTTCTCCTTTTGGGATTTTGGCCACATGCAAACATGTATGTCCCGTGTATTTACCAGGCCCGTGGGTCTGTGTCTTGAGCTATGTGCTCAGTCATCTGAGATCCAGCAGTCTTCACCACTGCACCACATGCTGGCCTCCATTTTTGTCTTTAAATTGAATTTTCCAGATCATTTACATTCAACATCATTACTAATCTCTGAGTTTACTTCTACCATTTCTTTGTGTTATATAGTTCTCATACCTATTTTATGTTATTTTTTCATTTCTTTCTTGTTTGTTTTGCATTGGTAGGTTATATTATTCTATTTTGTCTAATACATGTTTCTGATTGATACTTATCGCCCTTTTTTGTTTAGTACATTAGAGATTAGTGAACACACATTTGACTTAACAAATCTAATGTTAACTAATACTTGTGTCTTTCTCCCAGAAAATGCAAGACCTTAGAACACATTAAATCTGTCTATCTACCTATGTAATTTCATTCATATATGTAGATACGTGGTTATTCTTCTTCTTAGTGAGAATCTATTGATAACAAATTCTCTCAATTCAAAAGAGTAAACGTTTCTATGTTCTATTTTCACTGGGTATGGAATTTAACATTGGTAGTTATTTTCTGTCTGCATATTCAAAATAATAATGCATTTTTCTTGGTTACATTGTTTCTGTTAAGCCGTCAGCCTGGAAGAAAATTAGACTCTCTCTTTTTTTGTTTTTTCTTTGTTATTCATATTCTTCAGTTTTACCATAATGTCATTAATTTAGTGTGCTTTTGGGCTAATTTGATGTTTGAATCAACAAAATGATGTTTTTAAACAGTTTTGGAAAATTTTTGATTATTATGTGTTCAGATAATGCTTTTGCTTTATATGCTTCTCTCCTTCTGGAGTTATAAGTACATATATGTTAGAATTTCTCATTGTATCCAGTATGTTCCTTACCCATTTTTGTTTTTGAATCCAGGTCGTACTTAGCTCTAAATAATTTTCTCTGACTTAATTTTTAATTCTCTAATTATGTCTTTAGATTTAAATCTGTTTAAATATATCTGAGTTCAAAATTTTAACTACTGAAGTTTAAAATTCTAGACATTTTAACATAAAACATTAATGCTTTTTTCAAATATGCAAAGTAAAATTATAGTTCCCAGTTTTCTGCTAAAATTTTCTTTCATTTAAATTCTTAAATAGAATAGTTGTTTTAAAATTCAAGTCTAACAATTGCTATATAGTTAACTATTCTTTCAATCTGATATTACTTTTTGTTACAGCCAGTTTATTCCTTATGTATCATATTTTCATGTTTGCTGGATTTTATGTTAGAAAAAGATTTTATGGGAATAATTTGAGGCCTGGAATAGTGTTTTTCTTCATCTAAAGAGGGTTTTATTGGTCCTTCGCTCTCTTAGTTTTCTAGTTTTTCCTGTTTCTTTTTTTCACATTTTTAAATTTATTTAATTTTATTTATTTACATGCATTCACTGTACATCACTACAGCATAAAAAATGAGATTTTCCATCCAGAATACACTGTATATTGGCTCAATCAAGTAAATTAACACACGTGTTATCATCAAGAAATGATTTTTCATTTCTTGTTTTCTGTACATTTTGCTTTTTTCCCATCTTTGATTCCCTATCTCTCATCCTCTGCCATCTCTCACCCTCCTGCCACACTGTCTCTGGTATCTGTGGTTGTTTTCTATGCCTTCCCCCCTCACACACACACATTTTATTGATTCACTAAAGATCTTAATTAAATATTTTGAATAGCAAGCTCAGCTGATATATACATATCCATGAACACAAGTCTGACTTCAGGCATAAACCTCACAAGAGGGTTATTTATAGTACTTAGTCCTCCATTGAGTTGTACCCATTTGACTGTTTTTGAATATTGAAAGGACATTTGCGTGTGTCAACTTTCTACAGTTACCCTAATCTTAGCAGTTTTTAAAAAAAACTCCAACAATGGTCTAATGAAATGATGCGTGATTTCCTTTGTATACAATCTGCAGGTTCTAGAATGTAACTTACAAAGTTCAGAGGTTAAATAGTATTTTATCATTATTCAAGAATATTTTAAATGTATTAGCCAAGAAATATTATATTGTAGTGGTAAGAATAGAAGCATTGTTGTGACTTAAACCATGACTTACCTTCTTACTAGCTGTGTGACATTGGTCATGTTAATTAGCTTCTTTAAACTCAATTTTCTAGGTGGTTAAAAGAACAGAACCTATCTCATGAATTAACATGAAAGTTAAATGGAATTATGCATAAAAGCTGTTTAATGTAGTGCCTAGCACTCTGTAAATTCTTTGTAGACTTTTGGTGTTAACATTATTTTGAGGATAAGGTTTTATTATATGCCATCTAAGCATGAAGCATGGTCTAGACATGGTGACATGTACTGCTAGCATGCTGTGTTTCACAGTGAGACCACATGAGAGACCCAGATTTGATTCTCAGTCCAACCTAATGGCCAGGCATAACGATGTGTGCTTGTAATTTTAGCACCTTAGGAAACTGAGACAGGACACTCACAAACTTGAGGCTCTCTTGAGCAACATAGCAAGATCCTATCATTTATAAAAAAAAAAAAAAGGAATTAAGCTCTATAAAGGAAAGCCTCATTGTCTCTGACTCTGATTCTTTAAGTACTATTATCAAAACTCATATTTCTATAGAATACGTAAAGAGCTCTTTGTAATTTTCACAAGAAGTACTTCTAAAGCATGCTTTTCTAACTGCATATATGTGTAATTGTTCTGGAACCAAATACAAAGCATATACTATATCTACTCTTGATTCTTTTATTTTATAATTGTTGCCATGTTTGTTTGCAAATAGCAATATGTTCATTCAGGTGTCTGATGAATATGTTAAATTTAGCAGAACCAGGATGATCTTGCAATAAATTCTATGTAATATAATCTGGCTTGAAAATCTTAAAACTTTCACCAAAATCAATTGAATCTGGTATAAGCCATCATGCTGATAGTTCATACAAATCATTCTAGTCTTTTCTTGGGGGAAATAGATTTTCATGGTTAATCATGTCTCCAGACTTTTCTCTGGATACCAAGTTAGTGGGTTAGCTTGTTTTCAGAATTTGAAGCCTGGGACAACATTTGACTATTTAAATAATTCATTTTATTTATTTATTTTCACCATAATTCACTCACTGGAGACAGTGAAAGAAGGAAAGTGAGAAATAACCCCCCCTGGGGGGGGTGGGGGAGATGGCCACACTGCAATTCCTTCTCCTTCATTCTCCTCTTGGGATTTTGGGCATGTAAGCACAAGCACCTGGCATGTTTTTCAAGCCTCTGGGTCCAGTACTCTTACCGTGGAGCTGGCCATGTGGGATCCATTATCTTTACCATCATGCTACCTGCTGGTCCTTATTTCGATAATTTTAATACCACAGAAATTTGTTGTAATTTTTCACAGATTTTTGTAATGAGATCATTCTTATACTTCCCACAATATGACTGTTTGTGTCTCGAAGAATTGCACTTATTTAAAAGGATCATGTGCTTTCATTTCTATATCTTCATGGTTAACCTAAAACTCAGTCTTTCTTCTTAAAAATAGCCAATATTTACACTGTATTTTTAAATTGCTAAGAACTTTTGTGTATTTTTTAGATAAATTTTTCTTGATCCTATAACATATGTAACTATATGTTTAATTATTATGGATTAAGATGAAATTATCCTTCTGACTCCTCTTGTCATCAAAGAAATTCTTTTGATAACAAGAGATAATATGTTTGGGGTATGGATGTGCGTGTACGTGCCTGTGTGTGCACATGATTCTTTCATTTGGTTGTCATAGTTTCCAGTTTAGTAGAGCAATTAAGTCATAACTATTCTCATATCAGCCAAGAAGAATTAAGTGTATTAAAAAATATTGGGCCAGCCAGTGACATGGTGGCTAAGGTGACTGAAGCACATGTGACTGACTGTAGTTTGAGTCCCAGACTTGGTGGCTTGAATACATGCCAGCAAGTGTGCGTGTGTGTGCCCAAGATTCAGAAAAAAGGAGAAAGGAAGAGAGATTATTATGGGTCATGACCATTCCCCATTGGAGGGAGGTTGTTTTCATACTCTGCTTTTATTTCTCTCTGTCTTTTTCTGGCAAGTGCAAACACCCTCTGGCAAAATTTTAAAAAAATCATTAGGAAAATGTTATGTAAGATTATGATATGTATTTTTTTTAAATACATTAAAATGTATGAATTAAATATATTGAATTCACACCGTAAAGTGCTAAGTAAATAAGACTTGACTAAGATGACTATAGCTTAGGAATCATTATTTTATAACTTTGTTATATGATTAATTATAGAACAATATAGCTTGTAAGTATAAAGAACATTAGTGAACACTAAATTAAGAATTCTTGGGACAAACAGATGGCATAGCAGTTATGTTACTCCTACATGGCCGACTGTGGTTTGAATCCTGGACCTGGTGGCTTGAAAATCATGCTGGGTGCATGTTTGTACATGCCCAAGATTCTAGGAGGAAAATGGAAGATAGCGTGGCCATATATCCTGGTGGTGATTTCATTTTCCCTCTCACTGTGCCTGTCTCTCTCCAGTGGGTAAACATGAACTAAGGCAAAACCTCTAAATAAAAAGAAAAGAAATCTTATTTTTTTACTGTATAAAACATAAACTCAAAGAAAGGAAGTGACTCAACCCAATATTACATGATTTGGGTGGTGAAAAGGATCATTTCTATTCTTCCAGTATTTTTGGACCTCTTGTTTTGTAATCTAAAAGCTTACCATTTAGCAAGAACTGATTTCCTGGCCTAGCAGAAGATTCAGTAAACATGCACTGTTCAATCATTTGTGGGAGGAAAAGAAGCAAAGTAGAACTTGTGAAATAATTGCAAAAATAAGGAAAAAAAATCTGCCAGTTTCTCCCCTCCTTTGATATTTGAATTTGCAGAATGACCTTTGGGATCAAAGAAATATAAGCTATATTCCAGTATTACCATGTGTGGGAGAGGCAGGTTCAGGCTTGTGGCAATAATATGAAGTTCTAAGGGCTTAAAGGTTTCTTCATCAATTATCTTAGAAAAGTTCAGCTGTTTGTTCTGAACAAAATGTAACGATGGGCTGCAGGAACAGAATAAAAACATCTAACTCCTGGGAACTACTCAAGATATTCTTCATAACCTTCATTTTGGGCACAGTAAAATGTATTAGTATTACTGAACAATGTATTTGGCTTCCTTTTTTTCTCTTTACACTGTCTTCAGATTTGCTCTGTCTCTGTCTCCTTGTCTGCCTCTCTCTCTTCTTTAACCTGTTCAGTGCTCTTCGCGTACTTCAAACATCCATCTCTGACCTTTTAAATGTGTTACTGGGACCTCATTGTTCATGCTTAGTCTGCTAACCTCCTGTTTTTAGAGATTTTATGCTACAGGGCATGTGCATTTGCCAGAGAGACAGACAGAAAATGAGAAATCACCCCATGGGAACAGCCATGCCACAATCCCTTCCCCTCTATTCACCTCTTGGTGAATTGGGATCTGGGGTATGTACACACATGTGCCCAGCGTGAGATTCACACTTCCAGATCCAGGACTTGAATCTCAGTTGGCCACATGGAAATCAAGCACTTTAACTACTATGCCATCTGCTGACCCAGTCTTGTTCTCCTCTTTACAGACACAGCTGCAAACATGATCCCTCAAAATTTCTCCCAAAAAACTCTTGTCTGAGCAGCTAGCCATCCTGGGGAAGAGGGAGGGGAAAGGTGGCGTGTCCAAGAGCTGTGTCACTGCTTTTAAGTGTTTTCCTCTCCTGGAATGTTTTCCTTCTGTTTTCTAAATGGCAAGTGAGAAAAAGTCTTGTTCTCCTCTTTACAGACACAGTTGCAAACATGATCCCTCAAAATTTCTCCCAAAAAACTCTTGTCTGAGCAGCTAGCCATCCTGGGGAAGAGGGAGGGGAAAGGTGGCGTGTCCAAGAGCTGTGTCACTGCTTTTAAGTGTTTTCCTCTCCTGGAATGTTTTCCTTCTGTTTTCTAAATGGCAAGTGAGAAAAAAAAAAAATGCATGTATAAGCCAGCTAGAAGTTTCCTGAATGTTATTTGTAAAAAAAAGAACTCTTATTTCCTAAGGCATCATGTAAAATGAGTAAATTTTTATATCTTCATTAGCAAGTAGAGAGTAAAATATCAAGGTGATTGTATCTATATGCAAATATATCAGGAATGTTTCTTTTGAAATCTGTTTCAGAAGTAATTATATTTTAGATGCTGAATGTATACGTCCCCTTTCCTTTTACATTTACATTTTATCCTAAAATAGCATTGGCAACTGCAACTCAGGTTACAATCAGGGCTTTTTCTCTTTTTTTTCAACATGTTTAGAAAAGATAACTGATGTTGGTTATATTGAAAATAGTAATACTTTAATTATGTGCATTTCATCTCATATTTGTGTGGCCAACTCATTGAGGATACCTCTTGGGCATGGGTATTTTGCAGCAGTTTACCATTCAATTATTATGTAAATAAGCAATACCTTCATAAACAAAAAGCCATAATAACAAAAAGAGGCACATAGCCTAGTGCATCTTATTGTTCATGTCTTCTCTTCAGTTATCTATTTTTATGTTTACAAATGAATCCCCTTTTAGCTCATATATATGTTTCTTTTCCAATTGGGAAATAAATTCACAGTAAAATGATAATGGTTAAAAATCTCCCTCCCAGATAATATTTTCCAACTTGACAAGAGTCTTCAATATCTTTCCCCAATGGAATAGGACAAATCTTTTTATATTTTCAAGCCAGAATGATGTTTGATGTTATTTGTTTTATTGGAGAGTCTCTGTTGTACTTGAAATCACAGCATATACAGCGTCAGCAGTTTTGTCTGTAAACATGATTAACTTGACAGGCCTTTTCAAAGATGTCCAAGTCCATTGTCATGATTGCATAGCAGTAGACGCTCCAGCCCCTTCCCAGACTTTGAATGAGTGGAAATCACTGGTTCTCCAGTATGCTTATTCTATTTTAGGTACTTATTTATTTATTTCTATTTTAGTGCAAACTTCTTCCTTGTAACTTTCCTGTTTACTTTTCTCATTCTCTGCTACGCTGAATAGGCTTGATTTAAACTATCTGATTCCGGAGGTCTTGAAAACAACTTGTACTTCCCCTCAGTGAGTCTTCTGCCTGGGTCTAGTTGACTGTGTTGGTGGAGTTGCCATTCTAGCTTCCTGCCTGCCTTCACCAGTTAGTTTTTGCTCTCCATGAGCTGCACTCAAGAATGTTGAGATCTCCTCAAAAGTAACAGAAAATATGTGGCACAGGAGGAGTGAGGATAAGAAGACAAAGATCTAAGAGAGATGCACATAGAGAAACAGGGAACAAGACAAATACAGCAAGTGGCAGGTACACCAGAAAGGAAGAGCATAGCGATGACAAGGGTAGACATGTGTCAACATTCTTACAGGGTTCTTTTCTTTTTTTATTCAATTAATTTTCAAAATTACTGATTGTGCGTGTATGCATGAAAGAGAGAGAGACCCTTGGTAGGGTCTTATGTTGCACCACAATCCCCTGCCCCAGCTCTCCAGCTAGTCAGGATCTTGGGCACATACACATGTACCTGGTGTATTTCAGATGGACCTGGGGTCTGAACCCACAGTCAGCCATGTGGCTTCTGGCCCTGTGGTTCAGTACACCACCAACTCTGCCACTGAGAATCTGCCAATTTCTCAATCTTGATATTTGATTTTTTAAAATTCAGCCCAAAGTCAAGATTTATTGGCAATCTCATGAGACTCTTGATTAATATTGAGCTTTTAGCCAGAACAACTACTTCCTCTTCCTCTGCCCCCAAACAAAACAGTAATTTGTTTGTTTGTTTCTTTTCTTTTTCTCTTTCTTTCGTCCCTTTTGTTTTTTTTTTTTTTTGGGGGGGTTTGCTATAGGGCATGTGCGCTTGCCAGAAAGACAGTGGGAAGGACAGTGAGAAATCATTCGCAGAGGGGATGTCCACGCCACAATTCCTTCTCTTCCATCTTTCTCCTGGACTTTTGGGTACACATGCACACATCCTTGGTGTGATTTTTAAGCCACCAGGTCTGGGACTCGAACTGCGGTCAGTCATGTGGGATTCGGCACTGAAACCACTCCATTACATGCTACCCCCACATGACAGTAATTTAACATTTATGGAGCTTTGACTCTATGACTGATAATCCTTTAAGGCCAGGTAGCAAGAAACACAGGTAGCAAGAAAGTGAGTTGAATTAGCAAATCAAAGTACAGGTTGTTTTAACCTTCCATTTGACCTCTCAATTTCTTTCCAAATAGACTATTACTAGAAAGTAGAATTTAAAATTAAACATGTAGCAAACAATATCAAATCTTCAGGTATTGCTACAATATTCATAAAAGTTCAATTTCCTTTTTATTATACCCATTTTACAGGTGAAGATGTTGAAACACAAAGAAGTTAAGCAATGTTAGAGCAAAGATTCTAGCTTTCATTGACAATCCTGTGCTTGTGCTCACACAGCTTGAAAAAAATCCAGACTAGGTTCATCTTTGTTCACTTTATTTGGTTAAGTTTTAGTTTGTCATTTTATCCTGCTGTTTTTAATCCCAATTCACCTGTGTTGGCTATTTCTCTATTTCTTTTTATAAATAACCATATACTTTTTAAATAATTAAAGCATTCTAGACTTGATAGACCAAATGGCTAAGGATGCAATAAAATAATAAATGCTTTGAGCCTGTTTTCCATGTGATATAATTCAGGTGTTTGGACCAGGGCATTTACTTCTTTTAATACAGTCTAGAATTAACTAGAATCCAGATATATTTTCCCATCTTATTCTCAAAGATATTATGATAGACTTCCTCTAGTGCTTGACTGTAATTTATTCATACCAGGTATTTCTATTCTAATGGTTTACCAGTATCCCTATCAAATTATTTATTAGAGTAAAATTATCTATACTTGTATATCCCACAAATAGTTTCAATGGATAATTCTCAAAGGTAATTGATGTTTAAGTGATTTGAATTACCTAAAATAATTTCCTATAAAGAGTTTCTCTGTGAATTCTCAAAATATAGATATGAAAATGTAAAGAACCATGTGTCTACACATGCTCAAATATGCAGGTGCACACAAGCATGTGTGTATATATGTATATATATGTATAAAAATGTTAGATGCATATGCATAAGACAACTTTATATATAAAATTTAAATTTTGGAAATATAAATAAGTTTGACTGTGTTTAGTATTAATTATACTCCCAAACTTGGAAACGTTTCACAGCTCAAATATTGAAAGTAGCTTAAATAGTGAAAACAGTGTGTGAAGGGAAAACTATCTCAAGTAGTAAAGAATAGCATTTCGTTTACTTTAATACCTTTAGGAATCATCCAAGTCATAATCTTCTATGACCACTAATAAATGGTCCATTTCCCTTTGGGAGAAACACAGGTAGCAAGAAAGTGAGTTGAATTAGCAAATCAAAGTACAGGTTGTTTTAACCTTCCATTTGACCTCTCAATTTCTTTCCAAATAGACTATTACTAGAAAGTAGAATTTAAAATTAAACATGTAGCAAACAATATCAAATCTTCAGTTTTCTGTGGGGGTATTCTGATAATTAATTGTCAGAAAGATACAAATTAAACTGCCTAGATATTTTATTAAATGCCTGGCCGTGACAAGCAGTCAGGGAGAAACATGTGAACAGGTGGTGCCGGGTTGCTGTGCACGAGCAGCGGAATAAATTTTCCAACTTCCTTATCTTTGCTTCTGCAGTTTCTTTCTCTTATGAAAGAGAGAGAAAAGGCCTATACATTTTACAAATAGTAGATGGTCAGAGGGTGAAATAAAATGAGCATGTATGTCTGTAATTGCTCAATCATCTCCTCCCCAAATCACTGCAAATGACTGTCCTTTTCTTTGCAGGAATAATTGTGCACCTGCTTTTCAAAACACAAAAGCTGGTTTTGCCTTTGTTCATAAAATGTGATTTGGAGAATTTGGGGATCATGCAACCACATATTTACATAATCAAGTGGCAAACTACAACTTATTTTAGGCTCATGAATTCTTTGTTCTTCCCTACCTAACAATCATGTAAATGATGCCAAAAAACTGATGTCTGTCTGACACTTGGTGAGTTAGGATTAGCTTGTATAATGCTGTATCAAGGACACATGGCAGAGTCATGGATACAAATGATTCTAGGACATTCTACTCAAAATATCTTCTATTTTTTGGTACATACCAAAGTCATTTTTAGAATTTTTCATCTACCCACCTTATGCACATTACAATTTGTGTTCCCTGGGGGGAAAAGAAGTATGAGGCTTCTTGTTGATGATCCAAGAAATGTGAATAAAGTTGTTGGCAGATGGTTCGCACATTTCATTCTGAAATATCTTATAGTGACAAATAACAAAGTGTCTATAATTAGCTCCATGCAGATGGCATGCCAAGTGTTGATATTCATCTCTGCAGACTTTTTTACAAAGATACTATTTTAAGAGTCAAGATTCAAAGACAGCCCATAAGACCTCTAAAGACGAACTAAGCAGTTTTACTAAAAAGGACCATGGCTATCACGTAAGCCTTTTCTAGACCAAGTTTCCCATTCTAGATCCCATGTTTTACTCCAAAGGAGGAGATCTCACAGTGAGTTGTGTCTAAACAAAATGGATTGCACTGTTTTGATTGCTTTCCTTGGCAGGAGACACACATCAGTGAATTAAGGGGCATGTGTTCACTGAACTTAACCAGGGTATTTCTTCTCTTCCCCCAACTATTTAAGCCTTTGCACCAACTTTTCTTTCCACCAGGACTGCTCTGCTCTCAGAACATTTCCTGGTGGGATCCTCTCATCAGGCAGCTTTTAGCTGAACTGTCCCTCCTTAGAAAGGCTTTCCCTGAACACTTGAACACTCCTTGTTCCCGCCCACTCACCAGTTGTCATATTATTCTGGTTTATGCTTCTTAGAGTTTTTGTTCCTGTATTTGAGGTGAGAGGCGAGGACCTGGACCATCTGGTTCACTGTTGTATCACAGCCACAAATTACAGTGCACTGCGTGTGAGAGTTACTTAAACATTATTTACATGAATGGCTTTTGTAACTTCTCATTGGACATAGTTGTCAAGGTGTTTATGCTGGGTGTGGGAAAAGGACACAATGGATAGCATGTCTGACTACAGCTCAGACAATGTTTAAGATAGTATCTTCTCTGGGGGCCAACAGGTGGCATAGTGGCTGACTACGGTTTGAGTCCTGCACCTGGTAGGTTTTTTTTTTTCTTTCCCTCTCTCTCTCTCTGTGTGTGTCCCTCTCTAGTTAAATTAAAAATAAATAAAGTTAAGATAATAAGAATAATTATCTTAAAAAAGATAATGTCTTCTCTGTATTAATCCAGAATTAGAGTATATGTAGCAAAAGTTAATGTACTGAGATGATATTATCTCTGCTGTAGAGATTTTATGTTATCACATGTTTTCTAGTATCTGCTTTCATTTAGTTTGATAGACATAGAAGACAGAGAAGGTGGAAACAGACCAGTACTGAAAATAAATGGAGAGCAGAGTTTCTGTACTTGTTTCTTTTCTTTTGTACTTTCCCAGTAAACAGAGGTCATAGCCCATGCTGCAGTTTTAATGTGTGCTCTAGAAATTCATGTACTGAGATTTGAGTTCTATAGTGACAGTAGTAAAAGGGAGGAGACTTAATCTCATTATGGCATTAAAAAGTGGAACTTGGCTGGCTTCTGGTGGTTAAGGCAGCTGGATCCTTTATAGCCAACTGTGCAGTTCAAGTTCCAGGCCTGGTGGCTTGAGGAATATGCAGGGTATGTGTGCATGTGTGCCCAAAATCCTGAAAGGAAAGGCTGATAGAGAGGAAGGGATTGTGTGTGACCATTTCCCTCCCAGAGGGGAGGGTACTTTCTCCTCTCCCCTCTCTCTGGTGAACACATGCACACTCTAGCTAAAAAAAAAATAAAATAAATAAAAGTAATAATGATAATAATAATAAGGTGGAGCCTTTAGGTGTTAAGGATAAGGCTACCAATGTGTGTCCCCATGACTGACTCCTGGTGGCTTTATGAGAAGAACAGACACACAGACACTCATGTTCTGCTCTTGTTCTGTTCAAGCTCTTGCCGTGGGATGCCCTGTGTTTCCTTGGGGCTCTACAGAGCCCCCACCAAGAAGGAGATCCTCACTGGATGAGACTCCCGTGACCTAGGACTTCCAAACTGTGAGCCAAATGAAACTTTACTCTTTACAAATTTACGTACGCATATAATCACTTATTAAGCAACAGAGAACAAATTAGAATACTAAGTTCATTGGTATTTTGAGAATTCTTCTGTTTCTTTAAAGTAATTTGTGTTTGTCAATTCATAATCTTGTTCCAGATTTCAGATATTTGCACCTTTGGTTTTAAGCAGGAACAGCTAAAAATTTTGAGAACTCACTCAGTGAAACATAAACAACAGGTTTAAAGTGCCAGAATGGAACATTACCTTCTTCCCCAGTGTCTTTTTAATTGTTAAATTTAAATGCTTTAGACTGAGTATCCATAAAATGTAATGATTGCCTCAGCTGGGATTCTGTTGTCTTCCAGTTTCTTTATATATTTTTTAAAAATGTAAGTGCTTTGTTTTTAATGATGGTGCAGGTTTTATGTATTTTCTCTATTCTCTAAGCATTTTGTGCACAAGGGGATCCTTATAATGGCCTTGTTTTCTACTTTCATTGCTGCAAGTTGGCAGTATTAAAGTCACCAAGTCTTTAAATTCTTAATTTCTGTGGGCCCCAAACTGCTGTGATTGGACAACAGCTGATCTTCATTTCTCCCCAGTGGAAGAATTTCCTGGAAGGCAGGTTTCTAACATGGCATGGCCTCAGAATCCATGGGAAGCCTAGCAAGTGGAGGTGAGAGAAATAACTCTGAATGTGAAGTCTCATAAACTGCAGCAACACAACTCAAATTTCAGCTCACAGGATACTTGGTGTGAGTCGTGGTCCAGGCTGTGTCTTCTGCCATGGTACAACACACATATATACCCGACTATGATTTAGCAATACATTTTTTGCTTTAGTTGAGAATCTTTACGAAAGAAAATATAAGAAAATTGCTTATTTTTCTCTTCCATTTTATGAATATTCAGTTTAATTAATTGCCTCCTCATTTCTGCCATAATTTCAGGCCCAACTCCAGGGTTTTTATCTCCTGTGATTCTTCTAAGCCAGTGATGATCAGGTTAACACACATTTAAATGATCTTCTGTGGATGGGCACTCTTTTTTTTTAATAGCTTTTTTTTTCACATGAAGTAAAACATTTATTTTTAATTTCTAGCCTAATGTGTACATATAGTCTTTTACCATGGTAGATTAAAATAGTATGGATCTTCATTTCATCTAATCATGAGAAACCAGCAACTGAGTACAAATAGAAGGACGTCCTTCAAAAATCACTGACCTTGGAGACTATCAATAACATGAAAGATCAAGGAAGGTTGAGGACTTTTATAGATTAAAGAAGGATAAATGGATAGGAAAACTGAATAATGCAGGATTATATAATGCTTATAAAAGGCATTACGGTGACAATTGTTGGGCTTGAAAAATGCCTGTAGATTAGATTCTGTATTATATCAAAGTTAAAATTCTGAATTTGATAATTATGATTATATAAGAGAATATTCTCATTAGGAAGTTTACATGGAAGTTTTAAAATTTAATGGAGGTATATACAACTTGTTCTCAAATAGTACAGAAAAAATGTATGTGAGAGAGAGAAGAAAAAGGTAAATGTGGAAAAATGTTTATAATAATAATGCAAGGATGTTTGTGAACTAGTTTTTTACTTTTCTTTAAGTTTTACTTTGATTTTTTTATAATTTATTGTTTATATTCAATTCTTAAACATCTCTACAGCATACAGTGTCTTTCAAGATATACATACAATATACAACAGTCAAATGAAGAATATTACCATGTACATGACTTTAAATGGGAAATTAAAATCTTGTATCTGTTAAGGATTTCTTCTCTGAGCCCCTCCTGCTCACTCTTTACCATGCACTCCTCTCCCATATAGTTTCTAGTAGCTACACTTGTCCTCTTTCTTATTATATCTTCACCTCTTTCCATTTCTGCTGAAGAGTGCAGATATTAGGTATATATTGAGTGAGGATATATAGTGTTTGTCTTTCATAGAATGACTCACATTGCTTAGCATTAAGTCTTCTGTATTCATCTACTTTTGAGTCAAATGTCTTGTTCTTTATGACTGAATAGTGTTCCATAGTGAATATGTGCCACATTTTTCAATCTATTCATTAGTTTTTAGGCATTTAAATTGATTCCTATGTTTTAGCATTTGTGAATAATTATTGAATAAACATGGATGTGCAAGTGTCTTTCCAAATGTGTTTAACTATCCTTTGGGTAAATACACAGGAGTGGTATTACTGGGCATATGGTAATTCTATTTGTAGGCTTTTGATAAACCTCCATTTTGTTCACCATGGTGGTTGAACTAATTTACTTTTCTTTCTTTCTTCTTTCTTTCTTTTTAATCATAGCCATTTTGAGTGAGGTTAAATGATAGTTCACTGTAGTTTTGATTTGTATTTCCCTTTGATAAGAAATATCAAACTTTTTTCATATGCATTTTAACATTTCTTTAAGTTTAAAACTGTTCTAATTTAAAAAGTTAAAAATGTAACCCTTTGTGTTGAATCCTTGTCAGAGGAGGCTGGCTCTTCCAGTGGTTATGCCTGATCACTTCTCCAGAAACGGCTTCCTAGTTATATCTATTCTAAACCATTTTTTACCAGTTAAAAAATTATATATTCAGCCTATAATCTCTATGAAGTTAATATTTATGATTTTATTTAAGACAGTTGGCATTTAAAAGGTTATGTTATTTGTGTATTATTTTCTACACTTATATTTTTGTGTTTACAATTTATGTTTAAGAGGTTATATTTATTTTTTTCATAAGTTATTGTGTTTGTGTATGGGGGGGAGCAAGTGGTGGCACAGTGGTTCTGTGCAATGTTCTTGTGAGTCTGGCCCACATGGGAAAATTTGGAGTTCACCTCTGGATACTTCTCTGAGTATGCTGGGCATGCAGTTTTCTGTGAGCCAGGGCTAGCTGAAACTGGGGATGGACTTTAGTATTGAAACCTTGTTGAGGATACTGTCTCTCTGTTTCTTTTTGTCTGTCTTGCTCATGGAATAAATAAATAAATAGGGACCAACAGATGGTATAATGGTTATATCACTGGACTCCCACGTGGTCTATTGTGGTTTGAGTCCTGAACTTGGGGAATTAAAAAACATGCTGGGTGCATGTGTGTGCACGCCCAAAGTCCCAAGAGGAGACTGGAAGAGAAGGCACTGTGGCATGGCCATCCTCGCTGGGTGTGTGTATGGGGCGGGGGGTGATTTCTTGCTTTCTCTTTCTCTGGCAGGCACACACACCCTGTAGAAAAAATAATCTCTAAAGAAAGAAGGAAAGAAAGAAACTTAGAAAATAAAACCCAGAAAATATCATATTGTGTATTCCCTTTCAATGTTCCTAAAACCTTCAAAGCAACTCCCATTGACAATAGGAACTGTAAGATAAATCTTACCTATTTTGTTCCTATAATTTGTCAGGTACTATACCAAACACATTCTTTATAACATTTTCTACTTCTAGTGCTATTCTAAAATGTTTTAAGAATTACTAATGAGAAAAGAGACTCAGAGGTTGTAAAATTTTCTAGAGAACACACAGGTATGAATGGTAGAGTCAAAATTTGAGCCATGCTTCTTATTACTCTGCTATTCTCTGTGTAGCACATATATTTATGCGAATTAAAGAACAAGTCTATTTGGTGAAGATATAGTGTTTAATGGGAAGAAAATAATAGGTATACATTGCGGGTGAGTGGTATAATTGCAAAAGTATCATGATGAGCCCTGCTTTTATTGATACAAAAAGGAAGAGTAACAGCTTATCAGGGAAATAAACTACCTACTGGTGCCAAATTCTAAGAGTTTTCAAGTCTGGCATTCTCTAGGACATAGAGAACATGCTGGTTTTCAAATACTTCTAGACTTAGACTATGATTAGCAATTATTTTTAGTTCAAAATTTTATCAAATATCCAGAGGAAGATGCATTTATGGTGCATGTGCAGCCATTTTTAGCCTCTGAACAATAATGATTTAGAGATTGGTATGTAATTAAAAGGAGATGATATAAAATTATCCTGAGTAAGCTGAAGCTAAGTGCCATTTTTGAGCATGACAATAAGGAACTGTACCAAAGACCAGAAATGGGGATTCATCTATTCTTCTTTGGGACTATGCAGTTCAGGTATGCAAGATATTTTTCTAATTCACCTCAACCTATTTCTTATATACATGCATGATTTCATGAGTCAATTTATTATAAGTATATACACTCAACACATATTAAAAACCTACCATCTGCCAGGCATCACTGTAGGTGCTGAGATTGCATAGGTGGACAGATAAACATTTTAAAGGATTATATTCTAATGGGTGAGAAAAACAATAAAGGAGCAAAAAGAAGTTAATTATTCAAGATGGTAATGTCATGTTTGATAAGTATCCTATGAAGAATAAGTATTAAGAGATGATAGGTAGACAGGAGACCTGCCCGAATAGTGACATTTGGTATAAAGTTTGGTAGATTACAGGAGCCTTCCACTTAAAAGTGGAGGGGTCTATTTCAACAGATGGAAAAATGAGTGCAGAAGCTTTGAGGCAAGTAAGTGTTCAATGTTCTCTAGAGCTGGAAAGAACCAATCAGGCAGCAATGTACTTAGCAAAATGGAAGAGGTAGGGATGATGTCAGCAGATAGGAACAGTCACGTTAGGCCGTGGGGAGTCATCTGGGTTATGTTTGAAACATGATGGATACTCATTGGAGGGCGTGGGACTGGGATACAACATAATGTGTATTTTAAAGTGATCTTTTTTGGCTGCTCTTAAGAAAATGGATCATAGAAAGACAGGGATAGAATAGAGGGTATGTGGTAGGCTTGGCAATAGTCTGAGCAAGGATTAGAGAACCAGCTATCATAGTGAAATGAGGGAGATATTCAAGGTACATTTTGGGATGTAGCAGTCAGGCTGGGTGCATTAACTGATGGATTGAAAGTGAATAGGGAAATCAGTATTGACCCTTTATATTTTTGGCTTAAATAACTGAGTGTATGGTTGTGCCATAATGAAAAAAAAATGTTATTTTAGCAATAAAATTCTTTAGCACTATTGACTAGTCAGTAAAAGAAGATTCTAAAACAACCCTATTAAAGCTTTATTCTGTTCCAATGGTCATTTTAACGACAAACATTTTCTAAAGTATCAAATGACTTTTTTCTTTTAGTATCTAATTTTTCTTCAAAAAGTCAGAATGCCAGAATTTTCTGTATTTGTATGAATAAAATAAGGGAAGCATGCATGTTTATATTTTGAGACTTAACTGGCAACAAAGTAAAGATGGTATTAAGAATCAATTTTAGAACTTTCTAAGTACATAGTCTAATAATAGGCATGCGCTACCCATAGATGAAAAAAATATTGCAGAATATCCAACACTTAAAACTATGTCTGGAAAATAATTACCATTCAATAAATGTTTTTGGAATAAATACATAAATTAAGCACTAAAATGCTTCCCAGCAAATGTGCTGTAAAATCAGGGCAGCTTTCTGCTTTGGTCTATGAATAACTCTAGCCAAGTGAATAGAAAGGATAAAATGTGTTTTCTACAAACTCTAGTTCGAGGGTCAAGTCTCTTAAAATAAAGTGAAATATTTCATCTTTTTGATATTGGAACAGATGAAGATAACATTTCTGGAGTTTGGACAAGCACAATCTTGTCAGAACTATACCAGAATCGGTAAGGTTCTACCAAAATTGTTTGGAAGACCTGGACTTAGCATAATTATGGAAGATGATCAGAATAACAGGTGTTCCTGCTTGGCCCTTCTTTCTATCTTTTGGACTAGGCAAGTCAGTCTCAATGATAACCTGAATTCTGGGACCAGCAGTTGGCATAATGATAACCTGAATTCTGGCTGATTCCACTGAGCTCTTCTGAATTTACTGTCATCCTAGATTTTTAACTCAGTAGGGCTCTGTATAAGGCCAGTATACCAAGATTTTGGTATAATTTAAGCCTAGTCTTTGTATAAAGTTACTTATACAAATATATTTTATGTGGTAAATATTTAGACTTAAGTTTTTGCATAAAGTCCTTATACGAATCCCTCTACAAGGGGATTTAGACCTTTTGAGTTGAAAATGTGCCATTTGGTAAATACATCTTTGACCATTAACCTGTTCATTTTACTCCTGCTTGCTTTGTTTTTACTACCGTCTTTATGTAAAATCTAATTTTATGCTTAATATTATTATTATTAGGACATTGGGGAAGTCATGATGTATTTTTCTATGCAAAATTGTGTCATGATTTTCCTGACAACCCAATATATTGTGCTTTTCTTGTATTTTCTTATTTCTGCTAAAGTAAAAGGGAATCCCTAACTGCTATGAGGGGCACAAAGGTCGAAGACCATTCTAACTTCTTCCTAGGTGATGATGGTGGGTGGGGGGGGGACAGCAGTTAAAGATCCTTACCAGAGGTCTATCTGGAGGCCTGTGCTGGAAGTCATGATGGGTGTTCACTGGAGACTTTGTCCCAACCACCATTTGTAGCTTGAGGGATTCTAAAAGAGAAGAGCAGTTCATTACAATAATGATGAGATAGGCAAAGAAATTTTATAGGGCTTAAAGTTAATTTCCAGAATTGTGACTGACAGTGTATTAGTCCAATCAGCTTTAGAACAGTTATAAACAAAACATTAATTTGACCAAATTTAACTCTGAGACTCTTCCAACATGACTAAAACCTTCACCAGCATGCTGTAGACTTGTGGTTTCTGTCCTTTTTCTTTTCCTTACCCATTCTCCTAAGGTCGAAAACTTCACCATACAAAATACTTTCTATGTTAAAACCTTCCCTTTTAACCTTTTCACTAAAACTGTATTTTTATCACTACAACCTTCCTTTTACAGCACTTTTACTTACTTTCATCTTCTCTTGTTTCTTTTTCTTATGATTGTACTTTTAGAAACAACCTTAACCTCTGATTTAGACAGAAATTTAAAAAACATTAATTCTTATTTGTCATTTTAAGGGTTTCCTGAGGCTTGTTCAGTGGAATTTCCAGATGTCCAAGGGGAGCTGTAGGGGTCCCAGGCCCCATTCACCCTCAATTTCAGACGCCAACATGGACTCAGAAGTCCTAAACTTTCTTTGAAGCTCAGGGCATTCCCATCTCTAGTGACCAACTCCTTACTGGGGACAAGGCCCCAGTGGAGAACATGTGGTTGCGAGTCATGGGGATTGTCTGGTGCTTAGGCTGCCCATTGGAAATAGTCTCTACCCAGGCAGAAGCTCTGATCTGTTTTTTTTCCAGATTCTGTCCTTGGAGGAAGTTGCTAGCCTTCAAGATTACCGAGTGACTCTTCGGTACTCTTTAAGTGAAAGTTAAATCAAAGGTTAAAATGAATTGCTAATTTGTTATAACTTTCCTGAGGTACCTGAGAATTTTTATAATCTTTTTAATATGTTTTTGAATATAATTCACTAGTATCTTGTTCAGAATTTTTCATCCATATTCATCAGGGATATTGGTCTGAAGTTTTCTTTTTTTGTCATATCTTTCTCTGGTTTTGGAATTAAGATGATGATTCATAGAATGAATTTGGGATGGTTGCCTCCTTTTGAATATTTAGAATTAGCATGTGGAGGATTGGGGTTAGTTCTTCTTTAAAAGTTTTGTAGAATTTAGAAGTAAAGCCCTCAGGACCTGGGGTCTTCTTTGTTGGAAGACTATTACTGATTGAATTTCATTGCTTGTTAGGGGTTTCTTCAGACTTACTATTTCTTCCTGGTTCAATCTTGGTAAGTTAGACAAGTCCAGAAATTTGTCCATCTCATCTAGGTTTTCTTGTTTGCTGGCATGTAATCACTCATTGTATTCCCTGATGATATTTTGTACTTCTGTTTTATCCATTGTAATAAAAATGTAATAACTGATAAAATCAGTTTCCCTGCTGATTTGATTTATGTAGTTCCTTTCTCTGTTCTTCTTTATTAATCTAGCTAATGGTGTGTTAGTTTTGTTTATTTTATCAGAGAACCAACTTTTGGTTTGCTTTATTTAATTCTTTTATTATCTATTTTGTTTATTTCTGCTTGAATCTTTATTATTTCTTTTCTCCTGGAATTTTTTGAGGTCCTCTCCCCATTTCTCTGAGTTGTGTCATTAAGTTGTTTATTTGCCGCCTTTCTGTTTTTTGTTTTTTTTTTCTTGTGGGACACTAATTGCTATGACTTTCCCTCTTATGACTCCTTTTGCTGTGTCCCATAGGTTATAAACACGTATTTGTTCATTATCATCAGTTTCTATGAACCTTTTTATTTCAGTCTTAATTTCTTCTGTAGTTTTAAAGTCATTAAGGAATAGGTTGTTTCGTTTCCATGTATTTGTATGTTTTTACAGGCTCTTTCTATAGTTGATTTAATGTTTGATTCCATTGTGGTGGGAAAAGATGCTGGGTATAGTGTCTATACATTTCAATTTGTAAAGTCTTGTTTTGTACCTTGTTATGTGGTCAATCTTCAAAAATGTTCCATGTGAGGGTGAGAAAAATATATATTTTGTAGTAGTTGGGTGAAATACTTTGTAGATTTCTATTGAGTCCGTTTCATGTGTGGTATCATTTAGATCCTTATCTTTTTGTTTATTTTTTGTCTAGATGATCTGTTCAGAGGAGTCAGTGGGATGTTGAGATATCCTACAATTATTATGTTGCAGTCTATCTCTCCCTTGAGATTTAATATTCACTCTTTGATGTATGTAGGTGCTCCAGTGGTGGGTACATAGATATTTACAAGTCTTACATCTTCTTGATGAATAATTCCGTTTAGTACTATGTAATTTCCTTCATTGTCTCTTCTTACAGCTTTCATCTTACAGTATATTTTGTCCAATACCAGTTTCGCCACTCCAGCTTTTTTTGTTTTCCATTTGCATGGAGTATCTTTTTCCAACCCTTCACTTTCAGTCTATATATGTCTTTATTAGTGAGGTTTGTTTCTTTTTTAAAAATTATTATTATTATTAATATATTTAGTTATTTTAAACAAATTATTTACATTTTTAAATGTTTTTACCTCATAATTTACATTTTTAAATGTTTTTACCTCATTTTTTTCATTTCATTTTCTTTCATACATTCAATCACATTATTATTTGTCTTACAAAATGGATATTTCAACAGGTGAACATTTCTCCCTAGTACTATTGATAAAACTACGAGCTTCATAGATAGCTTCTGTTTTTATATCCATTCAGCCAGTCTGTGTCATTTTATGGGAGAATTTAATCCATTTACATTCAACATTATTATTGAAAATTGCAGACTTATCCCTGCCATTTTTTAAGGCATCTTCTCAGTTGTTTTTTGTTCTCTTATTTCTGTTTGTCTCTTTTTAGTTAACAGTCCCCTCAGTACTTCCTGTAGAGCTGGTCTAGTATTGGTAAATTCTTTCAGTTTCTGTTTATCTGAGAATACTTTTATTTCCTCTTCCCATTGGAAGAATAATCTTGCTGGATATAGTATTTTTGGTTAAAATTGTTTTTCTTTTAATTTTCTTTGTTTGTTTTGGAGAGGATTTTGCTAAAGGGTGCATGCACTTGCCAGAAAGACAGAGAGAGGCAGAGAGACAGAAAATGAAAAATCACCTCCTAGGTGGATGGCCATGCTGCAATTCCTTCTCCTCCATTCTCTTCTTGGGAACTTGGGCATGCACACACATGTGCCCGATGTGTGTTTAAGTCACTGGATCCGGGACTCGAACTGTAGTTGACTACATGGGAGTCCAGTGACATAGCCATTACTCCAATTGCCGGTCCCTCTTTTAATATTTTGAATACGTCTTCCCATTCTTTCCTTGCCTGCATTGTTTCAGTGTAGAAACCTGATGTTAGCCTAATGGGATAATCTTTATAAGTGACTTGATGTTTCTCCCTTCCCATTTTTAGAATATTGTCTTTGATTTTTACTCATCTGATTATGATGTGCCGAGAGAGGATATTTTTTATGTTGATTCTATTTGGGGTCCTTTTTATTAGTTGGCTCTGAATTTTTCCATGTTTCTGTATATTTGGAAAATTTTCAGATAGTATTTTATGAAAGAGGTTTTGCATGCCTTTAGCGGATTCCTCACCTTTTGGAACACCCATTATACACATATTTGGGTGTTTCATGGTTTCTAGAGTTTTCTGTCTCTCCTTCTCATTTTTTTTTTTTTTTTTTTTGTGATTTGGTTTTGTTACAAACTTTGTCTTCAAGTCAGAAATTCTTTCTTCTGCATGCTCCGTTCTGTTGTTTATGTTTTCTAGGGAGATTTTAATTTCTTGCATTGTGTGTGTGGGCTGGTATGCTGAAAGTTCCAAAGTTACTCCCAGGGCCTAAGGGTACACTCATGAAAAGAGACTCAGCCTGAGTGTCCTGGTGAGTGAGGTGAGCCCAGGCCAGTAGAATGCTGAGTGACTGAGTGGCGAAGTTCCAAAGTTATTCCCAGGGCTTAGGGGTGTACTCATGAGAGGAGGCCTGTCAAGACCCCACCTTGCATGTATTTTAATCCAGTAGATCTGGGATTCAAATCATGTAGTTGGCTGTGTGGGATCCAGGAGGCTTAACTGCCTGGGTCCAGCCTCCGTGGGGATGGGTTGACTCGTCGGAAGCGACGCTGGAAAAGAAAAAGACTAAGGCCTTGGTGCCTTTTTTATACATGTGTTCAGTCAGACACCCTCCGAGATTGCTCTCTGAGGAGTGACCCTTGCTAGGAATTATTGTGCATTTTTATTGAAAATGTGTTACATGCAAGTAAATGGAAGGGGGCTGAGTGTTTTAATTATCAGCTCATAATGTTTTAACAATAGGAAACATAGATTTATTTAGGGTTGGATTAAGGGTGAGTCCAGTGCAGTTTTGCAATTGTTCATTTGATGTAGGTGCATCTCCATAGAATGCAGTTTTTGGAAAGCGGTTTTAGTAGGCAGAGATAATTATTAGCTGATGCGGCAGCAGCCATTTTATGATTACTGAACATAATGCTGAAAAAAGAAAATCTCAAGTATAGATATTAGTTCTTATGGATCTTAATAAAGAATAATACTTATATAGTTTTATAGAGATCTAAACTTAATTTAAGAAATCTTAATATATTTATTTATTTCACTTGGTGAGGGCGGGGGTGTCCTGGGCCAGTTTTGGCCTAATCCTATTTTATGTAAAGAAAAGATTATCTTTAAGTTTATGTTAAAT
>NW_006160142.1:4732817-4763993 GCF_000334495.1 Tupaia belangeri chinensis | reverse complement strand
AGCCACTGGGTCCGGGACACGAACCATGGTCGACTACGTGGGAGTCCAGCTACATAGCCATTACGCTAACTGCTGGTTCCCTATTAAATGTATCTTAAAGGGCCTTCCAAAGGTCAAGATTATTTCTGCCTAAATAGAACTTCAGCCCACCCTCTATTGTGACCAGGGAGATAAAGCATTGTAATTAACAGTAGGTAATCAGGGCCAAGGGGAGTGGTTGGGGAACTTTTGAAAAAATCTCATCACATACTTGAGAGCTATGTAATTTTTTTATAGTAGTATATTAGGGAGTCAGAGGGAGGGTTGCTTCCCAGCAAGGCTACCACAGTTTTTGGAGCAAATAGCAAGCGGCCCTGCCGGCATGCTAATATGACCTAAGTTTTATTCCTAGGTCGGGGGTGGGGAAGGGGGACACACAGCAGCGGCCTTGCCAACGTGCTGGCTCGACCTAAGAGGTAAAGGTCAAAAGCTCAAGACAAATCCTGGGGCCCTACTGGGTCAGACTCCTCCACTTAACCATTACAACAAGGGCATGCTCAAGATAAGATAATTCTTTGTTGTGCATGTTTCTGGCTAGGGAAGTTGTTCTATGCATTTTGGGCTGTCTAACAATATTCTCGACCTTTACCTAATAGAGGCCAGTGGCACCTCCTTCCCTAAATTGTGACAACCAAAAATATCTCCAGACTGCAAAGTTTCTCAAAATTGAGGGAACCAGCAGTTAGCGTAATGGCTATGTCGCTGGACTCCCACGTAGTCGACTGCGGTTTGTGTCCCAGACCTGGTGGCTTAAAACTCACGCTGGGTGCGTGTGCGTGTGTGCCCCAGATCACGAGCGGAGAATGGAGGAGAAGGGATTGCGGCGTGACCATCCCCCCTGGGGGGTGATTTTTCGCGTTCTGTCTCTCTGTCTCTCTCTCTCTGTCTGGCAAGTGCACACGCCCTATAGTGAAAAACCTCTCCAAAAAAAAAAAAAATTGGGGGCAAGATATCACTAGTAAACTATTGATATAGAGAGATAAGTGTCTCTAATAAAATCTAGACTTAGGAATAGGACCATTATAGGCTGAATCAAAATTTGAAGGGCAGCACCTTAAAATAATAAGGAGGGAAAGTATGAAGATAGAGTAAACAAGAGTTTGGAAAGGACCATGTGACATTTCATACAATATTTTTTCCAATGGTTTTGGGAGAAAGTTACCTACTTCATGTTATCAGCAACTTGTTCCAAAGGTCATTGAGTTAGTAATAAATTTTCTGAAAATATCTGTTTTGGAGGCTCTTTGAACCGTTTGTTAATCTAAAGGGAGTGACTTTACAGTTCTGTAAGTGGTCATTTGCATTTTCCCCCCAGAGTATTGGGAGTGATAAAGACATGGGTATTTCTGATTAAGAAACAAAACTACGTAATTCAGTCATGAATAAGTGTTTCACCTACACCATAGCATAAATATGTTAGGATGTTCTGGATAGGGAAAATAAAAACTAATAGGTTTTTTGTCTTGTTTTATTTTTGCTCCTATGGATGTTGTGACTTTTGTTAGGGATAAGATTCAACCAATCTAGAAAATAAACAATTGGTACTTATTTATGAACAGTAAATAGAGGCAATTATGTAAAATCTATTTGGAGATACTCAAAGGATCCCTATGGAATTTGTGCTGCCCCTTTCTAAATATCCAGATTAGTTTAGTTCAGATGAGGCATGATTTGCCCATGCATTCTGCTATCCAAGCAAAGTTATACCATTAATGTTTATAACATTGGTTTGTCCCTAATGTGGTCATTTTCATTAGAGATCATGACAGATTTATTTGAGGCTTACTGGTATTATCAGATGTTTATTCTAGTTTTATAATGCCTTATCCTCTGTTTTATAATTCTATTAGTCCCATTTTTTCCCCCCTAATTTTGGAATGAAGAAGATTTTTTTATGTGTTTATGGTGGAATTTCTCCATGGATTTATTATAATTATTTTATTTTTATTTGAAGTCCTTGTGTATAAACTGCTGTAGTTTGAATACGTTCCCTCCAAAGTTCAGGCATTGCCAATGAGATAGTGTTAAGGGGCCGGTCCTTTAAAAGGTGATTAGATTGTGAAGGCTTTTCCCTTGTGAATGAGAATTAGGTTATTATAAAAGAGCACCTGGTCCTTTTTTCCTTCTACCATCTGATGAGGTAGCAAGTAGGCTCTTACCAAACACCAAAAGCTGACCCTTGGACTTCCCAGCTACTAGAACCATAAGAAAATAAATTTCTGTTGTTTATAAAATACCCAGTCTGTGGTATTCTGTTATAGTTGCACAAAAGGATTAAGATAGAGTCTTAAGTTGAAGTAGTATTTTTAGCTTGTCAGCTAGGGTATTTCTGTAATACTATATTTCTAAAGTATTTTGGTTATTTTAAAACTATTTTGATAGTATTTATAAAATAGTTAGAATACTTGTGATGTTGTGAACTGCAGATGGACTAATGATTTTTTCACTGGACTCCCATGTAGTCGTCTGCAGTTTGAGTCCCAGACCTGGTTAAATTAACTCTGGGTGCATGCACGTGTGCTTAAAATCCTGAGAGGTGACTGGAGGAGAAAGAATTGCTGTGTGGCCATCCCCCCTGGTGGTGGTGGGGGGGTCATGATTTCTCACTTTCTGTCTCTCTGTCTCTCTCTGTATCTCCAGTGATTGTACAAACCCTATAGCAAAAGTCTCTCCAAAAAAAAAAAAAATACTTGTGATGTTAATTTTGCTAGGCTGTAATATTCAGATATTCTTTCAAATATGTCAGGATCTCCCTGTGAAGATTTTATTTGTTTGTTTGTTTTTAGAAGTATTAACATTTAAGTCAGTAGGCTTTGAATAAAGAAGAATGTACTCTATAATGTAGAGTGTAATCCAATCAGACTGCCAGCAGGCTTCCTTTGGACTCCCCATTCACCATCAGCTCCTCTGGGTCTCTAGCCTGCTGTTTGATCCTGCAGATTTTAGATTTGCTAACTTCCACATGTGAATCCTGTGAATCAGTTCCTTAACATAAGTCTCTCTCAATTCCATTGTGTACATATTATTGGGAGCATCAATCTTTATAATAGCATTCAATTTAGGTATTAAGACATTGAGTAGTTTATAAATTTGGTCTTAATTTTTATGGGCTACTGGAGGAGATGAAGAAAACTCTTTCTTCATATAACATTTAAAATCAGTGAATTATCCTAAAAATACCATCATTAGTATATACATTTACACTTTTATTTTTGCATTTTGATATACTCTCAAGAGTATCAGATTATTTGTAGGAGTTGGTTTGTGATAAAGAATTGGATCCTGAAAAGGAGACTGTATTAAGTCTATTATTATCATTTAATATAATACTGTGTATTAAACCTATTATTTACTGTGTATTAAGCCTATTATTATCTTTTTATTATAATATAATATTCATTAGTAAGTAAATGAGAATTTGGTACTGGAGTGTCCAAAATTTTTCTTCTGGGCATGGACACTTACATAATCATGAGAGTACTTTTCACTGAGTAAGGTTATTATGGTTGCTTTATTGAGAATGTTCTAGTAGGGCCAGCCAGGTGTCCCATTGTTTATGGCACTGATTCCTATATGACCCACCATGGTCTTAGTGCCTACCCATGCCACATGTGAGTGTGTGCTCAATATCTCGAGAGCAGAATGGAGGAGAAGGGACTACAGTGTGGCCATCCTCCGGGGAGTGATTTCTCACTTCCTTCTGTCTGTCTCTCTCCAGCGAGGGCACACACCCTATGGCAAAAACCTAAAAAAGAAAAAAAAAAGTTGTACCAGTGGGTGGTAATAAGGAAATAGTAACAATATTTCATAATTAGTTAATTGACGAGTACAAAAATGTTGAGTGATTTTTCTTTACTAAAGGGATTGCTTCTAACATTAAATTTTATTTACTTATTTTAATTTGCCAGAGGACATGTGCACACTCCAGACAGACAAAGAAGGGGGAGGGATGAGAAAGAAACCCATCACATCATGAAACCTTCTCTTCCATTCCTCACTTTTTTCAGGATTTTGGGAATGCATGCACATGTACCCAGTGTGTTTTTCAAGCCCTCGAGTCTAGGACTTGGTCTACACAGTCAGCAATGTGGAGTCCAGCTGCCTTAACCATCACACCACTGGCTGGTCCTAACGTTAGATTTTAAGGTGATTTCAATTCAAAATCAAGTCAAGATTCTCTCACTGATTTGACTGAGCAATATAATTACTGTCAGGCAAGGAGACTAAATCTTACCTAATAAATTAAGGAATGGGCTTTAATATACAATAGATTTTTTAAAATGTGTGTTGTGATGAGGTAATTCCCATAGATCATTAACTAACATCTTCACATTAATACATAAGAAAATTTATAATAACAATGTTAGAATCTATCAGACAAGCAATACAGGGTCTCTCATTTGCTCTCTTTCAGTTGGCTTAATACTCAAAGTTTCATCTTGAAAAAATATGGTAAATGGGATAATCTAATTTAGTAATCTTGTATTTTCAACTAATGAGGATGTAGCAGAGACTTAGATAATATTTTCCTGTTATGTTATTGGCACATTTAAAAAAATTAATTATCACTATTATTAATCTTGATGAAGAATTGCCAATATGAGTAGGGAATTTTGTATTAGTACCCTTTTTTGATATAATTGTCATTCCTGTTTTTTTTTTTTTTCTTTTTTGAGAGGTTTTCACTATAGGGCGCGTGCGCTCGCCAGACAGACAGACAGAGAGACAGAAAGTGAGAAATCACCCCCCAGGGGGGATGGTCATGCCGCAATCCCTTCTCCTCCATTCTCCTCTCGGGATCTTGGGCACGCACGCACACGCGCCAGGTGTGAGTTTTAAGCCACCGGGTCCGGGATGCGAACCACGGTCGACTACGTGGGAGTCCAGCGACATAGCCATTACGCTAACTGCTGATTCCCAACATAATTGTAATTTCTGTAAGTAGCAAGCCATTAGGTGGACCCTACTGAAATCAACATATTTTCTGAAGTTAGGACTTGAAAATGCCATCCTAAAATTGGAGTGTGTCCAGAAAATCATACAAAAAATTCTGTTATCTTTGGATATGAAAGGGAAATTGGGGTCAAGAGACCCATAGTCAGAAACCACTTGACATTCTCACTTTGTGTAGACTTTCTATAGTAGTAACGTTAATTCATTTAATGCCATCTTAATATCTTGTCATTTAATTTACATAACAATTTGCGAAGTAGACATTGTGATGCTTATTTTATAAGTGAGGAAACTGAAATTAGTAGAGGCTGAATGATGAATTCCAAAGTCATGTAGATAACAAGGGACAAAACCAGAAATTCCGCCTGCATCTTCTGCATCTTTTCCTGAGGGCAGAGATAACAAACACAATGTTTAGAAGGCCCAGCAAACCTATAAATGAAAGAAACAATCAGGGTACATGTGAACATATTTCATTTGTACCTCTTCACTCTGCATTACAAAAGAATCACCAAACACATGATAAATGGTAACAGATGTACAACTTTGAATCAGGAATAAAAATCTCATATAAGTATGAAATATTAAACTTTACTGAGATTCTGACACTGAGATAAAACAGCTATTAGTGTTTGGTTAATGCTTTTCAGTTCTTTCTCTATGTTCACACACATACCCATGTGCACATTATATTATGCACAAGTGGAGCAAATGTCCTGAACACCTTCTCATGTCAATAAATACATGTGTCATCATTTTGTAATATTTGAATATTTTTACATTGCATATTTGTATCATGATTTAAATGGCGAGTCATCTATTTATGGATACTCAAGTTTACATTTTAAAAATTTTTATTGAACTAAATCACAGTGCAATAAATACTTGTTCATGTATTTTTATAGCTATTCCTACAGAACCAAGGTTTTTAATACACTGAAATTTTTATTCAGCTCGTCAGTGACCTCCAGAATTCCCTAAACATTTGTCTTGAGTTAGCACTCCTGCAAAAAAGCAAGCTGACAAACTTATGCCGTGGATGGCTTAGGGCAACTTGACTTAGAGGCATTTTAGTTTTTAAGAAAGATGCTTGGAGGAATCAGCAGATGACTTAATGGTTACATCACTAGACTCCCATGTAGTTGACTGCAGTTTGAGTCTCAGATGGTATCTTAGAACTCACTCTGGGTGTGTGTGTGTATGTGCCCACAATCCTGAGAGCAGAATGAAGGAGAAGGGATTGTATGTGCCCACAATCCCGAGAGCAGAATGAAGGAGAAGGGATTGCAGCATGGCCATCCCCCTGGGGGGTGATTTCTTGCTTTCTGTCTTTCTGCCTCTCTGTCTCTCCAGCAAGTACATGCGCCTTATAGCAAAAAAAAAAAAAAATAAAAAAAATAAAATAAAATAAAAATCTATCTCAAAAAAAAAAAAAGGATGCTAAGAATACTGAATGCATTAATTCAAGAAGGTAAGAAACATTAAAGATTTTATTTGTAGGTAATCGTCGTGGAGCCTCACAACAGAAATTACCATTTATGCCACCCAACTAGGAGACTGATACTTTTATGTGGTCTGAGAAACATAGTACTAATGCAAAATTGGAAACCTTAGCTAATCATTCTTTATAACTTGCTTCTTTCATCAAGAAATTTGTTAGGACCTTTGATTACTTACTCCTACTTTAATCACCCAAATAATCAGAAGGTATGAAATCATTCAAGGCCTCAGAATATATTGAACTTTTTTTAGAAATAATCATTTACATACTTAATCTTTTAATTCTACCTTAACATAATGCTTATTTAGCCAGACACCTTCTGATTAACTCCTGGGAAAATCCAAAGAAGTAGCCATCATAATAAGACAAGTAAAGTAAAGGAGAAGGCAAAACAAAGAGAAAGTTATTTTGTGTGAGGACAGGGAAAAGGCAGAAAGAATTTGGGTTAAGTAAAAGAAAACTTGGTTTAACTGCATGGAAAGTAAGCATTTATTAAAGAAAAGAGAAAAAAAATGGAATTTGACTCTTGGATCACTGTAATTATCAGTAATGGTCAATTGCAATTATTATAATTTTGAAAAAAGAAGAAATCTGGCTGGCACTTGGGCATTTAATGACTATGTTATGACCACACCACTTGGAAAGCTTTCATTTTCATTCGTGGAGATTTCTTTTTGATTTAATGAGAAGAGAGCGAACTTCCTCTGCTTCACTTTATATCTTAAGATCTACAGGAGAAAGTTCTCATTCATATTCCTTTTATATATATGATATGCATTATCACAGAGCTGTAGCAACTTGTTCTCCCTTTTGTTGTAATTTCTCCTTCTCTGAGAAAAGCATTTAGTCCTTAGTGGCCTACTCTTACCACTGAGTAGGGAGCTCTGGCTGCAAAGCATTAATTGGATAAAATACAATATAATAGTATTTGTTTCATGTTTACAGACTATATTTTCTGTTCTGCTGACAAAAAGCTTTCACATTCATTTGTCACAGCTTCCCTCTGGCAGTATATATACCTCCTGGGGAAGAAATAGGATTCAGAGAACTGAATTCTTTTATTTTCCTTTTATTTCATCCCCTTTTCTTTCCTAATCCAGTATTCTTTTATTTAAAGTGGAGCAAGGGTCTGAACTTTTCGTAGAGATTATTCATTATTCCAGTCCACTTACGTTTTACAGCTTCTTTCTTTCTTTTATGGCAGAGAGAGAGAAAAAAGAGAGAAAGAGTGGTTGAGAGAGAGAAAAACAAGCACCCACAACTGTAATCTTCCCACATCCCTACCGGTTGGCCAGGATCTCTTACACATGCACATGTGCTTAGTATGTAAAGGCCATCCTGGGAAACCCACAACAGGATCCCACACTGTAATCTTCCCCATCCCTACCGGTTGGCCAGGATCTCTTACACATGCACATGTGCTTAGTATGTAAAGGCCATCCTGGGAACTGAACACTCATCTTCCATATGGCTTTAGCCTGCAGATTGGTGTGCTACTAAAATGCCGGTGCAGCTGGACCTCCAGTGTCATTTATTAAACAAGACATCTTCTTTTTTCTTGAAGTCATAACTCTTCTTTTATTATATAATAATTTCCCCTATAAGTTGGACACGTGTGTATGTGTCTGTACACATGTATATATACACACATAAATGTGTATGTACCTATATTTGTCTTTTTTTTTTTGTAGAGAGGTTTTTGCTATAGGGGATGTGTATTCTCTGGAGAGACAGAAACAGAGACAGAAAGTGAGAAATCATCCCCCAGAGGGAATGGCCATGCCGCAATTCCTTCTCCTCCATTCTCCTCTCAGGATTTTGGGTATGTACATACATGCACCTGGTGTGAGTTGTAAGCTACCAGGTCTGGAACTTGAACTACAGTCAACTATGTGGGGGTCCAGCAATGTAACCATTATGCTATCTGCTGATCCCTCTATGTATATTCTTAATGGACTCAATACTTCCACTCTTATTTCAACACTACGCAATTTTAATAACCACAAATTTACCATCAATTTGAATATTACATAGAACAGGTCTTCCTCAAAACATTGATACAGATAACACAGAATTTCTAAAGAATAGTATAAATTGATTTTAAAACTTCAAGGAACTCAACGATAAGAGATATAAGCTGATAATTCTCAGAGGAGTAATTGCCACAACTGTAGTAACACTCCAGAAAATGTGAATTAAAATCCCATGTTAGGTTGATGTTTACCTATTCATAAAAGAAAATAAAAAAGGAGACATTAAAAAAAAGGAAAGATACCTTTTATAAGGTTAGGTACTTTTATGAATATGGAATGATTTGTGAAAGGATACATATTACAACTCGAAAAACGTGGTTGCCACAATGAAGCAGAAATAAAAAATGGAGTTAAGATTATCCATTTTTTCTGTATTTTTAAACTTTGAAAATGTTCAAGGTTCTCAGGTTTCCACCTTGGCCTTCACATGCTAGGCACATGAGCGTGTGTACAATCCTAGCAATCCTGGCAAGCTGGGATGGTTTGGGAAAGATCACTGTGTGCGACACTGTTGCGGTTGTTTGCACTTAAAAAATTAGCCAGCAATGTCTTGGTGATTAAGGATGTTGAATCTCACATGGCGGACAACACGGTTCAGTTCCCAATTCGGTAGCTTGAAAAATGCTGGGAACAAGTGAATGTGTGCCCAAAATCCTGAGAGGAGGAGAGAGGTGAGGAGATTGAGACATTGCCATGCCCCCTAGAGAAGGGTGCTTTCTCACTTTCTCTCTCCCCACCTACGCCTTACCTCCTCAGACACTGAAATAGAGATTTGTGCTCAAATAGTTTGGAAGTAAAACTGAAAAATTCTGGTATGGTAGTGAAAACATTAAATACATAAGGAAAGGCAGTCAGTTGAGGGCATATTATCTAGTGCTTTAACCTACGTGCTATCTTGGCCGAAGATCAAGAGAGCTGTGGTATTTATATGCCAACTCTGGTCATATGGACATTGATTCCAGAGATAGACATTAGTTTATCTTTTAGGAATTAGTTCAAATCAGAGTAGTCTATCACTTTAAACAGACTGCATTTTTTAAGTATTGGATTTAACATGTGTGCCTGTGCATGTTTTTTCATTTAGTGAAGTGAAATTTAACTGATATTCTGCAGGCAAGGTGTAGAACTTATAGGAAGAGAGACTTTAAATTCTTAAATATACTTCTATGCTTTCTTTATTTTAACTTGATTGTTGTAATATTTAATATGTTTATTTTAGTTTCTATTTTTAGAAGAATGCTTTCCCCCAGATTCATTACTTTATTACCAGGCACAATATCCATAATATTTTAAATTTTGACTATGAGTGTCTTCAGTTTATGAACAGTACGTAGTTTTCAGTTTCAGGATGAGAAAACTGTACGCAGGTTTCAAAGTTTTTGCACACCAAAATAAATTCATATCTTACTTCAATTACCCCACAAACTTTTTGAAGTCCCCTCACACATTTCAGAATTTTAGAATGGTCTTACTTTCTACTATCTCAAAATGTGCCAGCGCCATGAATACCTGAAAGTTTGGAAGATCTTTCTCAAATATAGTGAGTTGTTATTTATTACCCAGTCTTAGTGAGTTACAAATGGGCTAATTTTTCAGAATAAATCTACTTGATTAAATTCTTATTTAAATTTTTGGTGGCTTTGCTAAGGAAGCAAGAAGGGAAACTGTAGATGGAGCTACCTGATCAAGCTTTCTGTACTCTTGCCACATTCTTTGCCTGCGGTTGGTTTGGCATTCAACAGATTTAAAAATGACTGAGTAACAAGGCCATTTCTTTCTTCCTTTTGTCTCTTCTGCAGTCAACTTTGTTTAGAACCTGTTTATTGATTTTTTTTCATCATTATACAATAGGAGGTTGTTTTGCAATACAATGGCCAATGAGTTATTACTAATTTAGATTTGTAGTAGAACCAATATAGTGCATTTATGTAAGTGGCTACAACAGAGTTTATAAAAACATGGTAAATTAATGTGATTAATAAGAAGGTATGGTTCAAAGACAATTTAATCTTTTTTCTTTAAGAATTGGCTGCAGAAAAGCTATGCGTACAAGGAATGCTGCTATTCTCATTATGTCAGAATCATTAAGACTTTTTTTTTTTCCTCTTCTATAGCTCTAGCAGAATCAAACCCAGCAAATAAATCTCCTAGGTATTCTGAACTGTAAATCTTATTTCTGAAAGTAGATCTAGGAATGACAACATGGCTACAAAAGAAGGAAAAGGCCAATAGTATTAACTGGTGATGTGACATGTACATTGCTGGCAAACTTTGATTGTAAGAGAAATAAAATTGTCTTTTTGATTCCTTCTATGCTCATCTTTCCACCAATTATAAGCCCTGATGACCTAGTTTTGTCATATAATCTATTCCCCCAGGAAAACAAAGTAAGCCTGTGTGAGCTGAAGTAAAATTCACTTCCCCAGTATTCACTTTAATCTTCATCAATATTTTAAGAAGGTTAATGGCTGAACAGTTATCCTGCTGGGTAGAGTTCTGTAAATAGCCAGACCGGGTCCTCTACCTGGAGGAGATTTTTAGTCAGCACTCTGTTGTGAGAGAAATCCAGCTCAGCCTAACTAAAACAACAACACAAAAGGCATTTATTGATTCTAATAAATAGGAAGTCCAGCAAAGCACTAAGCTTCCTGCTCACGTGATCTAGGGATAAAGGAGGTCATGTGATGCTCATTTAAATCCTCCCCTCCTCTCTTTTCTGCTCTCCTTTCCTTTCCCTTAACTCTTTTTCTCTGTGTTGCTACATCTGTTTTCTATTAGAGCCGAAGTTATAGTCCTGGATTAACATCCGGTCAAACTAGCAAACGATGTGAGCCTAGTGGCCCAAGAGAAACAGCTCAGTTATAACTTTCATTACTCTGTGAGTCAGGTGTTCAGGCAGGGCACAAAGGGTGGCTTATCTCATCCACTTGGTGACTACAGGAGCCGGCATGCCTAGGATGCTTTCCTTACTTACATGGCCGGCATTTGGGTAAGATGATAGAAATGTCCATAATATAATAGTGGTAGGTTTAAGTTTCATTGTTTCCTCCCAAATTTAATAAGGACATTTGTAATTGGATGTGTGTTAGATATTATTTATCCAATGGATGTGTATCCTTTTCAATGATTTTAAGTGATTTTCTAGTAAGCACTGTTTACCATTATTTTAAAAACTTTATTGCATATAGTAACCATGTGGCTTTTCTTTTCTTTTCAAGTTTATTTATTTATTTATTCCATGAGACAGAAACAGAGAGATCATCACTGCTACCACCACTTGAGTTTCGACAGCTCTCTGCCTAAAGCTTTGGGGAGGAGACTGCCTTACAGAACCTTGGCTTAGGGTGAGGTGGGGGGAATGAGTCTTCCTAGAGTCTTGGGGGCAGGAGCTGGCCTTCCAGAACCATCCGGGCAGGACCCCACCTAGAGCTGTAGGGGTGATGCTGCTGCCCTAATGGGCTTAGAGGATAGAGTTCTGAACTAAAGAGGCTTATTTCTAGTCTTGAGAGCTAATGGAATTGGCTTTGGTTTGCTTGAGACCCTTTGATGTGGGAATGCTGAGTGATCAGACCTGACATCTTTGCTGGTTCTTGTCCATCACTCAGGAAGAATTAGAAGCCCAGACAAAACCAAGAGAATAGTAAGCAAAGTTTATTAAGAAAGAGACAAAGCTTGTAGTTGAGTGGAAGGGGGCTTGAATAAGTTGCTGTAGAGGAGCTGGAGGCAAGTGCTTTTTATCTAGCAGTCGGAGCAGTAGATTGGCTCTCTGGTTAGGAAGGAGGCTTTAGAAAATAGTTACGTGGTAGTTATTAATCTGTTCCTGTGGTCAGCAGACCATAGTGGTTCTGTACTTCTTGTTAGAATATAGTTCCTAAATAGAAACTGTTGCCCTTACCTACAGTGGCTTTGAATCCTAATGTAGGCAGCTTTTGGCTCTGAATACTTAGCTTTTGTGACTCCATCCTTGCTTTTACCTTGTGTGTGCAATATCCCTGTCTCCTGCCTTATTAGCAAGGAGTCATGGATGCTTTAGAGGCAGGTAAAAGGAGTGTATGTTGTACATTAGCCAGACCATAGGGCGAAAACAGAGAGATATCATTAAAAAGAAAAACATAGTGACCTCTTTTGGGGGCCTCACCCTGTCTACCTATAAGTGGATCTAACTCCTATCTCATCTTCACTGCTCTCTCCTTTCTAGTATTTTCCTTTTGGAATGGGCCAGCTGTCCCACCATTGTATTTTAGAGACACATTTCTTGTCTGGTTTCATAGGCTCACATTTTGCCCCACACCCATATTTAATTTATTAATGGATGATGTTTGGATGAAACTTTGGACTTTAGACTTCAGAGTTCATGTTGGAGTAAGTTAAAACTTTTGGAATTATTAGGTTAGAATGGATACGTTTTGCATGCAAGAAGGACATGAATTTGAAGGGACCATAGGTAAAATGCTGTGGAATGAACTGTGTCTCTCTAAAATGTATGTGTTGAAGCCCTAAGCCCTGATGTGACTAGGTTTGGAAACAGGACTTTTAGGAGGTAATTAAGGTTAAATGAGATCAAAAGGGGGGGGTGTCCTAATTTGATAGGATTCGGCCTTATTGTGGCCTTGTAAGAAAAGGAAGACAGAGAGCACACTCTATGCACACATGTGTAGGAAAGGCCATGTGAGCACACAGCAGGAAAGTGCTTGATCTGCAAGCCAGAATGAGAGCCTTCACCAAAATGTGACCCTGCTGGCACCCTGAGCTCAGTCTTTTAGCCCCCAAACTTATTATAAATAAATGTGTGAGAGACAGTGAGAAGGAAAATGAGAAAGCACCCCCATCAGGGGATGGCCATGCCACAATCCCTTCTCATCCTCCTTCCTCCCCCGTGCCTGGTTTGATTTTTAAGCCACTAGGTCCGGGATTTGAACCACCATCGGCCATATGGGAGTCCAGCAACATAATTGCTGCATTATCTGTTGGCCCCCAAATTTCTATGTTTAAGTCATCCAATTTATGATATATTGTTATGGTAGCTAAAAACACTATTATTTCACCCTCTTAATTTTTATTATTATAATTTGCATATTCACTCTTTTTACTAGTTTTTTTATAGATATGTCTAATATTTAAAAAGTATTACGTCTTAGAATTATAGGAAATTACTATTATTATTACAATTCATAAATCGCCTACTTCTGTTTTTTATTCAGTATTCTGTTATTTCTTTCATTTCATTTATTTTCCTATTTGATTTATTTGCAGTTTTTAAATAATATCCTGAGTTGAATGTTTTGTTTCTTTTCTGCCTTTTCCTAGAACTCAGAGTGGGCAAGGATAAGACATTTCATCTGAATGCAGCTTCATTCGGGCTGACTCTTACAGATATTAACAATTAGTAATTTCCTTTTGATGTGATCATTCTTTGGGAAAGGAGATCCTTCTCTCCTATTTCTCTTCGTCTGACTTCTCCTTCTGTCATGATCTCTTCTCCGACTCTCCTGCCTCCTTCTTTCACTATTATCTATCTTTGTGATTCCGCTGGGCCCATTCACATAATTCAGGATGATCTCTCCTTCTCAAGAATCTTAATGTAAGCTCACCTGGATATCTCTGGGAGGTTATTATTCTGCCTATCACATCTGCCCCATGCCTTCCATTGGGGGAGATTATATGACCATACTACCATAGTAATTTCATCATGAGTGGATTATAAATAGGTTGTCTTGACATTATCACTTGTTTTAAATCTCAGAAAAATATTTGATAGGGTCCCGTACTTTGGTTGACAGTGCTACTTAGCAGGCTGAAGCCACATGGGAGGCTAGGGTTAGATTCCTGATCCATCCTTAAATTTTGGTGTGGTAGGGCTTGTTTGTAGTCCCAGCTACTTAGGAGGCTAAGGATTGTGACATAGTGAGACCCTGTCAAAACAAAGCAAAATATTATATAGTATATATTTATATTATAAATATTATATATTTATGTATTTCATATGTATATTATAAATATATAATCAATAAGCTAGATTGTTTTTAAAGTTATTATTTATTTATTTTTAGAGATATTTTTTGCTATAGGGCATGTGCCCTCGTTGGAGAGACAGAGAGAAATGGAAGGCGAGAAATCAGCTGCTCGCCCTCCGCCCCCACCCCCCAGTTGGGGATGGACATGCCATAGTACCTTCTCCTCCATTCTACTCGGGATTTTGGGCATGGATGCACACGTGCCCATTGTGAATTTCAAGGCTCCAGGTCTGAGACTTAAACCGAGTTGACTAGGTGGGAGTCCACTGACATTACCTTTACATCATCTGCTGGTCCTTATAAACTAAATTTTAGAATCATTATGTACCTAGATGATGTCTTCAACATTTGGATAAGTTAGTTATGTTACACTAATGGCGTCTTTTGGTTTCAGTATGTTAATCTGCAAGTCACTTAATAGCAAAATAATTATATTTTTCATACTTGAAAAAATGTCAAAAAGTAATAACTTTCTAATTAAAATGATTATTAACCTGATAACAGCAGAATACAAAATATGCACTCACTGAATTTTTACAAAGGCAAAAGGATAACTAATTAATTAATTAATACTGTCTTCTGTCCTTCAATGAAGAATAATATAAATTTTTTTTTTTGCATGACTTAGTAGAACTAATCAGGGCTGATGAGGAAAAAAAATATGGTATGTTGGTATGTTTGTCACAGATAAAGATGAGCTTTTTTTAAATTTTTCTTTTTTTGAGAGGTTTTTGCTAAAGGTGCATGCGCTCGCCAGAAAGAGAGTGAGACACAGAGAGACAGAAAGTGAGAAATAACCCCCTGGGGAGGATGGCCATGCCACAGTCCCTTCTCCTCCATTCTCCTCTGAGGATCTTGGACATGCACGCACATGCTCCTGGCATGAGTTTAAGCCTCTGAGTCCAGGAATTGAATTGTGGTAGACTACATGGGAGTCCAACAACATAGCTATAATGCCAACGGCTGGTCCCCAAGATGAGCTATATTTTATATGTATTATTTTTCTGATTTTGACCCCAAATATAGGTAATAGGCTATATGAGCAAAGTGCACAGTTGGAACCTTTTATTTATTTATTTTAAGATGTGTGTTAGCCCCAAAGCACTATTGGTTGGAAGTGCTTAATATCAACTTTTATTTTTGGCATAGTTTATCAAAATAGAAACCTCTGATGATTCTCTTTTAAAACACTTTTTGCATTTATTCAGTGATAGAGAAAAAAAAATTATCTTAACCTTCAGTATTCTACTAGCCGATAACCTGCCAGTATCTGAAAAAAGAAAAAAGGGTTCTGAGGGCCGTGTTTTCATCAATCAAAAGATAAAACATCTCAGATTGATCTGGCCCAAAACAACGGCAGAAGTACCTTGTGAGTATTCATTTTCTGAAAGCTAGGTTCACTACTGCAAAAACTAAATGCACAACTGACCTTCTAAAGGGCAAAGAAATAAGAAGATATGGAGGAAAGAACAAACAAAACAACTTTTTTTGTTTAGTAAAACAGGGATTATTAGTATCTAAATATGACCTAAATGAGGGAGGAGGCAAAATAAAACCTAACTTCTTAACGCCAAGTCTCAGCATTTTTCAGGAACGTAACATCATTAACTATAGTCACTATGTTCTCAGTAGATATCTTGAATTTAATCCTCCTATTTTACTGTGATTTTGTAACTTTCTGACCAGTCGTCCTTACCACCTATGAATGGCCCCAGTCTCTAGAAACCACTGTTCTACATTCTATTTCTGTGAGGTCAACTCTTTTAGATTCTACTCATGAGTGAGATCTGTATTTGTCTTTTTGTACTCAATACATTTTAGTTAGCATAATATGCTCCAGGTTCATCAACGTTACTACAGATGGTAGAATTTCCTTCCTTTTTAATGACTGAGTAAACTTGTAGTTACTGATCCTGCTTTTTTTTTTTTTTAAATAGGCATTATTAGGTAAGGATGAAGATGCTATTTTTTTTAAGCCTGAAGCTATTTAAATATTACATTAGTTATTATTACATATTTAAAGATCCTAGGGCTAGGGTTAAACTATTTTAATATTATACAGATACAAAGGATATTTATAACATCTTTACATTAAAATGAATTAATACTAAGAAACACTAGCATTTCAATACTCGATTTAAAAATTAAGCATTGATAAGACTCTTTTTTTTTTTGGAGAAGTTTTTTTCACTATAGGGCCTGTGCGCTCTCCAGACAGAGAGAGACAGAGAGACAGAAAATGAGAAATCACCCCCCCAGGGGGGATGGTCACGCCACAATCCCTTCTCCTCCATTCTCCTCTCGGGATCTTGGGCACGCACGCACATGCACCCGGCGTGAGTTTTAAGCCACCGGGTCTGGAACGTGAACCGTGGTCGACTACGTGGGAGTCCAGTGACATAGCCATTACGCTAACTGCTGGTTCCCAGCATTGACAAGACTCTTGAAAGATTTGATTTCTCTCACCAATCTGGTCCTCCTTTCTCTTCCCATAAATAACAGTGTCCTCAAATGCACTGATATAATTTCTAGCTCATCTTTTTAATTTTAATCACATTTTGTTTTTGCTTTTGTCTTTTTGTTATTTTTTAACATCCAATAAACAAATATTGTGTAAATTTAAGATGTGCAACATGATCATTTGATGTATGTCTTTATTGTCTTTATCCAATCAAATTAATAACACATCTTTCACCATCCATGCTGAGCATTAGATCACCAGAATTCATTCATCTTAAAACTGAAAGTGTGTAACTTTGGCATCTCCCCATTTTCCCTGGTTCTCCAGCACCTGGCAACCACTAACCTATTCTTTGTTTCTATGAGTTTGTCCTAAATGTCACATAAAATTGTATATTCTTCAGAAGATCTATTTTTAAAATTTTTATTTATTCATTCCTTATTTTAATTTGACTCCCCCCCCACACACACACGCCCCAAGAGAGAGAGGGAGAAAGAAGAGAGAGAGAGGGCAAGTGAGGAAGCAAGCCACCAGGTCCAGGACTTGAACCGTACTTGGCCATGTGGGAGTGTCCATCACCTTAACCACCACACCAACTGCCGGTCCCCAGAAGATGATTTTTAAGGTAAGCGACAATAAGTTTCTAGGGTTCATCAATGTGTGTTCATATATATTGTGCAATATAATATTCTGATCTGTGAATATCCAACTATTTATTAAGCCAAGCTTCCATATGTGGACATTTGGGTGGGCTTCATCTTTTTCTATTATGAAACTGTATGACTATAAACATTTTTGGATGTGCCTTCTGGTACACAGAGAGAAGGCTTGTCTGCTGTACGTGTCCAGGAATAAAATTTCTGAGTCACTAGGAGTCATTTCTGTTAACACTTTTCAGTTAACTAAATATGGCAAAGTGTCTTTGCTAGTACTTAAATACCCACCAGCAGTTCATAATAGAGCTAATCCACATCCTTGTGAACTCGATATTATCAAACAATTTAATTTTTATCCACAAAGTGGATATAAAATATTATCTCTCTCTGAAGACTTTAGTGTGTATTTCCCTGGTTGCTAATGAGGTTTGGTATCTTTTTGTATGTTATTGGTTATTCCTTATGCATCAACTTAGAGAAAACTTATAATTAAACATACAGCAAAGTTATATAGATAAACACTACCTATGTCACCATTTATGAATTTAAAAAGTATCTATCTATAGTACTTTTTTTTATACAAAAGGATTTATTAAAAAAAACAGTAAGATACTACTACATCATGACACTGTCACATTGGGCTTTTTTTTTTTGAGAGATTTTCACTGTAGGGCGCGTGCGCTTGCCAGACAGACAGAGAGAGACATAGAGACAGAAAGCGAGAAGTCACCCCCCAGGGGGGATGGTCACGCCGCGATCCCTTCTCCTCCATTCTCCTCTCGGGATCTTGGGCACGCACGCACACGCGCCCAGCGTGAGTTTTAAGCCACCGGGTCCGGGGCACGAACCGCGGTCGACTACGTGGGAATCCAGCGACATAGCCATTACACTAACTGCTGGTTCATATCCCTCAAATTTTCCTATTCTGATGATAAAAGAGGCAATACATTTTTATACAAAAGGATTTATTAAAAAACCAGTAAGACACTACTACATCATGACACTGTCACACTGGGCTTTTAACACAAGACTTGCTCTACAATACTGGGGGGTAGGGCATAAAACACAAATTGATTCTGAAGCATAGCAATTAAGAAATAAATAATGAAAGCAAATTTCTTTTAATGAGAACTCAGAATTAAACTTCAGAGGGACCCAACGTCATACTTCTATTTGGGGACTTGATACAAAAAATTTAGTTTGAACTGTTATTAGCAGGTGGCAGGAGCCACCTTCAAATGAATCCTCAAATTGGAAAATACTGCTTCACCACTTGTAGGGAATAAGTTGCAAATGGAATAATTTAGTATGATTTGTAGCTATTTTGATCACCACCTCGCCTGGATACTTTCCCATAACCACTCTGCTGGTTGCTATAATCACCATATGTAATTGTTGTAACCAGTGTAGTCATATCCTCCATAACCACCGTAACCTTGGCTGTTATATCCATAGTTGCCATAGCCTTGATTCCAATAGTTACTATATCCCTGGTTCCAGTTTTGACTGGGGCCACCACCTCTTCCACGAGCTCTTCCTGCAAATCCTCCTCTAGATCCCCACTGGTGCTATTGCTGATACTATTCCTTTGACATGGCTACTTTTATTTCACATTCACTAAGACCAACATTGTGGTATTTCTTTTTCATTATCTTCTTCACTGGTTCGTCTTCCTTAAAAGTAATAAAGCAGAACCCATGCCTGTGATTGATCTTGTTGTTCATGGGGAGCTCTATGGATTCCACCTCACCAAAACCACCAAAGTACTCCTTTATTTTCTCTTCAGGTGTGTCTGGAGAAAGGCTACCAACAAAAATTTTTTTAACCGGCTCTTTTAGTTTTCATGGCTTTGGCCCTTTTAGGATCAATCACCTTCCTATTCAATTTAGGTTCTTTCTGATCCATGACCTTATCTACACTCTCCAACTCTTTAAATAGCACAAAGCCAAAACCCCTTGATCACCTTGTGATAGGATCTAACTTCAGAGTGCAGTCTACAACTTCACCAAATTTGGAAAAGTAGTCCTTCAGATCTTTCTTTGTAGTGCCCAAGATCCTGAGAGGAGAATGGAGGAGAAGGGATTGTGGTGTGACCATCCCCCCTGGGGGGTGATTTCTGGGGAGGAATTTGAATGGCCTTCATCCTCCTCGTTCTTACTGGCGTCGATCTTCGCCCCCTCTGACTTGGCATTCTCTATCTATAGTACTTTAAGTTTAATCACCTGTCTTTTTATACTGTCCTTATCTTATTTATTTTTAAATTTTTATTTTAATTTATGTTTAATCACATATATCTTTACATTGTACAGCATTGCTTTTTCCAGCACAAATACCATGCATATCAGTCAAGACAAAGATATTACTATATACATTATCATCAGCAAATAGCTTTTCATTTTTTGGTCAATTAAGTATATTTGCTTGTTCTTCCTCTGCTCCCCTCTATCCTTCCCTCTATTTTCCATTCTCATATTACCCTCATTCTTACTATCTCTAGTATTCGCTGTTGCCCTCTGTGCTGCTATACCTTCCAAACTTTCAGTTTCTGCTGTAGAGGACAATCAGTCAGTCCATACTGAACAGGGACATACAAAGTCTGTCTTTCATAGTCTTTTGCTTAGCATTAAGTCTTCCATATTTGTCCATGTTGTATCAAATGTCAGAGTCTCATTTTTTTTATGGCTGAGCAGTATTCTATAGAGTACATATGCCACATTTTCCTATCTAATCATCTATTTTAGGTTGATTCCATGTCCTAGCAATTGTAAATAATGCTGTGATAAACATGGATGTGCAAGTGTTTTTCTGACTGACAGTTTTTCTGTCCTTTGGGTAAATACCTAAGAGTGGAATTATAGGGTCATATGATAGTTTTATTTGTAGGTTTCTGAGGAACTCCATATCATTCCCAAAGTGGTTGTGCTCATCTGCATTCTCAGCAACTGTGTGGGAGAGTTCCCTTATCAGGACAGCCTCACCAGCACTTAACCTTATTTATTTTCTTAATTTTAGCCATTCTGACGGGTTAAGTTCTATCTCATTGTGGTTTTGATTTGCATTTCCCTTATGGTAAGAGATGTCAAACAAATTTTCATATGCTTTTGCCATTCACATCTTTGGAGAATTGTCTGTTCAGCTCATTTTCCAATCTTTTAATTGGTTTGATTATTTATTTATTTTTTTGTAGGCAAGCTGCTTGAGTTCCCTGTATGTTCTGGTTATCACTCTACTATCTGAGGAATAATTTGCAAATATATTTTCCCGCTCCAAGGGTTGTCTTCTCACTCTAATTATTATCTCTTTTGTTGTGCAGAAGCTTCTCAGCCTAATATAGTCTCATTTGTCTATTTTTGGGACAATTGCCTGTGCTTTGGAAGTCTTCTTTAATAAGTCTTTGCCTACTTCAAGGTCTCCAAGAGTTTTTCCTCTGTTTTCCACCAGTATTTTTATAGTTTGAGGTTCTAAGTTTAGATCCTCAATGCATTTTGAGTTGATTTTTGTTAGTGGCAAAAAATAAGGATTCAGTTTAATTCTTCTGCAGGTGGATATCCATTTCTCCTAGCACTATTTGCTGAAGAGATTTTCTTTTTCTGCCCTGGATGTTCTTGTGCCCTTTGTCATGGATCAATTGGCTGTATGTTTGGGGGTTTTGAGGAGTTCTCAATTTCATTCCATTAGTCTACCTGTCTAGTCTACCTGTCTTTTTTTGTGCTAGTACCATGCTGTTTAACGATCTAATGTCCTTCTTTGTCTCTCCTTACATCTTTCCTCTTACGGTATATTTTGTGTGATACCAGTATCACTACTCCAAGCTTTTTTTTTTTGTTTTCATTTGCATAGAGTATCTTTTTTCAGTCCTTTACTTTTGGTCTATGTATGTCCATATCAGTGAAGTGTGTTTCTTGTAAGCAGCATATAGATGGCTTCTGTTTTTGTATCCATTCAGTCAATCTTTTCAAAGGAGAATTTAATCCATTAACAGTCAACCTTATTATTGATATGTGTAGACTTATCCCTATCATTTTGTGAGCAATTTTCTCTGTTGTTTTTGTTCTCCTATTTATGTTTTTCTCTCTTTAGTTATCCTGATACAACAGTCCCCTCAGTATTTCCTGTAGAGCTGGTCTAGTATTGGTGAATTCTTTCCGTTTTTATTTATCTGAGTGTTCTTTCATTTGTTCTTCCCATTTGAAGGGTAATCTTGCTGGATATAGTATTCTTGATTGAAATTGTTTTTCTTTTAATATTTTGAATATGTCTTTCCATTCTTTCCTTGCCTGCATTGTTTTAGTCGAGAGGTCTGACGCTAGCATAATGGAATAAACTTTATAAGTAACTTGACGTTTCTCCCTTGCCATTTTTAGAATATTGTCTTTGTCTTCAACTTTACCAATCTTGTTATGATGTGCAGGGGGAAGATCTTATTGTGTTGATTCTATTTGGGGTCCTTTTTATTTCTTGGGCCTATATTTGGAAAATATTCAGATAGTATTTTATGAAAGAGGTTTTCCATGCCTTTAGTAGATTTCTCTTCTTTTGGAAAACCCATATGCAGCTATTCAGGCATTTCATGCTGTCTAGAATTTCCTGTATGTTGTCCTCAATATCTTTAGCTGTTTTTTCATTCTTTTTGGTAATTTAGTCTATGTTGAAGGCTTTGTCTTCAAGGTCAGAAATTCTTCCTTCCTCATGGTCCGATCTGCTGTTAATGCTTTCTAGGGAGATTTTAATTTCTTGTATTGTATTCTTCATTTCCAGAAGTTCTGTTTGATTCTTTTTTAGGGTGTCTATTTATGAAATTCCTCTCTCATGTTCTGAAATGATATTCTCATTTCCTAGAACTGATCATCTATTTTCTCTTGCATCTCATTGAGTTTTGTCATTATGAATATTTGGAATTCAATAGTGCTACCCACTGTTGGTGAGGGGCTACTATGCTCACCTCGAGGAGAATGCTACCTTGTTTTCTCATGTGTCTTCAAGATCTTTACTGGTTTCTAGTCTTCTAATGCAGTATTCACTTTTTTCTATTTATTGGAGTACCGTCTTTAATACTAAAAGAGGAAATTTCACCCTTACTTCCCAGATGTGTTCCTATTGGAGGGCTGTTTCTTCCAGTTCAGAGCAGTTACGGGTATGCTCAGGTGCTTGTTTCCTCTGTCAGACATTCAGCTTTTGATGAGCTGGCAGCAATCTAAGGAGATATAACTTAGATCAAGGCATGTGCTGCTTGATGACCAGCATATGGGATGAGGTACTGAAAGTTCCATAGTACTATTTAGTATACACTCCCAGGCCCTGAGTGTAGACTCATGAGAGGAGGCCTGCCCCAAGCAGTCTCAAGTCTCCTGGTGGGCAGGGTAAGCCCAGGCTGCCAGAGTGGTGGGCAACCAACTTGCTAAAGTTCCGAAGTTATTCCTAGGCTCCAAGTATGGATTCACCCGAAGAGCCTGCCCAGACCTTACTTAACTCTCTTACAAGTCTTTTGTGTTCTTTTTAATCTCTACTTGCCATTATAGCTGTAACCTTTTTCTAACTCACACATTATTTCCATTCTGTTCATATAAACTTAATTAATTTTATATTTAGATTTTTTTTATATCCACAGAATTCCTTAACTTTGTTATTAATCTTTGTGGTTTTACGCACATATAGTTATGTATATTACTAAATCGGTTTTATTCCTTATTTTAGGCTAGAGAATAAAGAATAAAATCAATTTAGTAATATACATACATAACTTTTATTTTCTATATATCTTTTAATATTGAATTGAAGGGCAAGAGAAGATATCTGGTCTCTCTTAATTTAAAGGGTATAATCTAAAATATCACCATTAAAATTATGTTTACTGTAGGTTTTGTTCAGCTACCCATTTTTAACTTAAAGAAATCTTCATGTATTTGCAGGTTGATATAAATTTTGCATGAATAGCTTTTCTGCATCTATTGAGATATTCATTTGATTTTTCTCTTTTTTTAAATATTTAAAATGAAATGATCATTTTTAGGCAAGACTAATTTGGTCATTATATATTATGGCTTTATATATCATTGGATTTATTTTTCTATTAGTCTGCATAGGATGTCAGCATCTATATTTATGATAGATATCAAACTATAGTTTCCAGTTTTGTATTTTTATTTCTTGTTTCTAATATCCTTGTTATGCTATGGGAAGCAGAACTAGGCCTCTAAAAGTCTGAACATTCACTAGAAAGGTATGTCCTTGAGATGAACTCTTTGCCTGAACCTAGAAGAGGAGCCTTGGAGTAATCTGCATGATGAGAATGTTTTGCATGTCTGAGGCTTAGGGCTATAAGTCCCAGTTTGGTCAGATAGTTATGCTAATTATAATATATGATGAATTCATCTTTTTGTTCTGGGGGGCTTGATTCCCTGTATCTAAGGGCAGTCACATTAGTACTGTTTGACTACCTGAGAGATCCTAATCAAAACACTAGACACCAAAGTTCATTTGGGCTTCCCTGGTTGACAATACTTTCACATGTTGTTGTAAGGACATTACTGCTGGGAGAATTAAATGAATCCACGAGACTGGGAATGGACATCTGCAAGCTTTTGCCTGGGTTCTTCTAGAATTTAGCCCATGGTCTTTTTCCTTTTGTTGACTTTATTATTTTGTTTAATAAACCATAACCAATGTTATAACAGCTTTCCTGAATTCTGAGTCCTTCTAGCTCATTATTGAGTCTAAGGGCAATCTTGGCAAGAGTCAGCTTCAGAAGCTGAATTCAATGAGTGACATTGACTGACTGACACATGGTGAAAGCATTGTTTAGGACAGGGAAGGATGATGGCATGGAGGATGACACATCTTTGATACCTGGATGGCTATCAAGTCACAATGTACTGTGAACGTTACCAATAGAATTTAGAAATGACAGGCTTACTTCCTAGGAAGCTGGCTCACTGGATAAATAAACATTGCAAAATAATTAAAATGTGGAATTTGTAGTATACTGGTAATTTTACTCTGTAATAGCTATAGTGGCATGGTCCCATAAGGGCAACTTACAGTTTGGGTCTGGAGACCTCCCTGACAACACTGGGTTTATGTTTACCTGCAACCTGGGGCTGACTGAAGGCTGGATGTATATTCTGGTATCAAGACCCTTTCTCTTGTTTGTCCTAGAAATAAAATAAACAAAAAAGGAAATTTTGCTACTTGGAACAATATGGATGAATCTAAATGTCATTATATTAAGTGAAATAAGCCAGAAGGGCCAGCAAATAGCATAGTGGTTGTATCACTGGATTCCCACATGGTTCACTGTGACTCAAGTCCCAGACCCTGTGGTTTGAGAGTCATGCTGGGCATGTGTGTGTGTGTGCATGCCCAAGATCCCAGGAGGAGAAAAGAAGAGAAGGGATTGTGGTGTGGCCATGCGCCCAAGAGGTGATTTCTTACTTTTCTTCTTACTGCCTCTGTCCCTCTCTCTCTTGTTGGTGAGTGCACGTGCCCTAAGGCAAAAATCTCTTAAAACAAAAATAAAAGAGAGGGAAATAAGCCTGAAACAGAAGGACAAATATTCTATGATACCCGTTATACAATAAATCTACAACAGTAAAACTCATAGAAGCATAGAGTAGAATGATGGTTGCCAGTGGCTGGGCAGAGGGGAAAACAAGGAAAGAGTAATCAAACAGTATGAATTTTCAATTTAACAAAAATAAATAATCCTTGATACCTACAAAAAAACACAGTGCCTATTACAATATTAGCAATATTGTAATGTATACTTAAAATTTTTATGAGAGATCTTATGGTGTATTCTTATCACTAAAAAAAATAATAATAAAAATAGTGAGAGTGGAAGGAACTTCTAGAAGTGATGGATAGGCTTATGTCTTAGTTTGTAGTGATGGTTCCACAGCTGTATGCTTAGCTCTAAACTCATCAAGTTACATACACAAATTATGTCTAATTTTTTTTGTATGTACAAAACAGAAGAATTTGGGAAATACAAGAATCATTAAATTATCTGTACAATTGCTCTTTTTTTGTTTTTACTCACATGTTTACAAATTTATTTCCCTCCTTTTTACATCGTGTTTTCCAAATACAATTATTTCCTTCTGCCTGTCATTTGTGCTGCCTGAAATTTTCTTTAGTAATCCATCTGCTGTGCTAAATTTTTTCAAGTATTTGGCTTAACGTATGTTTATTTTTTCTTTATTTTTGAAAGATATATAATTTTATAGATTTAAAATTCTAGAGTGAGAGCTATTCTTGGACAGCACATTTAAAATATTTAATTACAGTTTGACTTTCATTTTTGTTATTGAGAAATCAGCTGACAACTTAACTCTTGTCATATTCTTCTCAAGATAGTCAGACATCTTTTTCCAGTAGTTTTTAATATTTTCTCTTTGTCTTTGGTTTCTTGCAATTTCTTTATAATGTCTTCAACTGTAAGTTGTTTTCTTATTTTTATGCTGTCTGGAATATAGCTGAAATTTTTATTTGAGGATTTGTGTCTTTTATTTGTTCTTGGAAATTTGAAGTTATTATTTTTTGAATATTACTTCTCCCTGTTTCTCTTTAGTATTGTCTTCTGGAACTCTGAGAAGTAAAATGTTATGCTTTCTTACTCTATTCTCCCTTAGTTTGTATTCCAAGTAATTTGTGCAGATAAACTTTTCAAGTTCTTTAATATGTTTCCCCCCCAGTTTTTTTCTAACCAACAATGTATTTTTAGGTTGTTTAGACCTATTATATATTTACCTTTCTTTTTAAAAATATTTATTTATATATTTTATTTGTTGTTATTATTATTTAATTTGATGAGAAAAGGAAATAGAGAAAGTGAGAGAGCAAGCCAGGTCCGAGACTTGAACCATGGTCGGCCATGTGGGAGTCCAACATCTTAATCACCACACTACCTGAGGGCCCCAAGAACTATTATATGTTCACCTTTCTAGGGCTTATTTTCAGTTCACTTTATATTACTTTTTTTCACTTTCAGGAATCTCTTTCAGGTACTAGCAGGTAGCATGGGAGTTAAGATGCTGCACTTCCACATGTTCAACCACAGTTTGACTCCCGAACCTGGTGGCTTTCTTTCTTTCTCTGTTTTGTGAACACATGTGTCCTTTAGCACATCAAACAATAATAACAAATAAAATTAAATAAATAATTTTAAAAACTCTCTTGTATATTAAAACATGTAAAGCATTTTATTATCTAGAAATTCTAAAATCATGTGTCCTTTTGGTTCTAATATTTCTATTGTTTCTGGTATTGCTTATATTTGTTTTGTCATTTTCAATGTGCATTCATGTTTCTTGGAAATGTATCTGTGATAATTCTTTGAAGCCTGAGTTATTTTGTGTTTTTCTGCATTATTTATGTTTGCCTCTAAAAATGCCTGAAGATATTACAATTAAAGATATCTTTAAAATTCATTTTTTACCTTCACATTTTCCATATGCCACAGTGTAGGGACAAACCTTCAAATCCATATAAGAACTTGCTTGTAGTTATAAAATTTTGTGGGAGAGCTTTCTCCTCTACCAGTTGCCAGGTAGAGGTTTCTTGTTTCTTGTTTCTTATTTCCTGTTATAGGACTGGCTTCTTTCTACTTCATCTTTGCATTGTGGACATAACTCATGAGCTAGGATTTTTCTAAAGGTTTCCCATTTTTTTGCCAATGTTAGGCAGAATCTAGGTTTTCCTTCTGGCCCTCATCCTCCTTTAAAATGTACATATCAAAACCAAAGATCATTTGCCAGGATTTTGGCATATACCACATGGTGAAAAATAGCATCAAAATTGACTTTACCTGTTATATTCCAGCTGTTGTTTGAGTTTTGGTTTCTGATTTGTGCTTTCTTTTTCACTGGTTCAGTTATTTGTTTCCTTTTTTCTTTAACTTTAAATATTTTGGTTTTTTTTATTGTTATGAAGATTGATGTATATTTATTAAAAAAGGAAACATGTATTCTTTTTACTTACAAAAATTTGATATAATTCCAATTGTAAAGTAAAAATTTAATTATTGCTTACATAACCAATTAGCATTTTGATGTATTTTATTTCAGACTGTCTCACATCCACATGCACATATTCACACTCTCATACAGCACATATATATTGCATATATAACATTGGTTTCTATAAAAATATTTTGTCCTATTGCTAAGCTTTTCTCAGAACTTTAACTTGTGATATCTTCTTAATTTTCTTATTACAAAAGTAGCACATGTCAAATTAGGAAACTTAGAAAATACAAATAATGAGAGAAAGAATGAAGAAGTATTACTACCTGTCAATAACAGTTATCATTTGATTTTATGTCAAGTAAATTTATACTGTATCATCTCTCTTGTAGCTTACTTTTCTTTACTCAATGTATTAGGTGCTTTTATCAGTTACTGAATGTAGATCCAAAAGATCTTAAATGACTCATAGAATCCCATTATGTTAACAAGAAAAACTAGTCCAATATAACTAATGCTTATAAAATTATTTATACATTATATATACATTTCCTTTATGTACATAGAATAAAATTGAAGTTGTTAAAAAACGTAATTTCATTTATGTTTGTTATTTTATATAATGCTATAATATAATAACTTTTCTTACATATGCATGTTTTTCCATATTTCAAATGTTTCTCTTTGTATAGAGTTCCACTAGTAGAGTTATGAAAACTCAAAATAGGAATGTTCTTAAGGATCTTTGATGATGAGTAACAAATCGTTGCTTGGAAAACTTACACCAATGTCAGTTCTTACCAGCACTTTTTAACTATTTCTGGAACTTTGAGTTATCTTTTCCCTTCATCAATCCAGAAATTTTGTTATGTAAAAATACTTTTAAAGAGGTGTTTTCTTACTTATATTTTAATTCTTTAATTACTAAACTAAATATTTTCCATATTCATTATACCATAGAGTGTTTACCTTTCACCTGCTGCTTATTTTTTAATAAAGTATTTTTCTACTTGGTTCTAGTGCTTTTCATCTAATGTTGAGAACCTTCATTAAGTCAAACTTTTATTATATTATGAAACTATTTTTTAAGCTTTTTAGTTTTAATTTAGTTTACTTTTAAATATTATTTGGGCATGCAAAATCTTTAGTTGTTGTATACTTAATTTTACAGTTAATTTTTGCTGTAATTTTTTCTATTGCATTTTGACTGAAAAAGTCTTTTCCTTCTTATATTGTTGCCATTTTCCATTAAAATACATATATAGAATCCAACTGGAGTATATTTTAATATATGGAATCAAATGTAGGTCTGGTTTTATATTTTTAAATAATAGTTGACCATTTAACCAGACCAAGTATATCTGTATCTTTAAACTCACTCAGAATATTTGATGCATTTTTTATTTTGGCATTTTAGAAAATTAAAAGCACAGAACTAAAATGCAAGTATAAAAAGCCAAATGGTTTCTTTTGCTTCTACCTTTGCATATTCATTTTTAAGTACAGTATGGCTGCTCATCCTATTTTATATGCCTGCATCATTAAATAAAACACTACATAGATTTTTATTTCTTCTTTAGTCCTGGAAAACTTTCCTTTTTCTCTACTCTGTTTTCTTCTTGGCCAGTTTTGCCAATTATAACATAGATTGCTTGTGGATGGTTGTGTCTAAAAGGATATTTATATCTGCGCACGGCTAATTCTAGCCACAGATCTAATGTCAAAATAAAGTAATCAGCATATATCCTGTCCCTTGCCTCTCTTCACCAGTTTCAGATTCTGTTTCAGGGAGCAAAAATACAGCCCCTTTTTCTTCTGCAGTGACAACCCAAGTGTGATAACAGAGTGTTCAATTAGCTGAGCTAATGGAGCAGTTCCCCCAGTTAAATAGCAAGAACAGTTTTGAAGCCTTCATGTTTTCCTGCTCAATTTCAGTCTCTGTGATAACATTTTTAACTGCTCTAAGAATTCTCTTATTTCCAGGCATTCTTCCCCTACCTTTCACAGAACAATAGAATTTTGTTGGCACACAGTGCAACGTTTAAGTCTTATATGTAGTATATTTCCCCAACCCATCTTACCTCTTATTGTCTTTGCATTTCTTCAAAGTTAGGGGAGGGCAGGCTGCCAGTTGCAGGAGACATCTTAGCCACTGTCCTTCACATAGTTTGCTCTAGACCTGCTGTCTTCCTGGAGAGGAAGCTTTCAAAAGTCTGAGAGAAGAAAGTTGAATTGTCACTTTCCCTGAAATATGCAGTGTTGACAGCAAGTGTGATAATTAGCAGAAGATAAAGAACACAGATGCAACAGTGGGACTAATGGTTAGAAGCCATGATTTTAACTCTGTCAGTGCCAGAGGAAGGAGCTGCAACATGGAATATGGAAAAATAAAACCTTGCATTTAAATTGGAAATACTTGAGGCCTAGAGCAGACTCTGCCAAACTTCACTAACTGTAAAGGCTGACACCTTCAACTTTCAGCCTGTTTCCTTACTTTTTTTTTCACGTGAATAGTGTGAAAATAAAATGAGATAATATGTGAAAGTGTTTTGTAAACCAAAAGTGTTGTACAAAATATAAGGATGTGTCATCATTATTAGTCCTGATGTGTGAACAATGAGGGAGGAGGAATTTATTTATAAACCTTTTCTAGTGAGACTTACGGATTAAAACTGAGGAAGATGAGAAAAATGAAATAAGACCAGAGTTACAGATAATCATTTGTTGCAGAGATGCAGCCTTAAGAATGTCCCTCTGAACCTGGCCACATTAGATTTTTATGTACTTTGCTTTTAATCAGTATTGGGAGAAGTGTTATTTTCTTACTGAGTGGAGAACCTGAAATTCAACTCTTTAAGAATAGGTTCCTCGGGAACCAGCAGTTAGCGTAATGGCTATGTCGCTGGACTCCCACGTAGTCGACCGCGGTTCGTGTCCCGGACCCGGTGGCTTAAAACTCACGCACGGCGCGTGTGCGTGCGTGCCCAGGATCCCGAGAGGAGAATGGAGGAGAAGGGATTGCGGCATGACCATCCCCCCGGGGGGTGATTTCTCGCTTTCTGTCTCTATGTCTCTCTCTGTCTGGCGAGCGCACGCGCCCTACAGTGAAAATCTCTCCAAAAAAAAAAAAAAAAAGGATTAGGTTCCTACATCTATCCATTTTCCTTCCATGTATTCACCCATTTATTCATTCGTATGGTCAATGTGCATTTTGTTACTGCATAATGTACTATGTCATACTACAAAATTGCAAAAAAAAAAAAAAAAGAGACAAGGCTTTGCCTTTAGCTCAAACTCCTAAGGAGAATTTTGGATTAAGGAACTAACATGCACATATATGAATTTGTATGATGTATATATTATTTTATATAATGCTATAATATATATAACAACATTATGTATTATAATATTATATGTATAAAAATATAAATGTAGGTGTATTTTTTTCATTGTAGAAAAATAATCTCAGAAGGCCAGATAAGTAAAAATAAACAGTCTACAAAACTACATGAAGAGCATAGGTACAAATTCAAAGGTCATGCTATGTCACTTGAGAG
>NW_006160142.1:4703890-4731884 GCF_000334495.1 Tupaia belangeri chinensis | reverse complement strand
GAGACAAGGCTTGTGCTTTAGCTCAAACTCCTAAGGAGAATTTTGGATTAAGGAACTAACATGCACATATATGAATTTGTATGATGTATATATTATTTTATATAATGCTATAATATATATAACAACATTATGTATTATAATATTATATGTATAAAAATATAAATGTAGGTGTATTTTTTTCATTGTAGAAAAATAATCTCAGAAGGCCAGATAAGTAAAAATAAACAGTCTACAAAACTACATGAAGAGCATAGGTACAAATTCAAAGGTCATGCTATGTCACTTGAGAGACTCTTGACTACTCACTATTATTTCATTCTATTTTCAGTTAGTTATACTATAAAATGGCTAGCATGTAATTCCTATTTTGAAATGTTAAGACCTATTTATATGTTTTTCTGTAAAGTCCGAACCAGTCCACTAAATGAAATAATTGTGTTTCAGCACCTTCTAGTAAGTGAGGACAAGTCATCAGACTCAAAATGGTTGAAATAAGACTAAAGCAGGACCTTCCAAAATACTTGGACTCTTGATAGGCTAATGATTCAATTTCTATTCAAAACAATTCTTTTGGGAATGTGTTTAACATTTATTTAATGGAGTTAAAGGAAACTCAGGTAATGCACATTTTATTCTTGGTTTATTTATTTATTTGAGGCGGGAAGTTAGTCCTTTTATATTTTACTATTTATACAAAAAATTCATGTGCAGAGATCTGAGTTAAGTGGCAAGAAATTTTAGATTTACTGAAGTGACCATTTATCATTTTTTGTAGGCTGACATTGTTGGCAGTTGCTCAGTTGGCTTACCCTAATCTGGATTAGATATGTGCCACGTATGACCTTGTCTTTTATACTTTACCTCTTCTAACAGAAACATATCACCTGGTAGGGCAGAATCAGATCTTAATACTATCAGTCTTCATGAATCTTGGAGCAGACTCTGCCAAACTTCACTCCACTCACATTATGAAACTTTTAAATTAACCAGCTATACTCTACAGCTGTACATGAAAGTTAGGCTTCTTTCTCTGGTGGCCTGGGTTTGTCCTATTTCTTACTGAGAGACTTGAGCCTAGTTGGGGCAGGCTTACTTGGGTGAGCCCATGCTTGGAGCGTGGGAACAACTTCAGGATTTTTGGTACACCAACCCTCATGCTATGCTTTGCATACTTGATCCTCTTCACTAAGTTATTTCTTCTTAGCTTGCTGCCACCTCACCAAGAGCTGAACGTTTGGCAGAGGAGCCAAGTACCTGAAGTTATGCATAACTGCTCTGAAATGGAAGAAAGAGTCCTGAAATAAGAACACACCTGGGAACTAAGGGAGATATTTATTTTGCCAATACTACAAAATCTACTCAAATAGATAGAAAAAGTGAATACTATATCAGATGACTAGAAACCAGTAAAGATCTTGAAGATACATGAGAAAACAAGGTAGAATTCTCCCCAAGGTGAGTGTAGTAGTCCCTCACCAACAGTGGGTAGCACAGAGAAATACACAGAAATGTCAGAAAAAGAATTCCAAATATTCATAGTGACAGAACTCAATGAGATGCAAGAGAAAACAGACATTCAGTTCCAGGAAATGGAAAATCATTTCAAGACATGAGAGAGGAATTCATAAAGAAATAGATGCCCTAAAAAGAATGAAACAGAACTTCTGAAAATGAAGAATACAATACAAGAAATTAAAGTCTCCCTAGAAAGAATTACCAGCAGATTGGACCATGCAGAAGAAAGAATTTTTGACCTTGAAGACAAAGTCTCTAACATAGATCAAATCACCAAAGTGAATGAAAAAACAACCAAAAAAAATTGAGGACAACATATGGGAAATTCTAGACAGCATGATATGTGCACATATCTGCATATGGATATCCCAGAAGGTGAGGAATCTGCTAAAGGAATGGAAAACCTGTTTCATAAAATAGTATCTGAAAATTTTCCAAATACTCAGAAACATGGAGAATTTCAGACCCAATAAAATAAAATCAACACAAAAAGATCTCCCCTGCAGCACATCATAGCCAGATTATTAAAAATACAAACACCGTATCCTAAAATGGGCAAGGGAGAAAGGTCAAGTTAGTTTTAAAAGTTATCCCATTAGGCTGATGTCAGACCTCTCAACTAAAACAATGCAGGCAAGGAAAGAATGGGAAGACATATTCAAAACATTAAAAGAAAAACAATTTTAATCAATAATACCATATCCAGAAGGTTATTCTTTCAATGGGAATAACAAATTGAAGTATTCTTAGATAAACAAAACTGAAAGAATTCACCAATACCAGATCAGCTCTACAGGAAGTACTGAGGGGAGTGTTGTATCAGGATAGCTAAGGAGAGACAAACAGAAATAGGAGAATGAAAAACAACTAAGAAAATTGCTAACAAAATGACAGGGATAAATTTGCTAGTTTCAATAATAATGTTGAATTTTAATGGATTAAATTCTCCCGTAAAATGACACAGACTGGCTGAATGGATACAGAAACAGAAGCCATCTATATGCTGCTTACAAGAAACACACCTCACCAGTAAGAACATACGTAGTCTGAATGGAAGGACTGAAAAAAGGTATTCTATGCAAATGGAAAACAAAACAAGTTGGAGTAGCAATACTGGTATCAGGCAAAATAGACTTTAAGATGAAAGATACAAGAAGAGACAAAGAAGGACATTACATAGGACTAAATGGACTTGTTCACGAAGAATATATAACACGTGTAGATATCTATGCACCCAACACTGGAGTACCTAAATACAGCAGAGACTGTTAGATCTCAAGGGAGAGAGAAACTGCAACACAATAATTGTAGGGGATCTCAACACCCCACCGACTCCTCTGCACATATCATCTAGGCAAAAAATAAAGAGATACAAGATCTAAATGATATCATACATGAAATGGACTTGACAGACATCTATAGAGTATTTCACCCAGCTACCATAAAATATACATTTTTCTCACACACATGGAGCATGTGGTCGAAGATTGACCACATTATAGGACATCAAACAATTTTTCACAAATTCAAAGATATATAAAATATATCAAGCATCTTTTCTGACCATGGAGGAGTCAAACTTGAAATCAACTACAGAAAGAGTCCTCAAAAATTCACAAACACGTAGAAACTAAACAACCTACTACTAAATGACTTTATGACTGTAGGAGAAATTAAGAATGAAATCAAAAGGTTCATAGAAACCAATGATAATGAACAAACATATGTTAATAACCTATAGAACACAGCAAAACAGTCACAAGAGGGAAGTTCATAGCAATTAGTGCCCACAAGAAAAAGGCAGAAAAGTCTCAAACAAACTACCTAATAACACAACTCAGGGAACATTAAAACAACGAAAGACCTCCCCCCAAAATTCCAGGAAAAAAGAAATAATAGAGGTTCAAGCAGAAATAAATGAAGTAGAGAATAAAAGAACTATATAGAAAATAAATGAAACCAAAAGCTGGTTCTTTGAGAAGATAAGCAAAATTGACACATGGTTAGCTAAATTAATCAAAACAGAGAAAGGAACCAGGTAAATTGAGTCAGCAAGGAAATAGGTGCTATTATAATGGATATAACATAAATACAAAATATTATCATAGAATACTATGAGCTACAATAAGCCAATAAACAAGAAAACCTAGATTAGTGGGACACATTTCTGGACACTTATAACTAGTTAATATTAAACTAGGAAGAAATAGAAATTCTGAATGGATCCATAATAAGGAATGTGATTGAAACAGTAATAGTCTTCCAACAAGTAAGGCCAAGGTCCTGGTGCTTTATTTCTGAATTCTCAAAAACTTTTAAAGAAGAACTAACCCCAATTCTTAAACTATTTCTAAAAGTTAAAAAGGAAGGAAGCCTCTCAAATTCATCCTATGAAGCCTCCATCATCTTAATTGCCAAACCAGAAGAAGACATGGCCCAAAACCAAAAACTTCAGGCTCATATCCCAGATGTATGGATGCAAAAATTCTCAATAAGATATTAGCAAATTGTATTCAAGAACATATTAAAAAGATTATACACCATGACCAAGTATACTTTATTCCACGTATGCAAGGATGGTTCAACATACACAAAACAGTAAAGGTAATAGATAGCATTAACGAAAAGAAAGATAAAAACCTTGTGATCATATCAATCAATGCAGAAAAAGCATTATACAATACAACATCTCTTCATGATTAAACCTCTAAGCAAAATTGGCATAGAAAGGAAGTTTTTCAGTGCAATAAAAGTAATTTATGAAAAACTCATAGCTAACATCATACTGAATGGGAAAAAATTGAAAGGTTTTCCATTAAAAACTGACATAAGACAAGGCTGCCCACTTTCTCCACCCCTTTTTAACACCATAGTAGAAATTCTAGCCAGTGCAATTAGAGAAGAGAGTCAAATAAAAGGCATCCGAGTAGGAAAAAAGAAGTGAAATTATTTCTATTTGCAGTAAATCAAAAACCCAAAACAATCCACAGAAAAACTCCTGAGAAGTGATAAATGAATATGGTAAAGTGGCAGGATACAAAAATCAACATATAAAAATTTAAAAATTTTTATAAACCAATAATGGACAAACTGAGACAGAATTGAAGAAATCAACCCCATTACAATAGCCACAAAACTGATGATGTATCTGTGAATAAATCTTACCAAAGACGTCAAAGAGCTCCACAAGGAAAACTATGAAATACTAGAAAAAGAAATTCAAATGATACAAAAAAGTGGACGAACATCCCATGTTCCTGGATTGGGAGAACTAATATAATCAAAATGTCTACTTTATGCAAAGTAATCTACAAACTACCAGAGATATTCCTCACATAAAAAGAAAAAAAATCAGAATATTTGTCTGGAATCTTAAAAGGTCCAATATCACCAAAGCAATATTTGTGCAAGGGGAATAAAGTAGGACACATCTCAGTTTCTGACCCTAAAACATTTTACAAAGTCATGATAATTAAAACAGCATGGTATTGTCACAAAAAAATGACAGGTAGACCAATGAACAGAATTGAGAACCCCCCAAGCCATGTAGCCAACTGATCCTTGACAGAGAGCACAGGAAAATACAAGAAAAAAAGAAAATCCCTTCAGCAGATGGTGCTAGGAGAACTGGATATCCACCTGCAGAAGGATGACACTGGGTCCTTATCTCTCACCACTAAGAAAAATCAACTCAAAATGGATTGAGGACCTAAACATAAAGCCACAAACTCTAAAAATACAGGGAAAACACAGGAAAAACTCTTGGAAACCTTGGAGTAGACACAGACTTCTTAAAGGAAACTTCCAAAGCATAGGCAATAGTCCCCCAAATAGACAAATTGGACAAATACTATGCTGAGATGCTTCTGCACAGCAAAAGAAACAGTAAGTAGAGTGGGAAGAAAATCCTCAGAATGGGAGAATACATTGCAAGCTATACCTCAGATAAGGGACTGATGACCAGGTTATACACAGAACTCAAGCAGTTTACTCACAAAAAAATAATCCAAAAAATATTGGAAAATGAACTGAACAGACAATTCTCTAAAAAAGACATATATGAACAGTCCCAAAGCATATGAAAACATGTTAGACATCTCTTATCATAAGAGAAACGCAGATCAAAACCTCAATGAGATACCACTTAACCCTAGTCAGAATGGCTAACATTTACAAAATAAACAATAAATGCTGTTAAGGCTATGGGGAAAAGGGAATTGCTACACTGTTGGTGGGAATGCAAATTAGTACAACCACTTTGGAGAATGATATGGAATCTCCTCAGAATTAGAACTCCAGAATTCTATTCTAGAAATAGAATTCCTCCTACAAATAGAACTACCGTACCACCCAGTAATTTCACTCTTAGGTATTTACCCAAAGGATGGAAAAACCCTCAGTTGGAAAAACACTTGCACATTCATGTTTATTGCAGCATATTTACCATCACTAGGACATGGAATCAACCCAAATATCCAAAAATAAATGATTGGATAGAAGAAAATGTAGCATATGTACTCTATGGAATGCTGCTCATTCATGAAAAATGGGACCCAGACATTTGATACAAAGTGGAAAAATATGGAAGACTTATTGCTAAGTGAAGGAAGCCAGACTATGAGAGACAGGCTTTCTATATCCCTATTCATTATATACCAATTGTCTCTGCTATATAGCAGAAACTGAAAGTTCAGAAGGTACAGTAGCAGGGAAAGCAATGGTAGATACTAGAGATAGTAAGGATAAGTGTAATATGGAAGTATGCATAACAGAGGGAGGGAGAGAAATGGGAAGAAAAAAAGTACTTTTAATTGACAAAATTGAAAAGTTTTTTGCTTATGATAATATATATAGTCTTTGTCTTGACTGATATGCATGGTATTTATGCTGAAAAAATAGTGTTGTAAACTGTAAAGATATATGTGATTTAAATGTAAATTAAAATTAAAAATTAAAACAACCTTTAGATTTCTTTTGTCCTCCTTTTTCTTTTCTTTCCTTAAAATAAAAATAAATTTTATCAGAAAATATTTAGAAACCACATAGGAAAGTAGAAATTTCTCAAAAAGCTGAAGATTACTCATATTTTGAAATTTTTTAGTCACTATGTAGGTATATACCCACCAGTAAGAGTATATGTATACGTTTTTTAAAACCTGATTTTCTATATTATTGTTTTGGAACCCTTTCATTTGATTAAAATACAAGTTTTCTTTCTTTCTTTTTCTCTGCCATAGGGTGTGTGTGCTTGTTGTAGAGAGACAGAGGAGGTCAGAGAGAGAGAAAATGAGAAACCACTCCCCAGGTGGCATGGGCATGTCACAATCACCTCTCCTCCATTCTCCTTTTGAAATTTTGGGCACGTGTACCAGTGTGATTTTTCAAGATGCCGTGTCTGGGACTCAAACTACATTGGATCTTATGAGAGTTCAGAGCCTTAACCACCACACCACCTGCTTGCCCCACAGGCATTTTCTTTTAAAAATATTTTTCTGGCAGCTAGCAGGTGGTGTGGTGGTTAAGGCTCTGAACTCTCATAAGATCCAATGTAGTTTGAGTCCCAGACCTGGTGGGTGGCTTGCTTTCTCACTTTTTCTCTCTTTCTCACTCTGTCCCTGTGTGATCAAATTAAAATGAATAAATAAATAAAGTTAAATAAAATAATTCTTTAAAACAATATTTTTCTACACCATAATTTCCTGTCTGCCTTCCAATGCATGGCTTTACTAAGACTGATTTACTAATTACTTTCTGATTTCTAAATTTACATAATAATTTTACATTATATTATGACATCACTTTGTTAAAGTTTTTATGTATATAAATAATTATTTTATTTTATTCTTATTGAAAACCTTGTATAGTGGTTATTGGGACATTTTATTTTGAAGGTCATCTAATATCAATTTCCTGATTTTTTGGTGAGAGATGTATATATAGTTCCTATGAATGGAATGTCTAGATCATATACGAAGCATACGATGAAAATAAAGATCCCCCAGTTCTCTCCCAGAAATGTACAAATTTATAATTCTTGCATATTCATACCAGCGTCACACTCTCAAACCTCTATTTGCAAAAGGACATTTCTAAGCAGAAATTTTTATTTCTTTTTAAACAACTTACTACTCAGTACAGATGAAAAATTTAACTCACTTTTACTACAAAACAGTATAACTTTGCTTTAATCAACATCAGTGACTTCTTTTTTTTTTTTTTTTTGAGAGGTTTTTGCTATAGGGTGCATGCGCTCGCCAGACAGAGAGAGACAGAGAGAGAAAAAGCAAGAAATCCCCCCAGGGAGGATGGCCACGCCACAATCCCTTCTCCTCCGTTCTCCTCTCAGGATCTTGGGCACTCACGCACACGCACCCGGCATGAGTTTTAAGCCACCGGGTCCGGGACACGAACCGTGGTTGACTACATGGGAGTCCAGCCACATAGCCATTAAGCTAACTGCTGGTCCCTAAACATCAGTGACTTCTAATGATGTGGTCATTGAATGTCTAAAAAGTTAAGTATTAATTATAATTTCTTTTATAACATAAATTGATACAAATATAATAAGTAAAAATACAATGAACAAAATTCAATACAATCAAAATGAAATAAAAGCAACAAATTAGATCGACTGTTAAGTAAACTGCTTTTTGGAGTGCAGAAAGATATGCATTATGGTAGAAAGAACACAAGACTCTCTGGTTCTTGGCTCCATTGCCAATGAGCTCTGCAAGATTCTGCAGAAATTTTAACTATTTTGATAGTCAATTTCTCTATCAGTAAAATTTTGGTATTAATAATTTTTTTTACAAAATTTATAGGGCAGTTTGTAGGACTAATGAAAATGCCTGATAAAGCATTTTATGAGGCATTTTGTCTTTTTATTATAATTTTTTTAGAGAGATTTTTGCTAGAGAGTGTGTTCTCTCACCAGAGTCAGAGAGAGACAGAGAGATAGAAAGTGAGAAATCACTCCCCAGGGGAGTGGGGGTGGGGGGGAGAGGTTGCCAGGCTTCAATCACCTCTCCTCCATTCTCCTCTTGGGATCTTGGGCACGCATGTATACAAGCCTGGTATGAGTTGCTGGGTCCAGAACTCAAATTGTGATCGACTATGTGGGAGTTCAGCGACATAACCACTACACCATCTGCTGGCCCCACGGCATTTTATCTTACGGAAGATAAGGCATATTTAAATGTAATGCTGGCCTTCTAGCAGCTTGCTTAGTCACTTTACCGCTCTCTCACTCTGTCCCTCTCTGGTCAAATTAAAACACATAAATAAATTAATAAAGTTAAATAAAATAATTCTTAGAAAAAAAGGAGGAGTAAGTGGCAGGTGGCATAGCATGGCTGACCGCAGTTTGAGTCCCAGGCCTGGGGGCTTGCTTTCTCACTTTCCCTCCCTCTCTCTCTCTCTCTCACTCTCTCACTCTGTTCCCCCCTGGTCAAATTAAAAAAAATAAATAAAATCATTTAAAACAAAACCGTAATGCACAGTTAGTATTGCAATACAAGGTAAAAGGATCGCATCAGTAATACCTGAGAGTTTTTTAGAAATGCAGATCATCAGACCCTACCCTAGAATTACTGAACAGATTCTGAAGTTTAGCAAGATTAAGTGATTTTTATAGTCATATTGAAGTTTTTAGGTACTGGCTTAGAAGAAAACAGAAAAAATATTGATCTCTCTTAATCAAGTGATGTTTATCAAAATATCTGACCAGTCTCTTTTTCTCTAATGGTAGAATGAATGTACTAATTAGAATATAGAGACTAGAATAAAGTTAGGTGAGTTAAGAAAGGACAAGCTTTAGAATTGGTCTTTTCACTGAAAAGCACACACGCCTATTTTAAGTTATAACTTTTCAAGCAAAAATGATTTATTAGTATTAGGTGGTAGTAGTTGCATCCCCATGTGTTGAGATCAAACTCACCTATTCTGGAAGTGGGAGCTGTGGGTAGGTGGCAGAGGCAGATCCTCCATTAGTTATTTTCCCATTACTCATTCCACTTAAGGTTTTTGGATATTAACCATTAAGAGGTTCTGCTTATGGAAGTTTTGATAGGTTACACATTTCTGAAGGGCAGGGCTATATGCTATCTTTATTGTTCTACTCTCAGTAACTGCTCTAATGTTTTGCATGCAGGCTGAATGCACTATTTAGTAGGAATACTGGATGGAACAAATTTACATGAAAGAAACAAGACTTACTGAACTATATGTCAATCAATCTAAGAGAAATATGTCAATTATTTTTTGAATCACTAATTTTTTTAGTAGATTTCTTTTAATGTTCATTTCTTATTAGTTTATTTTTACTTTTTTAAAGAGTTAACATTCTTTTTTTTTTCTGAAAATGCTTACTTGAAGAGTTATTATGGAATATTTTCTTTTGGGGGCAATCTAATATTGTTCCCTCCCTTTTTTGATAGGAATAGAATTATCTCTCCACTGTGCGTGGTTGATTGGTAAAAATCCTTGTCCCAACTTTTCTCTATAGCCTAAGTTATCTCTGAGAACCTTCTCTGTCATACCCTCTCACAGCCTGCTATTCTTGGATATCCACATGGTTTTTGTCCAGCTAATCAGACTTTCTGAGACTTTAAATTTTGAGAAACTGGTCAAGAATAGAAGATATGACTATTATCTCAGGAAAGGTACTCTGATCCTTCCATCTCTGCTGCGAGTTTGTCTTTAAAATCCTTTCATTAGAGCCCTTGGGACTTTCCTGGGTTTCTGTCACTGCCAAGTCATTTTTTTTCTATTTTTTTCTACTGATTATAAAAGCTCTCAGTAATCACTCCCCAAAACCTAATTTTGCCTAAAAAAGATACAAGACTTATCCTTTTGCCTATAACTAAAAATTCCTAATCAATAGAACATGAACTACAGAAAATTAGGTTTGTGTCTTGGATCCTCCATTTCTCGGCAGTTTAGTAAATTTATTTCTGTTTGAGCAGCTATAAATAAATATATTAATGTCTATTGCATAGGGTCAAGATATGAATAAAATTAGGTAACATTGGTAAAATGTGTATCATAACTTCATGGTATCCATATAGTAGTGAAATTAGTAATGAGACCAAGTTAACTGAACCTCAGTTTTGTCATAGGCAAAATAGGAAAGAATAATACATTTTGTATATGTTTTGGGGGAGGGCAAACACCCATAGACCATTATGTATTCATGTATTATCTTTGTTGAGCAATTCTGTAATGCTGCTTGGTTAATCATGAAGTCATCATTGCCACCATCATCATCATAATATTTAATATTCCTACTTTTTGTGAAATTGTCTTTTCTTAAAATAATTATTTTATTTAAATTTATTTATTTACTTATTTAAATTTTCTCATAGAGGGATAGAGCAAGACAGAGAGAGAGAGTGTGCGGGGGTGGGGAGAGAGAGAAAGCAAGCTGCCAGGTCTGGAGCTCGAATCTTGGTTGGCCATGTGGGGGTCCAGCACCCTTCACCACAATGCCACCTGCAAGCCCCAAAATTGTCTTTTTCTTAAAAATTAATTTGCTACAGGGTGCATGTGCTTATCAGAGAGAGAGAGAGAGAGAGAGAGAGAGAGAGATAAAGGGTGAAAAAGTGAGAAATTACCCTCCAGGGGTGATGGCCACAATCCTTTTTCCTCCATTCTCCTCATGAGACTCTAGGCATGCACATGCACATGCACCAGGCATATTTCTCAAGCCACCGGGTCTGGGACTAGAATTGCTCAGTCAACCATGTGGGATTCAGCCACCCTAACCTCCTCACTACCAGCAGGTCTGTTTGTATATGTGTATGTGTGTGTTTGTGTGTTTGTTTGAAATTTTTTGCTTTAAATATTACAAATATATTTGTGGCAATGAGATAGAAATGGTTGTTATTTTCATTTTATAGATAAGGAAACTCAGGTCAGAAGATTTTCTTAAGTCTGAAATCAGAAATTAAAACTAATATCTGAATTCAGTGTCCATGTGCTTTGTTACAATGCTCTGAAGATGAGTGGATAGTTCACAACTATTGGTTCAATGATCCTATATCTAAGCAGAAAAAGATGTCTAATTCTGTGAAGTGGGTTAACTAACCCGGTAAAGGGATTTTTTTTTTTTTCAAATTAAGGTTTCTGGTCATCTTACGATAATGAATTCTTTAAACCAGTTAAGTTTCCTATTTGTTATTTGAAATACAGAACAGGATGTGTTATAAAATGTGAAAATTCTGTAAGCGAAAAATGGAATAGTTACCTAAGTTTAGCTTTCTGTAAACTTTGTATAAAAGGAAAATAAATAAGCAGTTCTCACACCATTGTTTTTCCAAAGAAGTAAAGTTGGATAGGTAAATTTTGCCAAAATCCATGCTTCTAAGTGCTGGAGCATGAAATTTTTCTGTTTCTGTAAGGTCAGGTGTCATGAGAAGGATAAAACTATAAGTACATATTAGCATCTCCCAGAAGACTTCTACATCTACTTCCATTCTGATATGACACTTTGTCAGGATGTTTTGTATTTCTCACTGACCATAAAATAGGAGTGACTCTTGAGGACTTGAAACCTAATGAGTTCAAAGTTTGAAACTTCAAAATTTGAAACTTTCTTTCATCGTGATGTTCATTTAGTCTTTGAATAGCTGTGAACATTCAAGATTATCCATATATGAGAATAAAATCTTAAGTGGTTGGGTGATTTGAACACCCTTACCTCATATTTTTGGTGGAATCTCTATGACATGTGTTCTGTAATACATATCAACTCTTTTTATTAGTAGAGATTTTGTTTTGGCTTATTTATACAACAATAAAATGGAATAAGAGCCTGTATCTATGTATCTGTTCAACAGACATATTTTGAGTATCTCATTGGTGCCATGTGCCTTTCTTTATGCTGTAGAAAAGTCACTGAAGCCCTCTGACCTGAGTGTGAATAGAGGGATGAAAGATTCAGACAATTATAATAGACTGGGATAACTGCTATGATAGAGAACACACTTGACTCTTGGAATACTGAAGAACATCAACCTGCATTTCATATTTGTCTAAGAAATGAGAAAGCTAACATCCAACCTGAGTCAAGTATTGTTGAAAACAGGAACAAAAGCTGGTTCCTAAGCATTAGTGTTGTGGCAGTTACACAGTTCGTCACTTCGTTACCTTCTATTTTCCATACACTGTTTTGAGATGTCTGGATAATTTAGTGATTGAGTATAGTGTCTGAAATCAGATTCTGTGTGTGTCTGACATGTTTTCCTCACATTCTGGGTAAATTTCTTACCTTCACAAAGTCTCATATTATTATTTTGGTTTGTAAATAATAAGGTTATTTTGGAGATTATTAAATTTTAAAAAATCTATAGAAAATTTGATTTAACACATTTTCTGTTATGTAGTCAATAAGTGATAGTTTCTGCTGTTATTGTTATTTTCTCTCATTTATTGTAAGTTTATTTAGAGTGTTTTATAGTAGAATGTGACTGGGATTAGGGCTCAGAAGTGTTGTGCAGATGGCATAATGGTTGTGTCCCTGGGCTCCCATGTGGTTAACTGCTGTTTGAGTCCCGAACATGGCAGCTTAAAATTCACACTGGGTGCATGTGTGTGTGTGCCCAAAATCCCAAGAAGGGAATGGAGGAGAAGGGATTGTGACATGGCCATTCCCCCTGGGGCATAATTACTCACTTTCTGTCTGTCTGTCTCTGTCTCCACGGAGTGCACGCATCCTATAGCAAAAATCTCTCAAAAAGAAAAAAAAAAAAGAAAAAAAGAAATAACTCTTGCACAAACATTGGCCCTTGATTTGTTTGCTTGGTCTTCTTAAATATAAATTTCCTTTGTCAAAACTAGGGCTAGGTCTAAAGAGTGAGGTTGGACTATGTAGACCATGGGTTTGTTTGATGTTGACCTCATTTAGCTTCTCAACAGTTCACAATATTCTTCACTACTGAAACAAGTGCATTTTTTTCAGATTTATCTTTTTTAAAATTTTTTCAAGTCATTTTATACATTAAATCACATTATTTAGCTTGCAAAGTGAATATTCCAACATATGTGTATTTCTCCTCAGTCCAATTGATAATACTATAAAGTCATCTGCGACAGATAATACCCCTTTTTTTGGTCCCATTAATGCTATGCTTCTCTATTTTTCTCCTAATATCTTTCCCCAGATTCTATTCCTTCACCCATCCTTTTCCCATTCTATATATGGTATTCACAACCATTTACTGTGTTTCTGTATCCTTTAGTTATTCAGTTTTGATCATAGAGTGCAAACACTCAGTATATATTAAGTTCAGAGCCTGGCTTGCTTCACTCAGCAATAAATCTTCCATATTCATTCACTTTCTGTCAAAAGCCAGGGTCTTATTGTTTTTTATGGCTAAGTAGTATTCCATAGAGTATATGTGCCACAGTTTTTCAATCCATTCATCTGTTTGTGGGCATTTAGCTCGGCTCCATGTCTTAGCAATTCTGAATAATGCTGCAATAAATATTGATGTGTAAGCACTTTTCTGATTAAGGATTCTTCTGTCCTTTGGGTAGATACCAAGGAGTGGGATTGTTGGGTCATATGGTAGTTCTATTTGTAGATTTTTGAGTAATCTTCAAATTGTTCTTCACAGTGGCTGGACCAATTTACATTCCCACCAGCAGTGTAAGAGAGTTCCCCTTTCACCACACCCCTGCCAGCACTTACCATTTTTTGTTTTTGAATCTTAGTCATTTTGACTGGGGTTAGGTGGCATCTCATTTTGATCTGCATTTCCCTCACAATGAGGGATGTTGAGCATTTTTTCACATGCCTTTTGACTATTCATATGTCTTCCTTAGAGAGTGGAACAATTGAAATTTTATAGAATTCAATATAAAATCTTGGTTTCCAAGAAATTTATCAGGCTAGGATGTTAGGGCAGGGGAGTTGATAGTGTGCTAGAAACAGTCCAAGTCTAGATATTTAGATCTTTAAGTTGATTCTGAATTCATTTGCGTCCAAAAGTATAAGTCTGATAAGGAGTTCATGGGGCTTTAGACTAACATAAACCATGGTGTCCTCCCTCTGATTAGAATCTAAGTGAGGTGTATCTACTTTTGGGTAATGTAAGGGCAATGTTGGCAAGTGTTAAGTGGCTACAGGAGGAAGAGTAATACAGGAGAATGGTGAAGCTTCTAGGAATCATACCACCTGTAGAATGCTGAAGGAAACTAAAGCTTGTCAGTCTGGGAAAACAACTAGTTCTAGGGACTAGAGGAAACAAGAGAGTACTTTCCAGTATTTGAAACCATTTACTCTAGCATAGGGTTTTAACCTTTTTTTTTTTTTTTTGGAGAGGTTTTTGCTATAGGGCACGTGCACTCTCCAGACAGACAGAGAGAGACAGAGAGACAGAAAGTGAGAGAAATCACCCCCCGGGGGAATGGCCACACCACAATCCCTTCTCCTCCGTTCTTCTCTAGGGATCTTGGGCACGCATGCGAACGCATCCGGCGTGAGTTTTAAGTCTCCGGGTCCGAGATGCGAACCACGGTTGACTACATGGAAGTCCAGCGACATAGCCATTATGCTAATTACTGGCCCCTGGCATAGAGTTTTAGATACAGACGTGGTAGTCCTAGGGGGCAGGAATATGGCCAATCATAGAACTTCAAGGAGAATAATTTTGGCTCAACTCAACAATGTAATTTCAAACCATTAGAACTCTTTGAAAAGTTTTTGTGAGTAATAAGTAACGTGCAACAGAAGGACTTTAAAAAGATTAAATCAGTGTGTCTTAATTGTGCTTCATGAGAAAAAGAATCTAGCCTTTCTGGTAAAAATACAGACTTCCCAAGCTTCCTCTGAAGTTCTGATCCAATAGGTCAGGGAAAAGTCATAGATATATGTAATTTTTATCCAGCACATCATAAAATTTTTATGAGCTAGAAAGTTTGGGAACTCTTTCACTGGTTGTCTCTCAGAGATGTATTAAGAAGGTTCTTAAACTTATACTTGTATTGTTTCTGTGAAGATTGTTCTAAATTTCTGATAAATTTTTGATATATTTAGTAATCATATTTCATTTTAATAGTGTAACATTTTATAAACACATATTGATTTTATATACAACATGTAATACCCCAATGTAGAGAGGGTGTTTTCTCTTGATATGTGCAAATATTTAGAAAGATAAAGGATAATTTAATCATCAGTATTTAGGTTTTTAAAGATGTACTTTTTTTGTTTTGGAGAGGTTTTCGCTATAGGGCACGTGCGCTCTCCAGACAGACAGAGAGAGACATAGAAACAGAAAGCGCGAAATCACCCCCCAGGGGGGATGGTCATGCCGCAATCCCTTCTCCTCCATTCTCCTCTCGGGATCTTGGGCATGCATGCACACGTGCCTGGCGTGAGTTTTAAGCCACCAGGTCCGGGACGTGAACCTCGGTCGACCACGCAGGAGTCCAGCGACATAGCCATTACGCTAACTGCTGGTTCCCCATATTTTCATATTAAAAAAAAGGTTTCCCTGTGTGTCATTCCACAATAATAAATATGCATCTAGCTTGCTGATTTGATGGATACCTTTTAAAATGACACTCTAAAGTTTGAAAAAAAAATACTGGTTTACAGAATATAAAATATTAGAACTTCAGAGATTTATGAATCCAAAATTTGGGACCTATAGTTTTGTATAGTTTAGAAAGGAATAAGCCTCTGACATTTCAGCCTATTGAACTGATGCCTGTTAACAGAAACATCTGCTTTTAAATGATTACTTTTCGAGCTAAGTGGCAGTAACCATCTAGGGACCTGCCTGCTTCTGAGTTTGTGTCAATTTTATTTCTGTGATAATTGAACCAGCTCTGGGGTAGTGTCAGAAATTTTATTTTAAAGAAAAATAAAGAAAAATGTGTTAAACTAAAGTAAACTTAGGAATCATTCCAAAATTCTTTCTAGTTATCAGTAGCAAAACCGATTTAATAGCGTATATTTTCGCTTTCTTTTGCTCCCAAAGGGAAGGATATAGAAATTTAGAAACAAGAAAAGTTACCAGCATTTATTCTAGACAAAGAGTAAGAATGAAGAGGATCCATGCACTAAACATTGGGTGGGTTAATGAGGCTGATGAGATAGAGGTCATTGGAGCAGCTTGGAAAGATGGTCATACGAGAAAGACTCAGATCAAGGGATTCAGCTTCCCTCTAGGATCATTTGTTATGTAACAGTCAGTAGCTAATACAGCCATTTGTCTCCATGGAGTACTTTTCTGCACCTGAGTTAGGAGTCTTTGGGGTTCAACTTTTCTGTCCAATTAATTATAGTGCATTTAAAATAAATGTTTGAGTTTTGATATAAGGGAGTCTTTAAAAAGTGTATGGAAAATACATATTACAAAAAAATTACGCATTCATTTAAAAAACTTTTGTGCCCAAATGAACTCTGAATACATTTTTCACAAACTTTTGAAGCCCTCCTCATACGGCTTAAGAGATAATAAGAGCCTTAAGACAAATTTATGTCCGTTCTGGCTAAATCTTATCTCTGTTAAAGTGTAATTGTAAATAGGAGAGAATCAATAAGCACTTATATTTTGTTTTCTGATGTAACTATCTGTGGAATTAATTTAAAAAAATGCACTTACTTAAGGTACTTTAGCTGAAAACACCTCAACCAATACTTTCTCAACTTACTTCATCTTTACATAACTCACACACATACTTATTTGTTTAGAGATCATTAGAAAAAAAATCTTAGAGCAATTCTTGTCAAACTAACCTATTTCAGAGTTGAAAATAAGAAAAAATTTAAAATCTGTTTATTTCAAATGAGAAAGGCATCATGACATTGTAACTTAATGTACCAGCTTGTCGAAAAAGTCATGATGCATTTTTGCATAGAAAAATATGTCATGACTTTCCTGACAACCTAATAGTATTAGGGTGTTTTGTGAACATAAGCATTTTCAGATAATATATATATCACTAAAACATCGCTAAAACATCATTGACAGAGTATTATCAAAATTGCCATCTAAAGCTATGTATAGTGAGATGCTTTATGAGATTTTTGTAAATGACAGGAACATGGGAATATACTTAGAGATTCTAAAATATATGTGAAATATTTGGGATAATTACATATTTCAATACATAAATCTATAGATGGATGGCAGGTAAAATGGACAACTTCTAGTCAATTGGTAGTTCAATGACTTATGAAAATCCTAAAATTAGGTTGAGAGTTGCACATCTTTAAGTGTGAACTATTTGTAAATATATTCTATAATTGAAAAAGGAAAGGGCCATCTGAAATACCCAAAGGAACTGACTGTAAGACAATTTGTTTACAAGAAATTTTATTGACAATGTCCTTGAATAGCATTATGATTATTGAAAAGGAATATCGGTCAAGTAAGGAAAATACAAATTTCCGTCAAAAAGTCTGCTCAAAATTCTCACCACAAAAGGGCATCTTCATACTACTGATGTAATGACCCCTTGTCCTGCATATAATTGATTCATGGTTCTTTGTTTATATTGTGTTCCCTCTTCTCATTGATCGTTTTAAAAATCATAGACAAGATACAGAGTTTTCTCTGCAAAATTCATATCACACTTTTCTCTTTCAAAAAACAATGTTGTTAAAAAGTGAAAAGTACAATGCAAACTTCAAACAACTTTTGTGTTAGAAATGGAGTATTCTATTAAAGATTATGCTTCTCTTTCTAAAAGATGTGTGCTGTCCAAGACTTGCTTTTCATTGTCATAAATATGCCTTTGTTATGAGATGAAACTATTGTAAGGGCAAGGACAAAATATTTTAAAATAAATTTTCTGTAGAACTTTGTACATAGTCGTTGTCCAATAAATATTTATTGACACTGATTAATGCCTTTGTCTGCAGCCAGTGAATTAATGTGGAGTACCTTCAAGAGTTACAAATATAGTAGCTTAGATATGGAAAGTTATTCATGGAATATGGCCTGGTGCCCCCCTCTTTATTCTGTTTCTATCTGAATCATCTTGTACTTTCTTTCTCTTAAGGCTCTAAGACTCTGATGATACTGTTGCTTTTCACTGTGTAGCCAAACAAACCTTTTAGAGTTAAATGAACAAAGACATGAATCAAATCATTAAGCAGATCCTGGGCTCTCAGTTTGAAAAAATGGACATTCTTGGTTATAAATATTAATTGGGTAAAACAGCAGTCAGACAACACTCTTAATTTTAAAGAATGTGCAATAACAGAGAGTGTTGTAAGTGCATAATAAATAAGACACTTTGAGGATATCCTCTGAGAAAAACAGCACTTGAAAATGCAGAATTGTAAATTGTTGGATTAATTACAAAAAAAGCTCTGGATTTCCAAAGTATTCTTAGATTGGACACTTTCCTTTTTCTGTAATTGTCTTAATTTAAAATACCCATTCAATCTCATGATTCAAGGAAAATTTTATTGAATAACCTCTATATCTTAGGAACCAGAAGACAGTAGAATTCCTTATATGAATTCTTTATAGGAACTGATCTAATTATATGTTCATTATTGTTACAAAATATTCAAGGAATTCCTAGAGAAGACAAGATAAAAATCTCAGAAAAGTTAACATATTATTACCATATGGTTCAGTACCTGCGTTCTTTGGTATTTACCCAACTATGTTGAAAACATGTCCACACAAAAACCTGCTCATAGATTTTTATAGTAACTTTACCTATAATTATCAGATCTTAGAAATGACCAAAATCATCAGTAGATAAATTAATAAATACACTGCAGTATATCAGGCAATGTAGTATTATTTAGAACTAAAAAAGAAATGAACTCTTAAGCTATGAAAATACCTGAAGGAAATATAAATGAATATTCCTAAGTCAAAAAAGCCAACTTGAAAATCCGGTGCATACTATATGATTCTAAGTATATGAGAAAGCCAAAACTATGGGGAAAGTAAAAAGGCCAATGCTAAACCAAATGACTCCATCTTAATTTGGCTACATCCGCAGAGACCGTATTTCCAAATAAGGTCACACTCACAGGTATTCAGAGTTAGGACTCAAACATATCTTTTTCTGGTACATAATTCAACCCAACATAAGCCAGATGATAGTCCAATGTTAAAATAACTGTTTTTGTTGTTGTTGTTTTAACAAGAGTAGTGGTGAAAAGAAAAAAAATAAGAGAACAATAGAATAAATATTTTGTTTGAGAAAGAGCATTGTGCTATAGTGGAGGTGGTTAGTAGAGATGAAGAGAAGAGAGAATTAGAAGAACTCTAAAACATATATTAAGCCTTTTAAGTTTATAGCAATTTTTTATATTTAATTTATTATTAAAGACCTATAACCATGCAGTGTCTAAATTCTGTGACACTACCAAATAAAACAATTTTTTTGAAGTAATAGGAGATAATTATTTTTTTCTCAGAAATTGATTAACTTCATTGATCTTCTAATGGGTAAAAAAGACACTGAAAAATGAATCCCAAAGCAAATAGGCTAATGAATTTTGAGGAGGAAGAACACAGTTACAGGGTGCAATTCTCATCACATCATATCGGGGTAAATACTATTGATATGATTTATCATTGGCAATATTAATCTGATCACCTGGCAGAGGCAGTGTTTATTAGACTTACGCACTATAAAGTTGCTTGTCCTCTCACCCATTTTCATCCTGTACTGCTGGAAGGAAGTCACTGTACTCAGCCTACAATTGAATGAGGAGGTGTATTCCAGCTCCTCGAGGATGATGGAGCATCTACTTATGCTGTTTGGAATGCTTCTTCATCAGAGATTTGTCTGTTCTTCCATATTTATTCATGAAATAATTTTTTTATATTAGTATGAACTCATACATACTTATTTTATACTGTATGTTATGATAGAATACTATATTAGTTATATTTTTGCTTAGTTTATTCCAATTTTGGTCATTGAGAGCTCCATCAATTGGCTTCTGTTTGTCCTTTGAAATATTGCATTATTGAGATTAAATAAAAAGGTTTCTTACTTTTTGGCACTCTAATATGCTTGCGGCTCATCTTAAATACATTGCCCCATTCCAGTATTAGCCATTTCTCTGAGGAGCCTAAGTTCTTTGAAATGAAGAATGATAGGGAACCAGCAGTTAGCGTAATGGCTATGTCGCTGGACTCCCATGTAGTCGACTGCAGTTCGCCTCCCGGACCCGGTGGCTTAAAACTCACGCCGGGCACGTGTGCGTGCGTGCCCAAGATCCCGAGAGGAGAATGGAGGAGAAGGGATTGCGGCGTGACCATCCCCCCTGGGGTGATTTCTCGCTTTCTGTCTCTCTGTTTCTCTGTGTCTGTCTGGTCAGCGCACGCGCCCTACAGCGAAAAAACCTATCCAAAAAAAAGATAATATTAGAAACTAAGATCTTGGTGTTAGGTATGCTCATTGCTTTTGGAGTATTATTACTTCTGGGCCCTCTTAGCTGACAGAGCAAGGGAATATATATGTGTATACTAAATTACACACAAACATGTATCTATACATGTTTCTGTATATAACCATCTGTTTCATATTATGTTAAACGTGTTCAGCTGAAGTCACCAATTTTAATACATTACCATGAAGGCCATTCTAACTTTATACTCTCATCTGTGACCTCATATTCTATCAGTGAGAAACCTTACTCTCATCTTTCATCTTTCTTAATTGTTTAACTACTATATATATGTGTGTGTGTGTGTGTGTGTGTATCTAAGCCATATTTATATGGTTTATCCATACTCCTGTGAGAAACAACTTTATCAGCTTTGAGTACATTTTTGTTTAGTTCCTTTTGCATGCTCTATTAATTTCTAAAGTCTCTTAGACCAGCATCTGTTTTTTTTTTTTTTAAACCACTTCCTGTGAGGAAATTTCATACATTTGTGTTTACCTATTCCTGAGATCTCCGAGTTCCCAACTGATTTTTTTGTTTTTGTTTTTGTTTTTGGAGAGGTTTTTGCTATAGGGCACGTGTGCTTGTCAGAAAGACAGAGAAAGACAGACAGAAAGTGAGAAATCACCCCCCGGGGGATGGCCATGCCACAATCCCTTCTCCTCCATTCTCCTCTCGGGATCTTGGGCACACACGCACACATGCCCGGCATGTGTTTAAGCCACCGGGTCCAGGACTTGAAGTGCGGTTGGCTACATGGGAGTCCAGCGACATAGCTATTATGCTAACTGGTGATGCCCAAACTGATTTTTTTTTAAATCTATATTTTAATAATAATAATGTATAATATTAATTATATTTACTGTTTTTAAACTAGTAAAATCACTATGAAGCCCTGAGCCTAAGGGACTGAATACATCAAATATCGATGATGAAATACCATTTGGAAGAACACATGATATTTTAAATTGGAAGAGGATCTGGTATTTGAACTCAAAAAAATTTGAACATTTTTTTATTTAATGTACATTCACTGAATATCTACTACATGTCAGGTATTGTTTTAGGTGCTAAGGATATAGCAGCAACCTTAAAATTACTGTACCTAAGTAGCTTGAATTTTAAACATTTATAGTGACAGATAATCATTGATATGTAAGGTTGATTATATATTGGGTTGTTGGGAAAGCTGTGGATCAATTTTTGCATAGAAAAATATATCATGACTTTCCTGATGACCTAATAATTAGGTAGTAACAATTAAATTCAAAAGACATAAGCAAGATCAAATCATTAAAATGTGACAAAAGAATATTCTGAAGATGACATGTATGAATGGAGAAGAGACTTTAAAATTAGGCATATAAATATTATCAGCTTCATATAAAGCTATATATTAACATTTTTCAAAATCTGAAATTGAGAGGATGTATGATTCTAAAACACCAATTATCTCTCAATCATAGTATTGAGGGAAAACATTGATAGTACATTTGTTTAAACTCTTTCTAGCAGTACTAGTCATTAAAATGGCCATAATTATATAGCCCTGAAGTTTAAACATATGAAAAAAATGTACTGGAAACTATAAGGTGATTCACCCTGAGTTCAACATAGTATTCTAAAAGGATGTCATAGTAATTTCAACTAAAATTATTTTGCTAGAGTTATGTCTAATTTATACTGAACCACTAAATATGTAGTTGGTGACAGTGAAATTCATATCATGTGTTTCTGGCTCTGGTGTTTTGCAAATAAAATGTTCTGAAAAACATAAAACTAAATAGCATATCTGACATTAGAATTAGAGAAAAGCAACAAAATATTTAAATGAAATCTATACTATCCTTAATATTGTGGATTTTCAGGAATGAATCCTTAATGTTGCTAAAATTTTCTACTTACAAATTAGCCTTCCATAATTACAGTTCAATACAGATTATATATATATATATTTTTTTTTTTTTAACCAGGTTTTTGCTATAGGGCAGATGTGCTCACCAGACAGATGGAGACAGAGAGACTGAAAGCGAGAAATCACCCCCCAGAGGGGATGGCCATGCCGCAATCCTTTCTCCTTCATTCTCCTCTCGGGATCTTGGGCACACATGCACATGCACCCAGCGTGAGTTTTAAGCCACTGGGTCCAGAATGCGAACCACGGTTGACTACGTGGGAGTCCAGAGACATAGCCATTATGCTAACTGCTGGTCCTGATGTATTTATTTTAAATCGCCAGTGGATAAGTATACTTTTCAGAGAGAGAGAGAGAAAGAGAACCCTTCAATGGAATGTGTTCACCCCACAATTCTCTTTTCCTCCATTTCTCTGTCCTCTTAGGATAAGGAGTACACATGCACAAATGCCTAGCATGTTTTTTGGGCCCCTGGGACATGGATTTGAGCCATAGTTGGCCAAGTGGGATCTAGCTCCCAATACATAGGACTTAACTGCTGTGCTACAACAGCAGCCCAACTTAATATTTTGGAAGTGATACCTTGAAATTCATTTAGAAACATAAGTCTTTACATTATTATGTACTAATTATTATATATAATTTGCTAATTTTATTGAAAAAAAATTTACTTAATCTTGTCAGCAATCCTTTAAAGTAGGTACTAGCACCACTGCACTTTGTAGATAAGAAACTGAAGTTTAGGGAGGTTAACCTTTACTCATAGCTTCATAACTAGTGAGAGAGCATTTGCAGACACATTTAGTTTCAAAGGTCATGCTCCTCAGCACTGCAAAAGTCAGGACGATAGTCTGTTCTATAATGAGTTAAAAACAGTGGAGTTTATGGAATTTTGTTCCTTTAAAAATTACTGTTTAAGAAATAAGCTCTAAAAATATATCTTTATCAGTTTTTCTTAAAAGTTCAAGAAAATAATGTAGGATTTTACAGAATGTGATTGGTTGATTAGCTTTTATCTTAAAGAACTAGGAATTACTTGAATGCTATTATCCATTTGGAAGGAAATAGTTTTGAGTATTTCTTATGCCATTAAGGTTTCATATTTTTGACTAACTTATTAAATATAGAATAAGTCCAAAGTAGTTGCAAAAACACAAGAATAAAATAAGGCTATCGAGAAAGCTCTCTATCATTGTTACTACGGCACTAGCACAAAATAACGATATTGGTACTTTAAATGAGACAAATACACTTAAGAATATATATTAATAGTCTGTGAGAAAATTGAATAATAAACACAGCATTAAGAAACAATAAAAGTAAAGAATTTAATAGCATCTTTGAGGTCTAAATTAATAGGGAATTTAAAATAATTTGGAGGGCTCATTACTATGAAAAACAAAAAATTTTGATTTGAAACTTATTTCATCTGAGGATAATAAAATAAAACTTGTTGCTATTTTGTAGACCCTTTTAAATTTGAGGAAAAAAGCTGATGAAAAACGAGAAAATGAGTTAAATTTTCATCTAAATAAAATATATGTAGGAGAGGACCTTAAAAATAATTCTATTGCTCCCAGAAGATTTATAAAGGACTGGGAAAATGTTAGAGCAGATCCATCAATAGTATATTATCAGTAGAGGAGACTTAACATGCCAACATGCCACAGAAGATTAGGAAAGGACATACAGAACATTAAAGAAGATAGAAGAATAGCATGAGCGTAGATTTATTTGGTAACTTCCATACAAGTAATGATTTTGAAGTGTCTTTAAAAAGAGAAGGTAGCAAGTCCACTGTTTTTCATACACACTGAAAGTAATGGAACAGAAAGCTCAGGAATAGGAACTAGGGAAGGAGAGAGCAGCTTCTTCACTGTACATAGGAAGGATAAATGCAAAGAGAACTATGTCCAGATTTGTGGATGATAAAGTATCAAACTCCCATACTAGACTGCTGAAACAGACTTGTCAACTAACTGGAAATAGTTTTAGAAGCAGTTCAAGGTAAACTGGGCATCTTGCATATCTAACTTTCGGCACACAGAAAACCAACATAGTCTCAGAAAAATAGAAAACTAAATCCGTTTCTTAGGAGAAATGAGTGCAATTATTTTCTTCCAGTTTCAGTGTGTCCAAGATTTTGCTTGAAAATGCTGTTAAGTTGTATTTACTCACTTCTTATACAGCACTTTCGTCTAGACCACAACACATGGTTGGTCTGGAAGATGGCAGTGTGACTAGCAGCAGCTTCGAGCCCTCAGTAGCAATGAGTGGGCCCACTTTTGATGGGTTTGTGGTGATTTTATGATGAAACAATTTAATCAGAACAGTTCAAAAATCATGTCAATGCTCAGATATAGCAGGTAAGGATTTAGGTATACAGACTCAAGTAATAGAAGCTTATTAAAAAAGTATTTTATTGTGATAAAACACCATGGTATTTATCCTCTTACAGTATAGTGACATAGGTACAGTATTTTCCAGCAGATCTCTTGCTTAACTCTTCTCTCTGTTCCAGAAACCACATTCCAGTCTGATTCTGTGTATTTAACTATTTTATTTTATTCTTTACATTTATGATAGAGCATATGAGCATGTACATGTGCATGAGAGAGTGAGAGATGGTGAGAGAGGGAGAAGCCGAGTCCACAGGCTCTAGTTATACTGTGATCCTTCCTTGGAGAGTTGTCTGTTCAATTAATTTGCCCATTTTTAATTGGATTATTCAGTTTTTATGAGCTAGCTATTTGAGTTCCCTTTATAGTCTAGATGCCAATCCCTTATCTGAAGAATAATTTGCATTTTTTTTTCTCATTCTAGGGTTGTATTTTCACTCTAGTTATACTTTCCTTTGCAGAGAGGAAGCTGTTCAGCTTGACGTAATCACACTTGTCTATTTTGTGATCTATTGCCTGTGGTTCAGGAGTCTTATTTAAGAAATCTTTGCCTACTTGAATGTCTTCCAAAGTTTCTCTCTGTTTTTTACTAGTAGTTTTATAGCTAGAAGATTTGTATTTAAATATTTAATCCACTTGAGTTAATTCTAGTTAATGGTGAGAGATAGGGGTCCAGTTTCATCTTTCTATAGATGGATATCCACTTCTTCCAACACCATTTGCTTTCTTTCCTCTAATGCATTGTCTTATATCATTTATCAAAGATCAGTTGATTGTATGATTTAGAGTTTATTTCTGGATGCTCTATTCTGTTACAAAAATCCCTTTAAAGACTTTCCCATTATAGGATTAGTCCTATTTCTTTGGACTCTGGCAGCAGTATTGCTGATAGATATAGTGGAAGTTGACAATTTACTACCTGAACAATGAAATTAATCTATTATGCTAACCCTGGTTCATTAATGTTGTAATTTTATCAAATTTCACTATGATATAGCATTAACTCTGAGCTAAAGCTTCATACCGAAATAATTGATTTTGAACTTTTGCGTTGTTCAAAGTTTGGCTACAATTATTATTTAGTAGCGTTGCGTACCTATTTCTTCCAGTAAATTGTCATCTATCTATTTTTTGCCACAAAATTAAAACAAATTTATTTATTTTTCTAAGAACATTATCTTAAGAACAACAACCTTTCATTCTTCTAAACCTTGTTGGTAAGTAATTATTACTTTGGACAGCCAATTAACTTTTCTGGATCTATTTCCTCATCTTTAAGATAATGTTAGAGCAATTAATTTCAAAGGTCTATATCAAATATATATAATTCTATAAATTTATGATTATGAGGCATGAAGAGCCATCATCCATTACCATTTGATACTTGAGTCTAGTTAATTACTACTATACAGAAAATTGTCAGTTGTGGGCCTTAAAAAAATCTGTAATCCTAAGGAAGGACATTTGGAGGAGGGATATGGAGGCAGAGCATTGACGGGATGGGGAGGTGTGGTGTTATCGATCGAAGATATTTTAATCAACTAGACTGGGGAGAAATGTTCCCATATTGATGTGTTCACTTTGTAAGCTAAACAATGTGATTGAATGTATATAAAATATTTAAAAAAAAAAGTCTGTAATCCAACAGGAGGGTTATAGCTATCATAGTCTAAAGTATAACAGTAGCCATAGTATAGAGGGCCGAAAAATGTCTCCCAAATGTGCATGGCTATTTAAGTTGTAAAATTCATGAAATAATTCTCATTAGTTCCAAAAGTTTAATAAATAGAAATATATTTACTCCTGACCCATGTATTGATTCAATGTACCTCTTTGCAAACCTGATCAGTTTTGTAACATAGAATTGTAAACTTTCAATAAGAGGCTTGGTTTGAGTAGAGGCTATATTCCATACCTAAATAAAGAGCAACAATGAAAGTAAAATAAAATAAAAAAACTATAAAATAACGAAATGATAAGTGAGGAATCTTTGGATTTTTTTTTTTTTAAGGTTTTAGCATAGGGTGCATTTACTCACCAGAGAGAGACAAAGGGAGACAATGGGAGGAAAAGTGAGACATTACCCCCTCCATACCACAGAGATCATGCCACAGTTCTTCTCTATCTCCTCCTGGGATTTTCGACACAAACACACACACACACCAGACGTGAGTTTCAAGTCGCTAGGTATGGGACTCAAACTGCTCAACAATGTGGGAATCCAGCACCTTAACCATCATGTCACCTCCTGATCCCAACTTAGGAAATTATTTTATAGAAATGAGAGAGGAATTAGTCTTCTAGGACCTTACATCATTGCTAAGGAATTCACGATAAAACAATTAAAATTGGGAGGCATTGTGCGACACAAATAAGGTCTATTATCTGTTGACGAGGATGTGTATGGTGGTCTCAACTGGGCTGGACAAAGGTGTATATCATGCACCTTAGGATAAAGTCTCTTCATAATCTAAATGATGTATAGCACTTTAATGTATGAATAATAATATACATATATATATATATAAATACACACACACACATATAAAGAAATGTTTCAGGGAAGAGAGTGATATAGTCTGGTCTGAGTTTTAGGTTACTCATTCTGGTGGTTAACCTAAGAGGCAAAACAATGGCATGTAAAGGGAAGAGACAGGTCTCAACTGGGGCAGCGTCTGGAGAGAGTAGATCATGAGCGAAACTAGCTATGAGTAGCCAACAAAGAGAATGTCAAGGGAGTTCATGGGGAGAAAACAAGCACAATATTCTGAAATTCTCTCAACCCAC